>NC_057721.1:25920169-26125394 GCF_004010195.1 Chiloscyllium plagiosum
TGACCTATCACCCTTACCTTGACCTCTTTCCACCTATCACATTTCCGACGCCCTTCCCCCCAAGTCCCTCCTCCCTACCTTTTATCTTAGCCTGCTGGACAAACTTTCCTCATTCCTGAAGAAGGGCTTATGCCCGAAACGTCGATTCTCCTGTTCCCTGGATGCTGCCTGACCTGCTGCGCTTTTCCAGTAACACATTTTCAGCTCTGATCTCCAGCATCTGCAGACCTCACTTTCCCCTTATAATTACAGCCCATGCATGACAGTGTAAAGCAGTTGAAAAGGGTCATGGACTTGAACAAATCAACCATGCTTGAAAGAAAGTACAGAGAACATACTTGGCATATGTCAGTGTATGTCTTACTTAATGTTATCCATCTGAAAGAAAGAGCTCTAAGCATCCCTTTCTAAGTTACATTTCAATCCAGATTCTCGCAGTGAAAATACTCAGCCATCCTGTTGTTTATATTGTTAACAAAAATTGATAGGAAGAAAATTGAGTATTCTCTCAAATGTAACTCAAAATAGTCTGAACCATAGCATTTCCCAATTGCACACCATACTCTTGAATGTATTTGAAATCACAATGACTTTCAAACTAATTGGAACCTCAAACAAATACTCCTTAGCTGTCACATTAATCCTGATGGGAGGTTTATAAAAATCCTATGAACAACATAATTATCATTATTCCACTTACTTTATTCCAGAGCCCACACATTACTGGCCAAACTTGAAGTTCAATATTCACAAGGCTTCTGGGCATTTAACTAAATTAATAATTTGATTGCACTTTGATCAATCTCTCTGGTAGGTATAGAAACTATGAAATTTTTTATGTAAGTTTATGTTACAGCTGACAAACAGATCTAATTATGAATACAAGTGTGTGTTAACACTTCAACACTTGGATTATTTGAGGCATGTAAAAGATATACAATAGGATCTTGATCAGATGGGCTGATGGGCTGAGGAATAGCAGATGAAGTTTAATTTAGATAAATGTGAAATGCTGCATTTTGGGAAAGCAAATCTTAGCAGGACTTAATACACGTCACGGTAAGGAGTGTTGATGAACAAAGAGACCTTGGAGTGCAGGTTCATAGCTTCTTGAAAGTAGAATCACAGGTAAATAGGATAGTTAACAAGGCATTTGGTATGCCTACATTTATTGATCAAAGCATTTACTATAGGAGTTGGGAGGTCATGTTGCGGTTGTATGGGACATTGGTTAGGCTACTTTATGAGTGTTACATGAAATTCTGGTTTCCTTCATATCGGAAGGATGTTGTAAAACTTGAAAGGGTTCAGAAAAGATTTACAAGGATGTTGCCAAGGTTGGATGATTTATAGGAGAAAGTGAGGTCTGCAGATGCTGGAGATCAGAGCTGGAAATGTGTTGCTGGAAAAGCGCAGCAGGTCAGGCAGCATCCAGGGAACAGGAGAATCGACGTTTTGGGCATAAGCCCTTCTTCAGGGTGATTTATACTATAAGGAGTGGCTGAATAGGCTGGGGCTGTTTTCCCTGGAGGGTCGAAGGCTGAGGGGTGACCTTATGGAGGTTTATAAAATCACGAGGGACATGGATAGGATAAATAGACAAGTCTTTTCCCTGGGATGGGGGAGTCCAGAACTAGAGGGCATAGGTTTAGGGTGAGAAGGAAAAGATATAAAAGGGACCTAAGGGGCAACTCTTTCACACAGAGGGTGGTATGTGTATGGAATGAGCTGCCAGAGAAAGTGGTGGAGGCTGGTACAATTACAACATCTAAAAGGCATCTGGATGGGTATATGAATAGGAAGGGTTTAGAGGGATTTGGGCCGGGTGCTGGCAGGTGGGACTAGATTAGGTTGGGGTATCTGGTCGACATGGATGAGTTGGACGGAAGGGTCTGTTTCCATGCTTTACATCTCCATGACTCTATGACTAGAATTCTATATTGGATTTGCAGTTTTTTTGATGACGTATTGATCAAATACAATTGTAGTTATTGTTGACTTGAGGAGCACAGAATGCTGCTAATTTCACCTTTCAGAATCCTGAAAGACTGAGTAATCAGGCCAAAATTAATCACGGAACCAAAATATGTTGCCACGTACTGCATTAATAATTGTTCTTGATATGGTTAGGGCAGACTAAAGCTAGAACATGTTGTTTCTGCAGCCCTGAATGAAAAACAAAATACATATAATCTACATTGACAAAATGATTTTCAAATCTTAATCCATGTATTGGTGTCAGCAATGTTGAGAAAAGGAGAGAGGAAAGAACTAAACAGAACCCCTGTGCCTGATCATTCTCAAGCTGTCCTTGCACATGCATGCCTGCTAAAATATGATGCTACTGATAGATTAGTACTCTCTCGGATTCACTGTCTAGTCTCTGATTCTGATTCTACACAATCAGTGGGAGATAATGATAAAATATTGAAGGAAATTTTATTTGTTTTTACAAATTTCTCCCTTCTGATCTTGAGCAAAGGATCTTTCAGATGCAGTCCTCATTATAGAGGTGCCCTCTCTCCAAATTTTAACCAACATCTGAATCCAGCATCCACCACCATAGAGACATGAGGGTCTCTCAAGACAGCTGACTTAGGAGCCAGAGCGTGATTGAAATATAGGCAAAAGTGAGGACTGCAGATGCTGGGGATCAGAGTCAAGATTAGAGTGATGCTGGAAAAGCACAGCAGGTCAGGCAGCATCCGAGGAGCAGGAAAATCGATGTTTCTGGCAAAAGCCCTTTCTGATAAAGGGCTTTTGCCCGCAACATTGATTTTCCTGCTTCTCGGATGCTGCCTGATCCGTGATTGAAAAATGCCAGTCGATCTCTGACAATGAGTCTTAATTGGCCTTTAATTCTCAGCAACTGGCCACCTTCCACTTGTAGGTTGGTAGTGCTGATACCTCCCCCACCTTCACAACAAAAAACTGGCACAGTTTCTCACCTGTCCATCTCCATGTTCATCCCTATTAGGAACTAAAACTCCTGCCCATGTCACTTCCTGCCTACAAGTAACTGTTGTATGCTGAATGAGAGAGTAGGCCTCTATGATTGAATCAATTGATCTGGATTTTCTTGCATTACTGATTTGAAATGCACTACTACCTGATCGTATCCATGTCATTTGCAATGAAATACAACAGACCTTGCCTGTAATATGTGCTTTACTCAATTTTAAATTGAGATGTTGAACTAAGAAATGGTTAGCAATGCTAATGTGATAAATGGTTATCTAAATGTAATTAAGATAATAAAAATACAATGATAGGTCAGAAATCTTGGCAGGAGACAGTAGCAGGGGCAGTAAATGTGAGGCTGAAAAACTGTAGCAGGTGAGACAGCATCTGAGGAGTAAGAAAGTCAACGATTTGGGCCAAAACTTTTCATCAGGACCGGGGAGGGGGAGGGGAGTCCATTGGTAAATAGAGGGTGGGGAATGGGGCTGGGAGAGGGGGAGGTGGGATGATGAAACTTGGATGCAGGTAGGGGTTTTGTGATTTGTCAGTGGGAAGGGTGCAGCGGATAGGTGAGTTGGAAGATGGTCAGATTGGGAAGGTGAGGAGGAGGGGTTGGGGTAGACATGGGATAAGACTGGGGGAGGAAAGATTTTGAATCTAGCAAAGTTCATATTGAGGCCATTTGGCTTTAAGCTCTCTGACCTGACCTTACCTTACCATCTTCCTACTCACCTATCCAATCCACCTTCCCAATGACCAATCACAATGACCCCTGCCTGCATACACCTATCATCATCCCACCTCCCCTTCCCCCAGCCCCACCCTCCTCCCTCTACTTATTTATGGGCTGCCACCCCCTCCCCAATCCTGACGAAGGGTTTCAGCCCGAAATGTTCCCTTTCCTGCTCTTCGGATGCTGTCTGACCCATTGTTTTACCAGCCTCACATCAATTGACTCTGACTTCCAGCATTTGCAGTCCTTAATGTCTCCAAGTCACAGTAGCGGGGGGTTCACTTGAGATGTTTCCACTGGCATCTTCAGCAACAGATGCTACTAAGATGCACAGTCTCATATTCACACATTTCAAAGCACTGCAAGAGACATTTGAATGCTACTTCCTCTCAATAAATTTGGAAGACAATGACTCTATACGTGATCCATTTAGGTTACTTTCTTCTGCTTCTTCACAAGAGCTAACATTAAAAGGAAGGAAACGTCTATACAGAGGTATGGATGGATCACATAATGAAGCTGAATTTTGGACAGATGTCTTTGAATGCGTTGTACCTGTCTGTGGTAAATAAATTTCTGACAATCTCTGACCACTGTATTGCTGTTCTCTTGCTATTTACAACAACCTACCTCTGTAAGCAAGCATTTTCAACACTAGCATACATGAAAAACAACTGGAGAGAACATTACTTTGTGTTTTGCTTTAATCCATTGTTCTTGGATAATTAGGAACAGTTGAATTGAGACAAATTTGAAAATGTGTCTGTGCTCACAGTCAAAAACAATGTATTTTTGACGGTGGATTTGAAACATTAATACTTTTAATCCTTTGTTTGCATGTTATATGCATTATGTTGTAAATTTCCCCCAAAAGGCTGTAAACACAGTAAATGCAAGCAAATGTGAAATTTATGAGCAATCAGTTCAGACGAAAGAAGTGGAAGTCCCATTGGAATTGTTTATCTCCTCGAAACGTGCATTGACACTGAACAGGTTGGAAACCACTGCTATAGATTGTGAAGTGTTTTCACCATCTAGGCTATATCCATACTCCTTTTTTCCTCTCTTTCTCTTTCTCACTTTCTCTAGTCCAATGTCACTCTACAACTAATCACCTTCCATTCCTCTGTATCAATCTAAAACTAACCATATTGCTCATTTCTTCACCATACAAATCCACAACTGATCCAATTGCTGTCCTGTCTCCTTTTAACCCTGTGTCAGGCTGATCCCATTGACTTGCTCTTTCCCTACTATTGTGATTCAAAACCAGTTCCACTCTGTCTGTTTTCTCGTTTTGGCTCCATCAATCCAAAACTGAACGCAATGGCCCATTTTCTCCTCATTTTCCTGTTCTCATGACAGCTTTGTCTTTTGTAACAAATAAACCAATTGCATGATTTCACACTCATTGTCCTGTCTTCTTAGGACCAGATTTTTGCAGAAATAAGTTGGCTCTAAGGACCTTCAAAAAAAGGGAGGGTAGAGAACATGAATCGAAAGCATTGTCCCCTTAATGACTGATCTTTTATTTTTCTGGCCAGGGTAAGAGGCCAAGGTATGAATCACACAGACAGGATGCCCAATCACAGCACAGCAATCTGAAATTAATACATAGTTCAAACAGATCTCATTTTGGCTGTTCTTATAACCTTCATCTGACAAAGGAGCATCACTCCAAATGCTTGTGATTTCAAATAAACCTGTTGGACGAAACCTGGTGTCATGTGACTTTTGAACTTGTCCATCCCGGTCCAACATTGACACCTCCACATCAGAACCTTATAATCTTGACCTGCAGGGTGGGAGTTACAAATTTATAGAATAGGCATATCCATGGTTTATAAGTTTTTACACAAACTAATCTATTTTTAAAAAATGATTGGCCTTTTAAATATATAAAAAGACTGAATCTATCAGTTAGTGCTGGAATGATTTGATTGACAGGTCTTCTGATGTAGCTTAGGAATAAAAGCAGTAAGTTTCTGCAGTTTCCATGGGATTTACTATAGCTATTTACTATGGACTGCTATTGCAGTTGCGGTCATTATGAATGATTAGCTAAGTTTTATTAGCCATGAAGGTAATTAATTCAGTCGATTTGCTAAGTTCATATATTTTAAAGGGGCTATTAAAGGATTAATTGTTTTTAGTGTTTTTACTGAACAGATATTTCTTTGTTTTATAACAGATTTAAAACACTTGAGGGGAATTCAAAGATTTTGAATGATTTCATTAATTGTTAATTTTTCAATATGACTGTTTGAGGAATGGAGAGCCCTATTAGATTGTTAAACTTTTAATTATTTTCATTTTCATGTGGTTCATGACATTTGCACATTGCGGAGAATACATGATTGGCTAAGCATAGGGAGATGAGGTGATGTTGGGATATGATGAGGTGTGGGGCACAACGGAGGGGTAATGAGTTGTTATAGAAGTGGCCCTAGGCATAGATTGGGATGGAGACTTGTGAAGTGGGCAGAAGGTTAGGGGATGTTTGAGGCCAGAAGGCCCAACAGCTTTAAATCACTATGACAAAGCCCTAAAGAACCAAGGCGGTCCTTTAACCAGCTGACCTTGGCACTCACCAAATGCATGATTTCACACTCATTATGCCACCTTCTTAGCACCAGATCTTTGCAGAATTGAGTTTGCTCTCAAGAGCTTTAAAAAATATTGAGGGAAGCTATTGATTCCCGGTGGTTTAGTATGGCAATTTTGACAAGCTGTTTGGTGGCATCTGGGTTACTTGTTTTAGAATATACAAAAACAGAAATCAAGCCAAAAAAAAAAAACAGAAATCACTTGTTAGGCCTCAGATGTACTATAAATGGCTAGTTTGGGTACTGTTCTGTGGGAAAGACCTACGGACCCCAGAGAGAATAGAAGGGATTAACCAGGATATAGGAAAGATGTTGTGAAACTTAAAAGGGTTCAGAAAAGACTTACAAGGATGTTGCTGGGACTGGAGAGTTTGAACTAGAGGGGGAGACCGAATAAGCTGGGCATTTTTACCATGGAGTGTCGGAGGCTAAGGGATGATCTTAGAGAGGTTTATAAAATCATGAGGGGCATGGCTAGGGTGAATAACTAATGGTAGGAGAACCCAAAACTAGAAGGCATAGGTTTAACATGAGAGGGGAAAGCTTTAAAAGGGACCTGAGGGGTAACATTTTCACGCAGAGAGTGGGGCATGGATAAAACAAGCTGCCAGAGGAGGTGGTGAAGGTGTGTACAATTACAACATTTAAAGGCATCTGGAATTGTAAGTGGATAGGAAGGGTTTAAAGGGATGTGGGCCAAATGCTGGCAAATGGGACTCGATCAGTTTATGATATTTGATCGGCATGGACGAGTTGGACCAAAGAGTCGGTTTCATGGCCATGTAACTATGTTACCAAGGCACCGGTACTTCAGTTCCAAGGAGAGACAGAAATGTTAGGACTGTTTTCCGTGGATCACAAAAGGTTTATTTGGTGAGATGTTTTCTTTAAGCATAAATAATCAGTCAGCACAGATTTAAAATTGGCAGAGTACAAATATGTGCGATGAGGAGAATGTTTCTCACTCATAATTACACAATCTGGAATGTTCGACTCGAAAGGTGAAGAAAGCTGATTTTTGCAAATAATTTTAAAAAGGCACAATAGTTTGGAAATTATTTCAGAACAACGAATTTAAATGTTTATTTACAAAAATACTACTGGTATCAGACTAAGTAAGACTGCGCTTTCATAAACTAAGCACAGGTATGGTGGAGTAAATAGCCTCCTTCAAGGCTGCAGGCTTCTATAATTTTAAAACAATCCAAACTTTTGATGTGTTGAACAGAGGCACTGCTGAGATATTGCCTGCCAGATTGTCAAATCAAAGCAAAATGCTGCAGATTCAGGAAATATGAACAGGCACAATGCTGGAGCAACTCAGCAAGTCCAACAGCATCTTTGGAGAGAGAAACCGAGTTAAACGTTTGAGTCTGAGTTTTACCGGGGTCATAATTTTGTCTGAAGAAGATTCATATTGGACCTCACTCAACTGCAAACGTAGTAATGGAAAACTGCAAAATTCTGCCCAATTTGTATTTTACGAGAAAAGCAAGTAAAATCAGTTACATATGCACTAATAGTTGCTAGATGTAGGTTTGCCCGCTGAGCTGGAAGGTTCGTTTTCAGATGTTTCATCACCATACCAGGTAACATCATCAGTGAGCCTCCTGATGAAGCACTGTGGCATGGCCCACTTTCTATTTATGTGTTTAGGTTTCCTTGGGTTGGTGACATAATTTCCTGTGGTGATGTCATTTCCTGTTCTTTTTCTCAGGGAGTGGTAAATGGGATCCAAGTCAGTGTGTTTGTTGACAGAGTTCCAGTTGGAAGGGCATGCATCTAGGAATTCTAGTGCATGTCTCTGACCTAGGATGGATGTGTTGTCCCAGTCAAAATGGTGTCTTTCCTCATCTGTATGTAATGCAAAACTAATGTCATTTACAAAATACCTTGCAAGAACTGTAACAAACACCACATTGGACATACAGGCAGAAAACTAGCCACCAGAATACATAAACATCAACGAGTCACTAAAAGACATGACCCACTCTCACTAGTACCCTTACATACAGATGAGGAAGGACACCACTTCGACTGGGACAACACATCCATCCCAGGACAAGCCAAACAGAGACATGCACAAGAATTCCTAGGTGCATGACTTTCCAACTGGAACTCTGTCAACAAACACATTGACTTGGATCCCATTCACCACCCCCTGGGAAAAAGAACAGGAAATGACTTCACCACAGAAAATGATGTCACCAACCCAAGAAACCTAACCACATAAGTCTTGCCTACACTTCTTCAGCAGGAGGCTCACTGACGATGTTACCAAATATGGTGATGAAATGTCTAAAAACGAACCTTCCAGTTCAGAACCTCAACCTGAGCTACAAATGTTCTCAAAACTTGCTAACTAATGGTTGCAGAGGCATTGGAAAGCTTCCATAGAGCCAAGAGCTGGAATAAATGAATTTACATTTTACTATTTGTTGAAGTTGAAGTTCTAAATTGGAGAAAGGCCAATATTGACGGTATTAGGCAAGAACTTCCGAAAGCTGATTGGAGGCAGATGTTCGCAGGTAAAGGTTGGAAAATGGGAAACCTTCAGAAATGAGATAACAAGAATCCAGAGAAAGTATATTCCTGTTAGGGTGAAAGGGAAGGCTGGTAGGTATAGGGAATGCTGGATGACTAAAGAAATTGAGGGTTTGGTTAAGAAAAAGAAGGAAGCATATGTTAGATATAGACAGGATAGATCGAGTGAATCCTTAGAAGAGTATAAAGGAAGTAGGAGTATACTTAAGAGGGAAATCAGGAGGGCAAAAAGGGGACATGAGGTAGCGTTGGCAAATAGAATTAAGGAGAATCCTAAGGGTTTTTACAAATATATTAAGGACAAAAGGGTAACTAGGGAGAGAATAGGGCCCCTCAAAGATCAGCAAGGCACCCTTTGTGTGGAGCCACAGAAAATGGGGCAAATACTAAATAAATATTTTGCATCAGTATTTACTGTGGAAAAGGATATGGAAGATATAGACTGTAGGGAAATAGATGGTGACATCTTGCAAAATATCCAGATTACAGAGGAGGAAATGCTGGATGTCTTGAAACGGTTAAAGGTGGATAAATCCCCAAGACCTGATCAGGTGTACCTGAGAAGTCTGTGGGAAGCTAAAGAAGTGATTGCTGGGTCTTTTGCTTAGATATTTGTATCATCGATAGTCACAAGTGAGGTGCCAGAAGACTGCAGGTTGGCAAACATGGTGCCACTGTTTAAGAAGGGTGGTAAAGACAAGCCAGAGATCTATAGACCAGTGAGCCTGACCTCGGTGGTGGGCAAGTTGTTGGAGGGAATCCTGAGGGACAGGATGTACATGCATTTGGAAAGGCAAGGACGGATTAGGGATAGTCAACATGGCTTTGTGCGTGGGAAATCATGTCTCACAAACTTGATTGAGTTTTTTGAAGAAGTAACAAAGAAGATTGATGAGGGCAGACAGTAGATGTGATCTATATGGTTTCAGTAAGGCGTTCGACAAGGTTTCCCATGGGAGACTGATTAGCAAGGTTAGATCTCATGGAATAAAGGGAGAACTAGCCATTTGGATACAGAACTGACTCAAAGGTAGAAGACGGAGGGTGGTGGAGGGTTGTTTTTCAGATTGGAGGCCTGTGACCAGTGGAGTGCCACAAGAATCGGTGCTGGGCCCCCTACTTTTTGTCATTTACATAAATGATTTGGATGCAAGCATAAGAGGTACAGTTAGTAAGTTTGCAGATGACAACAAAATTGGAGGTGTAGTGGGCGAAGAGGGTTACCTCAGATTACAACAGGATCTGGAGCAGATGGGCCAATGGGCTGAGAAGTGGCAGATGGAGTTTAATTCAGATAAATGCGAGGTGCTGCATTTTGGGAAAGCAAATTTTAGCAGGACTTATATATTTAATGGTAAGGTCCTAGGGAGTGTTGCTGAACAAAGAGACATTGGAGTGCAGGTTCATAGCTCCTTGAAAGTGGAGTTGCAGGTAGATAGGATAGTGAAGAAGGCGTTTGGTATGCTTTCCTTTATTGGTCAGAGTATTGAGTACAGGAGTTGGGAGGTCATGTTGCAGCTGTACAGGACATTAGTTAGGCCACTGTTGGAATATTGCGTGCAATTCTGGTCTCCTTCCTATCGGAAAGATGTTGTGAACCTTGAAAGGATTCAGAAAAGATTTACAAGGATGTTGCCAGGGTTTGAGGATTTGAGCTATAGGGAGAGGCTGAACAGGCTGGGGGTGTTTTCCCTATTGCATCGGAGGCTGAGGGGTGACCTTATAGAGGTTTACAAAATTATGAGGGGCATGGATAGGGTAAATAAGCAAAGTCTTTTCCCTGGGATCGGGGAGTCCAGAACGAGAGTGCATAGGTTTAGGGTGAGAGGAGAAAGATATAAAAGAGACCTAAGGGGCAACTTTTTCATGCAGAGGGTGGTACGTGTATGGAATGAGCTGCCAGAGGATGTGGTGGAGACTGGTACAATTGCAACATTTCAGAAGCACTTGGATGGGTATATGAATAGGAAGGCTTTGGAGGGATATGGGCCGGGTGCTGGCAGGTGGGACTAATTTGGGTTGGGATATCTGGTCGGCATGGACAGGTTGGACCGAAGGGTCTGTTTCCAAGCTGTACATCTTTATGACTCTATTAGAGAAACATCCGTTTGTCAACTGGTTTCAGCCTCTGTAAATTAGAATTAAGTTATTGGCAAGTGTACTCAAATGAGTACTGTGAAAAGTTCACAAGTCACCACTTATGGCACCATCTCAGGTACAAAAATACCTTGGTACAGATTCTTAAGTTCAAATTCTTTGAAAAAAATATAAAAGTAAAGAAACAAAATGTCCAGAATTACCAATCATAGAAATAAATTAGGGAAATAAAGAAATAAAAAGTTCAGAATAAAATCTATTCCAACCCTGTCCATTACATCTTGTCTCCAGTCTGTGCCAGGTCTTGACACCTTGCTTTGGGCTTCACCTCGAGGCTCTCAAGGTTGGGAAACCGTTCTGAAGGATCTTGAGGCTGGATATTCACACTGAGGCTACCTCAGGCCAGGAGAACACCACACCAGACCAGAAGACCACCACCCCAGTCCTGGAGACATATATGCCAGGCTGTAAGGCTGCTGAAATTTGGCTGGATGCCACCACACAGCAAGCCAGGCCCAGCCAAGAGGCTGCCATAATGAACCAGGAGACAGATGTGTTGGACCAAAAGGCCACTCCGATGGGCCAGGAGAAAGATACGCTGGGCCAGAAGGCTGCAACGATTGCCCAGGAGGCCGGTACATTGGGCCAGAGACAGCTATCTTGGGCCGAGAGGCCACTACGATGGGCCAGGAGACACATATGCTGGGCTGACAGGCAGCCACAAGGAGCCAGGAGACAGCCACGTTGTGCCAGGAGACAGATACACTGGATTGGGAGGCCGCTACTGGGCTACTGGGCCGACAGGATGCCACGTTGCGTCCGCACTGAGGTCGAGAATCTGAGTCCATGCTGAGGCCTAATTAATCTGATACTGTGGTGAAAGCACCATTTAAATTAATTAAATAGAAATTTATTGCCAAGACATAAGAACTTAGCCTTGTAGACTGTGCAAGTCCACATTTCAAGAAAAACTGAACAGTGTGTGCAGTAGCTCAGGAACATCTTAAGGTTTCACAATAAGTAATGAAAAGGTGGATGAGACAGCTGAAAATCCAACTTTTAACCTGGGATAAGAACTAGTTCTGCTACCTTGTTGGGTGATCCAATTAGTGGACCTCATAATGCTGAAGAATGACTCAGTGAGGTAAACAGAAGGAAACATCAATGAGTGTGTCACAATGTGAAAATAATATGACAGCTAAGGTAGCAAAATGTAGCAAAAAAGGAATATGGTGGCATGAATACATTTTAGGGTTCAAAAGACAAGAGATTGAAAGTTCTTAGAGTGATTTCCCAGTAATTAAATTAATCAATAATGAAGCATTAAAAATTTGGACAGCATATTAGAGCAACTTCCAGAGAAGTCACAGGTTGGCGACCCATGCTGGTAAAATACTGAAAACATGTGAATAGATAGACCATGGTGATTTTCTTTAGCAATGCATAACATCGATCAAACAGACCCTTCCTGACTCAGTTCTGGAAAATGGGCTCAAGACAAAGAGGAAATCATATTTACCCGAGGGAATGATATAATTGAACTAAATGAAAGAATTCTACTGTCATACAGGTCGGTACCAAAGTTCGATTGGTAACTCAGATTCTGCAATAATTGCAGCATTAAGTTAATGTTGTAACAAAATCTTTGTATCTAACATTCAGGCTTTATAATACTGGAAAACAGTGAGCAAGATTCCAGCTGTCCATGAGATAATGATTTGAGCAAAGGTATATTGGCCAGTAAATAAATCTCAACATATTTTTGTTGAGTTTTAAAAAAAATATTGCTCATGGGATCAGGCATTGCTGACTGGGACATCATTCAATGCTCTTCCCTAAATGCCTTTGAGAATGTGGTGTTCATTCCATAATTCTGCACAGTGGTGATCACAGGAGCCACCTTTTGCTTTGTTTGGAGATTTACAAAACACAGTGGCGATAGGGACACAATGTATTAAACTCTAGATAAGGTGGGGGCAGGTAGCTCTCATTCCGACGGTCACCTTCATGTGTGACCACAGGCTATATATAGACTTTTTGAGCACCAAACAACAACGGTCACTATGTGCGGAGATTCTTTGGTCCCAGTGTTGTGCAGTATGGGTCTGGCCACATTGCTGCAGAATACGCCAGCTAGTAGATCCATACTGTACCATCTCCTCTTCAGGGAGAAGATTAAGCAAGAAAACACATTTGACCACAATTCTATTGTGTAATGACCTGCATTTAATGTCCTTGATACCCTACAGGAAAAGGAGATGGTGGATCCCGTCTGTTGCTGACTGTCAGTCATTTACCAGATGCCGCATCACCAAAACTTTCAAACAAGTGCCAAGACACAGCGGGGCTGGTGGTGAAAAAGATCCTCCTTGTCAGATCCTGGCCATCAATGTCTCCTTGTCTCCACACCGTGGCCTCAACGTGCTTGCGGTGGGGAAGAGAGCATCACCCAATTCCTTCTAGAATTTTCCTTTGTGAAGAACATCTGAGAAAAGATGCAAGTTTATTTTTGGTTGAGATAAATCTTAGGCAAGTCATGGCATGGGACTCTACTCTTATGGGCTGTTCCAAAGGACACACTTGATGAAACAAAAAACTCTTGTTAGAAGACGATCAACTCGTTGGAAGAGGCTGTCTGTTACTTGTTGGCCATGAAGTACAAAGCACTGTCCATGACCAAGTTTTGCAGACTGGCAAAATCCTGGACTATGAGCTGAGTAATGTACTGAAGGCTGGGGGAGCCTCACTCGATCACTGCTGAGAGGAAGCCACCTAAGGTCCACGTTGAACAGTACATCAAGAGACTTGAAATTATGTAGAACCTTTTTCCAATATCTTTGTCCTTGAATGTAAATTGCAAATATCCTGTGTAATTGAGGGTCCTCACAGTGCCACATGTTATAGTCATAGAGTCATAGAGATGAATGGCACGTAAACAGACCCTTCGGTCCAACTCGTCAATGCCGACCAGATATCCAAACCCAATCCACTCCCACCTGCCAACTCCTGGCCCATATCCCTCCAAACCCTTCCTTTTCATGCACCTATCCAGATGCCTTTTACATGTTGCAATTGTTCTAGCCTCCACCACTTCCTCTGGCATCTCATTCCATGAACGTTCCACCTTCAGCATCAAAAAGTTGCCCCTTATGTCTTTATATCTTTCCCCTCTCACCCTAAGCCTATGCTCTCTAGTTCTGGACTCCCCTACCCCAGGGAAAAGACCTTGTCTGTCTATCCTATTCATGCTCTTCATGATTTTAAAAACCTCTATAAGGTCACCCCTGGGCCTCCGACACTCCAGGGAAAACAGCCCCAGCCTGTTCAGCCTCTCCCTTTAGCTCAAATTCTCCAACCTTTGCAACATCCTCGTAAATATGTTCTGAGCCATTTCAGGTTTCACAACATTCTTCCAATAGGAAGGAGACCAGAATTGCATGCAATATTCTAACAGTGGCCTAACCAATCTCCTGTACAGCTGCAACATGACTTCCCAACTCCTGTACTCAATACTCTGACCAATAAAGGAAAGCATACCAAATGTCTTCTTCACTATCCTATCTACTTGTGACTCCACTTTCAAGGAGCTATGAGCCTGCATTCCAAGGTCTCTTTGTTCAGCAACAGTCCCTAGGACCTTACCATTAAGTGTATAAGTCCTGCTAAAATTTGCTTTCCCACAATGCAGCACCTCGCATTTATCTGAATTAAACTCCATCTGCCACTTCTCAGCCCATTGACTCATCTAGTCCAGATCCTGTTGTAATTTGAGGTAACTGTCCATGACACCAACAGTTTTGGTGTCATCAGCAAACTTACAAACTATACCTCTTGTATGGAAATAACATGACCAGCAGGGCATTTTTGGAAATAATTAATTTGAATTGTTATGGAATGTAATTTTACAATGGTTTTATGAAATAAAAATATAATTTTGAAAATAGAAGGTCTTTATTCGAAACACAAAAGTTATTGAAGCTGTACTTCAACTATTGAACGTTTCTATGGTTCGCAAAGATGTGTTTAATACACGATATTATGATTTTCTTGGAGGAGAAAATTTAATTTTCCTCTGAACTCCAGACCTGGCATCATTTTCCTCTATTTTCTTCGTGACTTAAAGATGCCTAGCATGTAAAATGCACATTTGCGCCTTCAGGGTTGGGCTCTCCAGTTCAAATGCTGATTGAAAATTGGATTTTCTCCCACACACCACTTTTATTTGCGAGTGCAGGGTTTTGGAAGCTGATTAAAGGATTCTTATATCGAGAGCTCATCAGGAAAATAGAAAGCCTTCTAATGAATCTGGAACAATGTGAAAGGTAAGTGTAATGAATTCTCACACCTTCAAATGGGCACTCTGTGGCAATGAAGTTCTGTTTTTAATACACTGATTCATCGTAATGATTTGTTCTTTAAATATAAGTCAAACCTTACATTGACTAAGTTTGTGCTTTTGTTACATGTGTTACAATGGTTTTCCAATGGAGAAACCAGTTTAATATAGTGAATGACTGTTACAAAAAGTCCTGTCAGCCTGTGCTGTCATCTTTGCGACTTGCTGGTAAACAACAAACTGTTTGGACACATGAGAAAAAGCCAGCCACCTGCTCACTTACATTGATTTACAAGCACCCTGCTTTGAAACTGAAAAGTGGGCATTCTGCAGTTGCCTTCCCAAACAGCAGCCTGTTGTTGGTAGCTGTGATCATTATCAAAGCTTGACTGTGTTCCCTACACTAATGTGTTTCGACAGAGAAAGTGTTTTACTCAACTGAGAGGGATGGAAAGTTTCACAAATGTGTAATAACAAATTGGTCCTTTGATACGGTTTGTGGTTTGTTGACACAAGCTAATAGTATTGCAATGTCTTACTTTCCACATGTCCATTCCCCAGTACCAATGATATCAATGACATATATCTTTTTGTTCTCCCAAGGAATATTTTCCATTGATATTGAATCTGAGGATGATACAAAAACCCGAGTAGCTCTTAGGATTAATGAGGGATACAAAAGTTACTTGGATGATCTAAGGGAGCAGAGGGGATACACAAAGGCACAGAGGTGGCGTATGTGGCATTGATAATATTGGGTCACAGGAGTGATCTGAGAAGGCAAGGTCTGGCTTGGAGGTAGGTAGGGGATGATGATGAGGTTCAGGGGGCCTTTAAACAACAATAGTAATATCAGTCCTGTCAGCTCCTGCAAAGACCTCCTCACCAAAAACTGGAGGTTAGTGTCATATCTTGGAATGGGCAAAAACAGTCATAGTCACAAAATCGTAACTTGCAGCCGTGCTGCAGACAACACCAGTATCATTCCTGGGTGGGTCAGAGTCGAAAAGTGTGGTGCTGGAAAAGCACAGCAGGTCAGGCAGCATCTGAGGAGCAGGAGAGTCCATGTTTCAGCATAAGCACCTCAATTTGCCCTTCCAAATGATCAACAATACCTTTCAATGCATCTCCTCCACTTTCCGTACCTCCGTCCTCAAAGCCCACCCCATTAACAGCAACAAGGATATAATCCCCCTGGTCCTCGCCTTGCACCCAACAAATCTCCAGATACAGCACATCATCCTCCACCATTTCTGCCACCTACAGTCAGACCCCACCACCAAAGATATATTTCCCTCCCCACCCCTATCAGCATTCCGCAGAGACCATTCCTTCCATGAGTCCCTTGTTAAGTCTATGTTCCCCACCAATCCACCCTCCACTCCCGGCACCTTCCCTTGCTGCCACATGAGGTGTAAAACCTTTGCCCACACCTCTCCTCTCCTCTCCTCCATCCAAGGCCCTGAAGGATATTTTCAAATCCGGCAAAGATTTTCCTGCATATCCACTCATCTCATCTACTGTGTCCATTGCTCTTGATGTGGTCTCCTTTACATTGGAGAGACTGGACACTAACCCGCAGAGCACTTCAGGGAACATCTCTGGGAAGCATTCACCAAACAACCCCACTGCCCTGTGGCCAATCATTTCAATTTCCCCTCTCCACTCTCCCAAAGACATAGAACATAGAACATAGAACATAGAACAATACAGCACAGAACAGGCCCTTCGGCCCACGATGTTGTGCCGAACTTCTAACCTAGATTAAGTACCCATCCATGTACCTATCCAAATGCCGCTTAAAGGTCGCCAATTTCCCTTATGTATAAAAAGCATTTGGATTTTTCCTTAATCCTGTTGGCCAAAGTCATTTCCGGCTCCTTTTAGTCCTTGTTTAAATTCTATCCTGCCTTCTTTATATTTCTTGAGGGCTCTGTCTTCGGTTTCAGATTCCTGAGTGCTGCCATCTTTATCCTTCACTTTCACAGGAACATGCTAGTCCTGAACCCCAGGCCTTAAACGATTCCCACAGGCCAGTTGTGGATTTACCCTCAGACAGACAACCCCAATCTACGTACCCCAGTTCCTGCTTAATATTCCCTTAGCCTTCCCTCAATTTAGTGCTGCCACACAATGACAACGCCTATCCTTATCCGAAAGTAACCTAAAACGTACAGATGCTCCCCCACATTTGATTACCTGGCCGAGCTCATACCCCAATATCAAGTCTAGCACGGCCCCTTCTCTAGTCTGGATTATTTCAAAGAACCATTCTGGATGCACCTAACAAACTGTCTTCCCATCCAAATCCCTCGCATTAAGGGAGTCCTAGTCAATACAAGGGCAATTAAAATCACCAACCACAACAACCCTGTTTTCACATTTTTCTATAATCTGTCGACATATCTGTTGCTCTATCACCTGCTGGCTGTTGGGAGGCCTGTAGTCCAACACTATCAAAGTGGTTGCACTATTCTTATTCCTGTGCTGTGGCCTACGGCTTCACTGGATGATGCCTCCAAGGTGTCCTGCCTCCGTATAGCTGTGATATTTTGTATCAGTAACGCAAGTCCCCGACCTCATTTACGTCCCTCTCGATCACACCTGAAGCATTAAATCCTGGAATTTGAAGCTGCCAATCATGTCCTCCTTGCAACCAGTAAGAGGTGCAATGCCACAGTTAGATGTATTAATCCAAGCTCTAGGTTCATCTGCTTTATCTTATAAACAAATGCACTTGAGACCGCTAATCCTGCCGTGTCCAGTAGTCCCTCCCTATCTGTTCTTCCTTTTAGCCTTACTGGCTTTTGTTTCTAACTCCTCGGTCATTTCTTTTGCTGACCTGCTGTGTTCATTCCCAACCCTATAGTATGGCAACCAAAACTGCACACAATACTCCAGATGCGGCCGCACCAGAGTCTTATACAACTGCAACATGACCTCAGGGCTCCGGAACTCAATTCCTCGACCAATAAAAGCAAATACGCCATATGCCTTCTTCACCGCACTATTTACCTGGGTGGCAACTTTCAGAGATCTGTGTACATGGACACCGAGATCCCTCTGCTCATCCACACTACCAAGTATCTGACCATTAGCCCAGTACCTCGTCTTTTTGTAATCAATTTCATTTCTTCCTAACAAGGCAACCCCTGTCCATCTGCCTGCCCTTTTGATAGGACATGTATCCTTGAATATTTAGTTACCAGACCAGATCCCCTTGCAGCTAGGTCTCTCTGATCTCAACAACATCATACCTGCCAATTTTCAATCTACGCTGCATGCTCATTTACCTTGTTTCATATACTGTGTGCATTTAAATACAACAGCGTTTCTCCCCAGCCCTACCCCCCCCCCCCCCCCCACCCCCGACCAATTTATCTCTCAGCCCCCTTCCCCTTTCACATTCCTGATGAAAGGCTCAAGGCCAAAATGTCGACTCTCCTGCTCCTCGGATGCTGCCTGACCTGCTGCGCTTTTCCAGTGCCACACTTTTCAATCCTGACTCTCCAGTATCTGTAGTCCTCACTTTCTCATGGGTGTGTCAGGATAAACACAGCAGAGGTGGTGGCATACATGTGTACAGTCAGGAGGGAGTGGTCCTGGCAGGCCACAACATTGACTCTGGACCCCATGACGTTTCATTTCATCAGGTCAAACATGGACAGGGAAACCTCCTGCTGATTACCATGTACCAATCCAGCTGCGCAATGAGCTGATCAATCAGTATTCGTGCATATTGAGAAACATTTGGAGGAAGCATAGAGGCTGGCAAGGGTGCCAAATGGACTCTGGGAGGGGATCTTCAATGTTGATCATTAAGTGGCTTGGCAGCAACAGTACTGATCAAGCTGGCTGGGTCGTGAAGGACATAGCTGCTAGACCAGGTCTGCCACAGTTGGGTGGGGATCTAATAAGAAGGAAAAACATACTTGACCTCACCTTTACTAATTTGCCTGTCACAGATGGGTTTGTCCATTGCAGTGGTAGGTGTAACCACCACATGGACCTTGTAGAGACAATATCCTATCTTTGCATTAAGGAAATCCTCCACGGTGTTGCATGGCACTGTCCCTGTGCTAAACATTATAGAATTCAAACAAATCTCGCAAGTCAAGACTGGGCATCTAGGAGGCACTCTGAGCCAGCAGCATCTCAATCATACTGCAACATACTCCTCAACTTCATGGCCACAACATCCCTACTCTTCTATTGCCATCAAGCTAGGAATCAACACTGGTGACCAAAGAGATTTGGAGGGCATGTCACAGGCAGCAGCAGCCATACCTAAAAATGAGATATCAACCTGGTAAAGATGCAAGACAGGACTAGTGCATGTCCAACAGCATGGCAGACAGAGCTCACCATTCCACAACTGACAGATCAGATCAAAGCTGCCATATCCAGTTCTGAATGATAGTGGAAAACTCAATGTAGGAGAAGGTTCCAAATGTATCCCCATCCTCAATGATGGGGAGTCCAGCACTTGAGTGCAACAGATAACTTAAGCATTTACAACAATCTTCAGCCAGAAATGGAAAATGGATGATTCATCTCAGCATCCTCCTGAGTTCCCCAGCACCACAGATCACAGTCTTCAATCAATTCATTTCACTCTATCTCAGATACTAGTCTTTATCCCTCTTTATCACTGGTTGATTTCTATTTCTACTAGTCCATATGACAACTTTTTTCCTTTTTGGTACAGGTGGCATTGAGATGGTTTGGAGTAGTATGAGCGATCTGAGGAGGCAAGGGCTAGTATTGGGGTGTGGATGAAGTTGGGTGGTTTTAAACATCATTGGGAGCTGGGATATTGTGCTGGAGAATAGAGGTGGTACTTCACACTGACCAGTCTCTGCATCCATCATTCTCTTTCACTAAAGCAATCTCTACTGGAAACCCAACACTACTACTGTGTGACAAAATAAAAATGGCATGTGAAGTCACACGTGAGTCAGAAGTGCAGTGAAAGCCATGGAAGTGCACAGGTCTGATTTTCTCCAGCCATGAGGACAATTTATCTTAGACTCTGCAGCTAAAGATCAATGACTATATACAACAATTCATTCTCTTCATTCTTTTCTTCACTCAGCAGGTTCTGGATTGTTCTTCTGATGGCATTATTCCAAAAGAGAGCAGACTGGCTCTCCCTGGCGTCCTGGCCATGATTAGGACAGTAACTACACTTCATTGGCACATAGTGACAACAATATTCTCAGCTGGAAATGAAAATGCTAATTCCTCTGTCAATCAAACATGGAGATTTGTTTCTGCTTAAGTTTGACTTTACTCACATAGTGTGCACTATGTAACCATTTTCCACTAATTTGATTTTGATGGGGAATTCACTGCTCTTTCAGAAGAAGTCACGGGCTTTTCGACTACGAATTTTGTTTATTTTAGTTTAGAAGTACATTATTAAAATAGACTCTGTCGACTGTTTGCTACGGTGGACTGATTAAACAGAGTCTACTGAGTAAATAGATTTTTCTATAAAATGTATTGATTGTTGTCATAACCTGACCTGGACTAAGTCCCAACTTGCGTCCAATCCATTGGTTGGCATAATAGTATCATCTGACACTTTGATACTTCTCAAAAATATTCCATTGCCTGTGTAACATGTTGGAATGTCCTAATTAGGTAAAAAGGCATTTTATATATATACAAAAAGTTTAGACAATTTTGGTAAAAGTATTTCTAATCATCTAGCATCCAACTCACAATTGCTAAGCATACTCCTTAACATTACCATATTTTTCTGGACTCCCAACCTATATTGAGGCCTTCCAGAGGAATGGTATAAGCCTATACTGTCAACAAAGAAGCAACATTCAGAAAATACATCAACCTTTTCTTGCAGCTACATGCAAAATGATCCTGGCAGGAGCCAACAAACAGACCATCTGTCTACCCTCTCAACCACAGAATGCTGTATGACACAGTGTGAATAAGTTGAGGGAGAAAGTGACAGCTTTAATTTTAAATTCTGTTTTTTTTTCAAATATTATTCAAGCACTTCAAACTAATGACAGATTGGCATAAAAATGTCAGAAAGCAATCTTGGCTGTCTGTTTCACATCAGTAATAGACTTTTCTGCAATTGAAAACAGAAAACAAGAGTTGCAAATGACTTTTTTTTGGTGGTTAATATATTCAGTCAATTAACATCAATACACAATATACTACTTCCTTAAAAAATTGCAAACTTAACAAATTGTGCAAAATAATTGTACACCTACATATTTATATTAACCACCATTGGATTACAAAATGATGATAAAGCATGCAAGTACAACTTTTGAACCTGGATAGTAAAACATTATGATCTATATTGTGTCTTGTTCAATATTAACTGTAACTTGCCTCAGGGCCTGAATATAATATTTCATCTCAGCATCTAATGTCTTTCTTTATGATTTAGATTGAGATGTGTATGAATTCCCAAATAGCAAATGCTTAATCGCTTGAAAATTTACAACAAAATGCTTTGAATGACAATCAATCATACAGTTTATAGCAGTATTTTAATATTTTTACAGATCATTTCAGTTATGACAACTGGGTAAAGGTTGATAAGAGAAAATATGTTTTAAAAGAGAGATGATTTAGACTGTACAAAAGTAATTGTAGGTAACAGGAAATTTACATAGTAACAGGAAACCCGCATTGTATCAAAAATCAAGTTTCAGTTCAATAATTTGTAATGTTGATTTGATATGTCAGCTAGTTTACATATTAGACAATACATGAACTGACATTTGACAATGTTGATGATTCAATAATCTTAGCAAAATCATGATAAATGTTAAATTAAATGAAGAATATGTTACTTGTTAAATTTTAAACATACTGCAAATGTGAACTGGGGACAGCATTCTCTACATATCCTAACAAATGATCAACTTATTTGTACATATCAAGATCTACACTATGACAGTATTACAAATTATTTCTAGTATGGCATCCTCATTACAAGCCTTGAAATGCTTAAGGTTCATTTGGATAGAGTGCAAGTTCTTTGTGAATCTCTCTTCGAGAAGAGCTTAATTAATACAATGTGAAATTCATGCTTTCCAAATACCGCCATCTCAGTTTACATGAGCAATGCTTGAGATGTGATGAGAGCAAATGTCCATGTGTGCTCCTTACATTACATTAAGTACTGTGTAAATTATATGCATTTTGCTTATGCAGGATGGCAAATTGGAGCTCTATCAAAAGAATAGGCATTATCAGTTTTAAATCTGAATAAAATATGGGCTCTCACCTTGGATCATTGAATGTCATTTAGCTCAGAAATATCACCATAAACAGAAATTCTATCCAGCATTCTATCCACTTTGTGCTGTACTCAAAGCTTGCAATATATACTGATTAATATTCCAGAAATGAAAGTTGTGTATGTAAAATGTGAATAAGACTCTAAACTTTAACAGATTTATGAGAATAAATACAGATTTAATTGAATATTAGAAGTGGTTAAAAGACAGTTAGAGGCATAAATTCCAAGCTCTAGTCAACAGCTTGGCTCTCCCACTTCACTTGCATGCTAAAATCACAAAGAACAGGGGTTTTGCCAAATCAATAGAGTGGCAACAAGTCACAGAAGGAACCTCCTTGTTTTGAGGCATTCAAAAACATTAGTTTGCCCAAAAAACATAGAGACTGTTGACTGCTCGTGAGAAATTGATATTATAAGACACTACGCAAATACAATTTTTTTTTTGCAAAGCATCCACATTATTATGTCCAACCTCAGCTTTGTAACGGCACACTTAAAATGTAAAATCATACAATGTAGATAACCCCCAACTATTTCAGATACAGACTGGTGTTTTCACTCACTACTATTATTACCATTAATATAAACATGCACAGTGACAGCTTTGTGGCTAAAATCCTTTTATAATCACAGTGCATGCTGAGACAGCGGTAGCATTCCAACCTCTGAATCAGAAGTTCCAGCCTCTGAATCAGAAGTTCCAGGTTCAAGTCCCACTCCAGGTCTAGATGGCCAAGGAAGGTGTGGTCATAACAAGGCCAAATAGATTGATTAACAATTGTTAAACTCTTCCAATATACACTAACGACAGGTGGTAAAAGCAGGAGGGAATCTTGGTCGGCCATGTGTTGGAACAAAATCAAAAGCTCTATCATCACTATCAAGAGCTCCAGGTTATAAAATGCACGTAGAAGAGTATATTGCCACACATGGATGGATGAAGCAGCTAAGGTAGATTCAAGAAGTGGAGATAGCATTGCTGTGAGTATGACCTGTCTTCTGGTAAAGGGACCACCTGGAAGTTCTTTTCATAATCTCAGAGTGACCCAAAGCACTTTATAAAGAGTACTGGATTGGCTTTAAAGTATTTTTACAGATACACTGTTTGAGATATGGGAGCCAATTTGTTCAAGTTCTATGCCTGCTAAAACATCCTTAGGAAGCTTGTACAATCAGTAAAGTGATAGTGACCAGAAAGTTTGTCCTGACTACCCTGCTCTTCTTTGAAGTTGTAACTTGGGATCTCTTACACCCACTTACGCAAGCATTTGGCATCTTGGGTGAAAATCTCATCCAAAGATAGCATCTGACAGTACAGGACTCCCCCAGTTCTGCCAAGTAGTGTCAGACTAGATATTTGTGTTCTCAAGTGGAATTTTAAAGTTAATAAGGGGGCGGTATTACATGTTTTAGCAGGCATACAGGTGCAAAATCCCCAGGACCAGATGAGATGTATTCCAGGATGCTATGGGAGACAAGGGAGGAAAATCCTGGTGCTCTGGTGGAGATATTTACTAATTCACTGGTCCACTGGTGAAGTGTCAGTTGAATGGATGATAGCTAATGTGGTTTCGTTGTTTAACACAGGCAGCAGGGATAGACCGGATAATTGCAGATCAGTTAGTCTGACATGAGTGGTAGGGAACTTATTGGAAAAAAATTCTCAGGGACTTGATTAATCAACAATTGGAAAACACAGGGGTTGGTCAGGGAACTCAGCATTGATTTATTAGCAAGAAATCCTGCCTGATTAATTTTATTGAGTTTTTTTAAAAGGTGACTAAATATATTGATAAGAGTGGTGCAGCTTAGGCAGTTTACATGGAATTCACTGAGGTCTTTGGCAAGGTGCCACTGGAAGGCTAGTTCAAAAAGGTAAGAGCCCATGGGATCCAAGGCAATTTGGCAAACTGGATCCAAAATTGGCCTGTAAGCTGGAGGCAAAAGGTTACGTGGTGGTGGTGGTGGTCGGGGGTGGGGTTGACGGTTATTTTAGCGATTGTTTGCTTGTGACCAGTGGAGTACCACAGGGATCAGCGCTAGGACCATTATTGTTCATTATGTATGTTAACAACTTGCATATGAATTTAAGAGGTACAATTCATAAGTTTGCAGATGACACAAAAATTGGTAGTTTTGTTGATAGTGAGGAGGATGTCTCAGCTACAGTCTGATACTCATCAGCTGGTAAATGGCAGATTGAGTTTAATCCTGATAAGTGCACATTGATGCATTTTGGGGGAGTCCAACAAGGGAAGGATATGCACAATGAATGGTAGGTCCCTATGGAGTACTGAGGTACAAAGGGGCCTTGGTGTATAAGTCCATAGATTGCTGAAGATGTCAGCACAGGTTGACAGGGTAGTGAAGAAAGAAGAAGGCATATGGGATCCTTGCCTTTATTAGCTGAGGCATAGAATATAGGAACAAGGAAGTTTTGTTACAACTTCATAAAACATTGGTTAGATCATAGATGAAATACTGTGTGCAGTCTATTCGTCACATTATCGGAAGGGCTTGATTGCACTGGAAAAGGTGCAGAGGATGTTGCCCATGATGAAAAATCTCAGTTATGAGGTGAAACTGGACAGTCTGTGTTTGTTTTTCTTGGAACGGAGGAGTTTAAGGGATAATCTGATTGAGGTATACAAAATTGTGAGAGCCACAGACAGAGTAGATCATGAGAATCTTTTCCCCTTGGCAAAAATGTCTCAGATCAGAAGGCACAATTTTAAGGTGAGGAATTAGTGTGTTTCTATGCTGTATGGCTCTGTCTCTAAACTATAAACGTACAACATTCTAATTCATGGATGAAAGTGCTACAAGGTGGTCTAAAACTAAGGTACAGCATTTCTCCACTGAAACTCATTCGTATAACATCATCATCCCCAAATGACCAAGGATCAACAAGTGATGACAATTGTCATTTATATACCAGTCCAAGGGTTTGGACATTGTTCAGATCGATCAGGAATGTATTGGAGAAATGATTCTTTGTGCTACTGACTAAAAGAAAAAGTCTTATCCCATCTGCAGAAGCGAGGGAAAATTCCAACAACTACTAAAACCTTTTCTGTGGAATTGGATCAAGGATATATGCTGAGTGTTATGGAATGTACTCTGCTTAAACAGTGTAATAAAATTGCCACCAGCTGTTAGACTGTTTGACAGTATGAGGATTGAACACTTGCCTGAGGTCCATACTGTATTAATGTTGAGTGTTAATGGAGTTGACATGGAAAGGTTCCGACCCTTGCCTAAGAAACATCATAGATGCATTTCCCCTTGTTCTCTTTTACACTTCCCCACAACTGAAATATTCTATTCCTGAGAGAGAGCAGACACTATTATTGTAGGTCCTTACAATGTGCTTTGTTTCTAGTACTCAGAAAAGCATAGCAACAGCACATATTGATCCAGCCTGCAGCTTCCCCTTTCTGTCTGCTAAAGACATTTACACTGAAGTTCAGCCAAACAGTTAATTCAACATTTGGAAACTGAAGTGCAGACCTGTTTCCCAACTCCACAGCAAATGCTGCAAGTATTTCAATATTTTTTGCACTTAATATGTGTCAGCAAGCTGTTTAACAGACCTTCACCACCCACACAGGGAGCATTGCTCAATAATGACATGGCAACCAGCAAGAGCAAACCATGATTATTTTACTGGAACTTCACTTAGTCAACAGCAATAATTTGAGTATTAAGATTACATTCTTTGGACAATTGAAGGTTTGAACTGATAAAAGAAAATTTTAAATGAGTTATTGCCTTACTAGGATCAGCAGACATTTTCAGTGATTTCTGCCAGAAGTGAATAGACAGAACACAGTTTTCACAAACGCTCTCGAGAGTCTCAAACATTACCTGGCAAGTTGGTCGACCATTAGAAAAGCATACATTTTAGTTCTTTTAAAAACACCCATTTTCCCAACCCGTAGAATTTAGTTGTGTTTATGCTAACTTTGGATCTGCTTTACTGAATACTTTGGAATTCAAACAAAGAAAGAAACATGACTTCACGACACTGGCTTTTCACCTTCTTTGGATCCAAGCAGCTAAACAAAAATGACTGCCTCATAATTTGGAGTAATTTTGGTTTGATTCTTTTACCTTTGGTGGTGGTGGCTGAAAATCATTGGACTCAGGGCGACTTCACAGAAAGCTTTCAGTTCATCAACACAGTCCAGACCTCTGGAAACAAAGCTGCACTGAATAATGTTGTTGATTTTAGAACATGTCAATGGAACACCAGGGCAGACAGTGGTTTCTGTGGTGACAAATGCAATGCTGGAGACCGTTATGGTGGAAAAGGGCAGGAGGTGAGCTGCCATATTTCCTGGGCGATTGGAAAGCCTCAAATACTAATCTCAGAAGGGTCCTGAAATAACTGCACTGAGGCCAGTATCCCATCATCAAGTCATCCTTTATTTACCTATGCACAATACACTGGCTGTAGCCAGCCAGCTCGGAGTCAGTCCCCTGAACTGAGGAGATTCTCATCTCCTGGTTATATTAGTCAACCAGGGCTTTCCTAATTGATTGGGTTTGTTAACCTGGGCCAAAGACTTTGAGGTTAATTTGGTTCCAGTCCCTACAGATACAGAGGTAGGTAACCTGGAGGACAGCTCACATGAGTGGTTAAGGTCAGTAAGTGCATCTTTACATGACATCTCCTGCAAAAAACAATCACTTAAGTTGCTCAGTGCACCAAACACCTATCATTCACCTAGCATTTCCTGGCACTTAGGATTATCACCCACTAATACAATCAGCTTCTTCCTGCCTCTCAATGTCTCCACATTCAGCTATGACAGGTTCATTTTCCAAATACAGTGCTACATAAGTACTGACATTCTCCCTTGTAGCACCAGAAGGCACATACCAGAAGCTAGGAGACCAGCTCAGCATATAATGAAGTCACCTGCATCTCCTGAGCTTTAATGTAGAGATCCATTTGCTCCATAACGATGCTGGCTGCATTGGAGCTCACAGCTTCCAGAATCGATGCAACATTGAGGAAAATGATATATTCCTGCCTTATGCCTTCTCTCAATTCTCATCTCAGCCTCATTCTATTACCTAGCATGATGAGCAAACTGCTGATGCTGTGACCATGAACCTCATCCTTCCTAATCTTACTGCACCTAACCATTCTCTTCTGATTTCCCAATTTCATACACTCAAAGATTGGTACTTTTGAGCCATAGTAGCCAAAGCTGGAAGAGAGAAACAGCAACAGCACAGCACCAATGAAGAGTCTTCATATCTTGATCTCTCCCTTCCAGCTACTAGCTCAGATACTGACACTGCACATATCTTGGAGGTTATCAGAACTGTAACCAGCACATAGTGAGTTATCCAAGTCCGAAAGGGCTTTAGCCAAGGCAAGGGTGGTTAGTTTGTCAGTTCATGGGAGGTTGAGGTAACAGTTGATTCCTGCTTCAGAGGACTCAATTAAGGAACTCCATGGGGATAACACTGAACAGAATGTATACCAAGATGTTGTATTTAACATACCAGACAGCCTCCCGTCATTGCAACGGTGCATGAACAAGCTCAGCTCCATGTTAGCAGGGGGACGTATGCTGTATTTATTCAAGCTGCAGCCTCTACTTCATCTCCCCACTGAACAGTATGTCCCAGCAACACTGTTACTCCTGCCCTCGCATTACCTGCCGTCTGTGTGTGACTGGGTTACATAATCTGCTATTATTATGAAGGTAGAGTATTGTTCTCAGGCAAATCCAGCAACTCACAACACACAGGGGAAAAAAAAACTTAAGCATGCTCTGCTACAGCTGAAGTTCTTAAAAGTTATCCTATCTGCAATCTGGGTGCTTTGACCTTTAAGGAATGCCAGTGGTTGCAGCTTTGTGCATAATGTTTGCAATGCAATTTGCAAATTCGCATATGCACAATCAAGAGGTATTTCAGCACTGTATTAGCTGTTGGGTGGTGCAACTACACAATAGCACTTCTCCATTGATTTTGAAACACTGGGATTATTGAGGTGCCACCTCAGGAAGGTGCAGTATTCACACCATTTTTAAAGTTGGTGGCTAAATACTAAATATTCTGTTCCAAATGATAGAGAGTCAAGTAGAAACATGGGGGAGTTTATGTAGAGAGTGTTAATGAGTGTACAGAAGGGTACAGCACTTTGCAGGGGTCAATGTAAAGAATATTGTGCAAACTGAAGCTGGTGGAGGGGAGAAATCATGAAATCTGAATTTAGTTATTCCGAAAGATAAGCATGTGCCACTAATTGGAGAGATAGTTGGCAAATGTATTTGGCCTTCTGTCATGCAAAATGTTAAAATATTATGAATTAAAATAACAATAATACAACATCAAGGGGATTATATAAAGCTATGAAAGAAAGCCTTGGTAGAATATTAACAAGAATAAGAAAGGCAGCCAAAATGCTTTTAAGAGGATAATAGGGTAGAATATGTCTACTAATTAGTGAAGATATATTTTATATCTACCTTAGCCTGAGGACTGCGGGATTTGAACATATAATTTGGTAAAGAATTCAGTGACATGTTGAGAGACTGCACTGCACTGCACTTTTTGGAGAAGGGATTAAAATGAAATATTTTGTTTGACCATGCAACAATGTCACAGACAAATTTTGATGTTCCTTTATATTGCCCATGATAAACATGTTTGTATGTAAGCTGTCTGTACTTTTATCTTCAGTGATCGTCTCAAATAAAATATTATCAGCAGCAACATTTTTGTGAATTGCAGGTTAATTATTACCACATGCTTATACGAGATATTTAAATGCTAAATCCCACTTAATCGCCTCATGTACACAAAGGTTAAGGTAAAACTATTCAATTGTAATATACAATTATGACAGACCTTTAATGTTTCAGATGAGTTGGTGCTCCATTGGTCTTAGAAAGCAGAGCATCTCAGTAAACAGCAAGGCTTCCTGTCATCAAATTTTCAGGAGGAGTTTAAGAGTTGGGATGTCATGTTTAGGCTGTACAGGACATTGGTGAGACCACTTTTAGGATACTGCTTTCAACTCTGGTCTCTCTGCTTTTGGAAAGTTGTGTTAAACTTGAAAACATTTAGAATAGATTTCCAAGGATGTTGCCAGGATTGAACGAGAGGGAGAGGCTGAATAGGCTGGGTTTTATCCCCTGGATCGTCAGAGGCTGAAGTGTGATCTTATAGAAATTTATAAAATCATGGGAGCTGGGGTCGGTGTGTGGATAGGGTGAATAGACAAGGTCTTTTTTTCCCAGAGTCAGGGAGTCTAAACGTGGAGGGAATATGTTTATGGTTAGAGTGGAAAGATTTAAAAAGGACCTAATGGGCAATGTTTTCATGCAGAGGGTGGTACCTGTATGAAATGAGCAGCTGGAAGGGGTTACAATTACAACATTTCCATGGGTATATGAATAGGAAGATTCAGAGGGATATGGGCCAAATGCTGGCAAATGGGATTAGATCAGTTTAATTTATCTGGCCGCTGTGGACCGGTTGAATCAAAGGGTGTGTGTCCGTGATATATAACTCCTTGACTCCATGAGATTGGTCCTCGGGTGAACTTGAAGGGAGAACAGGTTGTGGGAAATCCTTCCCTCTCCTTCAACATATTGCCGTTGATTACCGTGGCTGCACAGATGTTTAGCAGTTAGTTCAATGGCTTTATAATGGAATGCTCTCTGCAGAACTGTTTCTGCTGTTATGTTACAAGCAAGCAACAAAATGCTTCCAACAGCTATAGCGGACTTGAAACGTTAACTCTGTTTCTCTCTCCACATACTCCTCTAGACCAATGATTTTCTCCAATTGTTCCAGGTTTTACTTCGGGTTTTCAGCATCCACAATACTTCAACGTTGCTATATGAAATGGTATCATAGTTGTGTGGCATAAAACACAGAAATAGGAATAGGAATAGGCCATTCAGCCCCTCAGGCCTGAGCCTCTAAATCAACATCATATTCTTTCCATACACTTGATATGTCTAATATCTAAATATTTATCAATCTCGTCCTTGAAAGTACTCAGTGACCTGGAAACCACAGCTTTCTGTGATAGTGAATTCCACAGGTTGACCACGCTGAGCAAAAACCTGTTTTCTCTTCTCAGTCTTAAATGGTCTACATTATATCCTGAGACTGTATTCCCTAACTTTGGATTCCCCAATCAGGGAAAACATCCTTCTGGCATCTCCTTTATACAGCTCTGTTAGATTTTTGTTTGTAACAGATCCCCTCTCAATTTTCTAAACTCTAGTGAATACAGGCCCAATCGAACCAATCTCTCCTCACATGAATATCCTGTCATCCCCATTTCAGATCTGGCAAATCTTTGCTATATTCTTGGCGGGTAAACAGGATGGTGAAGAACGCATTTGGGATGCTTGCTTCATTGGTCAGAACTTTGAGTATAGGAGTTGGGACGTATTGTTGCACTGTACAGGACATTGGCGAAGCCACTTTTAGAATGCTGCATACCATTCCGGAAGTACTTTATAGGACGGATGTTAAACTTGACAGTGTGCAGACAAAAGTTACTGAGATGCTGCCGAGACTGAAGGGTTTTAGTTATAGCGAAAGGCTGGGACTTTTTCCCCTGAAGGCTGAAGGGCGACCTTATAAGGGTTTATAAAATAGGGAGGGTCATGGATATGGTAAATAGTAACGGTCTTTTTCCAAGGGTAAGGGAGTCCAAAACCAGAGGACAGGGATTTAAGGTGATAGGGGAAAGACTTAAAAAGACCAGAAGAGTAACTTTATCACACAGAGGGTGGTTCTTGTATGGAATGAGCTGCCAAAGGAGGCAGTGGAGGCTGGCACAATTACAGCATTTAAAAGGCATCTCAATGAATAGGAATGATTTAGAGGGATATGGGCCAAATGCAGGCAAATGGGACTTGGTCAGATTGCAATGTCTGGTTGGCGCTGATGAGTTGGACCAAAAAATGTTTCCGCGCTTTATGACTCTATGGCAAGTATATCCTCTCTTAGCTAGGGTGACCAAAACTGTACACAATTCTCCAAGTGCAGTCTCACCAAGATCCAGTATAACTGCACTACACATCTGTCTCTTGTGCCCAATGATGAAATAGAGCTATGAGCTGGCTAGAATGCTATAGGTTTTTTGTTCACAATTCATCCTGATATCTGAATTGCTGAATAGCTTTACTTCCAAATTCAAGCAGGCACTTGCTTGAGACCCAGGACTGTCTGCAGTTCAAATTGCCAAAAGTAAAATAGTTGTAGTGTCATTTTGACAGTCTGCTTGTGTCCTAATTGTAAAGCATGGACTGGAAGTTCACAAAAGACTGGAAGGCTCTTCTGCGACCTGTTTGAAAATGTATTGGAAATATTCTAATAAAGATTGATGCTCAACCACTCCATTTGAAACAATCAAATTATCATTTAGCTCATTGCTGTTTACAAGACTTTAATCAACACTAATTGGCTGTTACTTTTACCTACAAACCCAGTCATTACATTTCAAAAAGTAATTCACTTGCTGGAAAACTTAAGAATGTGGAATGTGCTTTGTACACACATTATTTTCTTTCTTGGCATTATTATAGTGTGTGCCAGTACTGATAAGGGAAAAAAAAGTATGTGGTGAAATTGGTGTAATCTTTGCTTCTGACAATCAATTTAAGTCCTATTAATAAGACAGAATAATTCGAAGTCATGTTGCTTTCTCACTTTTATTATGCTTGTTGCCAAATATTAGGTCATCTTTGGATCCTATACAGTATCAGTTGTCAAGAGAAGTTTGAGATTTTCAACCTGAGGTTTGATCTGTGCATAGGATGGTACAGTTCAGCAGTGATGTCAATAATACCGATTGTTCACTATTATAAACACAACCTCCTTTGTCAAGGCAACCGATGTGTATTATTTTTGAATGACTCCTACCAGTAAATATTACATAGCATAATCAGATAAACATGAACAAGTTATCAACCAATCAAACCACCTTATTGGCTAAGTAATAAAGTCATGAAAAAAAACATGAATTCCAAATTATTAGTTGCCAAAATTATTAGAAATATTTTGTAAATGTAGTCAGTTCTCTTGCTGGAGGAAGTTGTGAATCCTGAACCAATTAGATCTTGCCGATAATGATGCACATATATTAAAATTGCATTTAATTATATTTCATATATAACTAAGTGCAATCTTGGGAAAATCAGACAGAAATTTTGAGATCAATGTCATGTCTCTATTATGGAGTAAGTGAACAATCAGATTATCAGTCATTTCAAAGCCCTTTGAACAAAAGAAAAGCATCAGGGTCCCAAAGCATGTATCCTTATGTCAATTTGTGCACATTTTAGTACTGTTTTCTTATACTGTCTCTGGCAGTAAGGATGGATTAAAATTGACAAAGTTTCTCCATCAGGGATTCCATGAATTTGAACTGCAGGTTTACGTGAATGTAAGCCACATGCTTACGGAAAATTTCACCAGTGTTACTGTGGATTTATTGTGGATTCAAACCTTCGGGTTTCTGTGGATTCAAATTCAGGGTTAGTCTGGGTTTAAACCTGGAGTCTTTGTGGACTTAAACCAAAAAGTTATTAATGCTTAAAACCAGAGGTTTTATAGACTCAAATTGAAGCTTACTCTGGATTTAAACCCTTGAGTTATAGTGGATTTCAAAACTGGCGATACTGTTGAGTTAAACTTCACTAACTCACTGTTATCCTAGTTCAAACACTAAAACATTTAACTTGACATTGTATCTTTCTACATCTTTTGTGAAATTGTTTATTGGAAGTCATGTATCTAGAGTAGAACCTTTAATGCCTTCTGGGCCACATTCTGTGTTTGGAATTACAGCACACGAGAGAGGGGGGGTTACCTGGGAGTGGAGTACAGCAATGCAGGACAGCTGGGTAAAAAAACTGAAATGGAAAATACTAAACCTCAAGTGGAATATGACGCTTTTTTAAAAAAAGAGAAACACCACAGACCAGAGGTACTACGAAAGCATCTGCTTCAAGATTTTGTTTTTGCACAGATGCAGAACACATCTGACACAAAAAAAAGTTTGAGTGGCCATCGGAAAATGAGGATGTGACACTCAAAAACAACATTCATCCAAGCAGAATACAGAGTTGTAGCATTTTAGATGCACATTCTTTCAGATATACTCAAGGCTCATTTATAGATTAAAAAAATTTAAAAAAACTTAAGTTATGGCATAAAAAATCTGCAAACACACATTTGAGCAGCTGGGTGAGTAAATAAATGTACTACTGACCAAACCAGCTGCATGTGCATTTCTGATACATACTGATTCATATATCTATCAATCAATATCAGAATGTTAAAACCTGACAAAAGCGCAGATGCTGGAAATCAGAAACAAAAGTTCAGCATCTCTGGTAGTATATGTGGAGAGATATCAGAGTTAAAGTTTCAGGTCCAATGACCCTTCCTCAGAACTCTAGCATCAGGATATTTATGCTTGCCACTGATAAAGTTGGATAAATACTCGATGAAATAGACTTATGTCTGCAAAACTGGTCACTTGTCCAAACTAATGAAATTAGTAAATTAATCTGAATTGTTGAGTCATTTTATTTAAACAATTTGTATCACTCATCCCACAAATTAAGTGAATAAATAAATGTGCAATTCTCTCTCACCAGTTTTCTTAATATACACTGTTTTGTAATTTAATTTGCAAAACCCTTTGGTACAGCCTGTTCTGTTTCTCAACCCATGAACTCCCTTATGTTTTATGTGACATCCATTTCTCCCATTCTTTGCTCTCTTTACTACCTGTTCACATCTGAAATGCTGCATCTTTATTAAAAAAGTACACTTCTGTGTACATATCCCTAAAATATAGGGGTAAGTGGACAGGATTAGATGAGGCGAAAGTGAGGACTGCAGATGCTGGAAACCAGAGTTTAGATCAGAGTGGTGCTGGAAAAGCACAGCAGGTCAGGCAGCATCTGAGGAGCAGGAAAATCGGCGTTTTGAGCAAAAGCCCTTCATCAGGAATAGAGGCAGGGGTACAGGGGGGTAGCTGAAACTTTATTGCTGGAACAGCACAGCAGGTCAGGCAGCATCTAGGGAACAGAAGATTCGACGTTTCGGGCACATGCCCTTCTTCAGGAATGAGCAGAGAGTGTTCAGCAGGAGAAGATAAAAGGTAGGGAGGAGGGACTTGGAGGAGGGGCGTTGGAAATGTGATAGGTGGAAAGAGGTCAAGGTGGGGGTGATAGGTCGGAGTAGGATGGAGGCGGAGAGGTCAGGAAGAAGACTGCAGGTCAGGAAGGCGGTGCCGGGCTGGAGGGATCCGGCTGAGACAAGGTGGGGGGAGGGGGGATGAAGAAACTGGTGAAGTCCAAGTTCATCCCCTGCGGTTGGAGTGTTCCCAGTCGGAAGATAAGACGCTCCTCCTCCGACCGTCGGGTTGTTGTGGTTTGGCGGTGGATGAGTCCAATGACCTGCATATCCTCGGTGGAGTGGGAGGGGGAGTTGAAATGCTGTGCTACAGGTTGGTTGGGTTGGTTCGTCCGGGTGGCCCAGAGGTGCTCTCTGAATCGCTCCGCAAGTAGGTGGCCTGTCTCCCCAATATAGAGGAGGCCACACCGGCTGCAGCGGATGCAGTAGATGATGTGGGTGGAGGTGCAGGTGAATCTGTGGCGGGTATGGAAGTTTCCTTTGGGGCCTTGGAGAGAAGTGAGGGGGGGGGTGTGGGCGCAAGTGTTGCACCTCCTGCGGTTGCAAGGGAAGGTGCCGGGAGTGGAGGTTGGGTTGGTGGGGGGTATGGATCTGACAAGGGAGTCGCGGAGGGAGTGGTCTCTACGGAAAGCTGATAGAGGAGGGGAGGGAAATATATCCTTGGTGGTGGGGTCCGTTTAGAGGTGGCGGAAGTGACGGAAGTGACGGCGGATAGACTGACCACGATGACCAGTATCTCTTCCTGGTTCTTACTATTTTATTAATTGGAAATTGTGTTTGACAAATCTAATAGACATTGTCAGTCTTTAGTGTGTAACTGGTAGGATGTGGTTTTAGTTAGTTGAGTTGATTATGTTACAAGAGAATTGACTCAACTTGACTCACCTGCAGGGGAATTTGGTCCCTATTCTGGCAGAACTAGATTTGGGCTTGTCCCGTCTCCCACGCCAAAGACTTGCCTTCCTGCAGAGAACTCAGTAAGAAGAATAACAACTAGCCACATGCTTTAAGAGTAAATCAATAATGGAAGGTCGTCATGTGGATTTCATTGGACTAGTCATTTAACTTTGCGATTCATGGTGAGAAATCTTTCGACTCAGGTTTAAGTCCCCTGTGCATGCAGCACCTTCAAAACAGAGAAGGGCTGTCGATCAAAGAGTCCTACAGAAAAAACCTTCATGGCAATTCATAATAAGGATGGAAGGAATGTGCTACAACAGGAACAGCTGACAGTCTTTGCCAGCATTGTGGAGCAAAGGCAGTGCCCAGTTATTAAAAGGGAATGTTTCCTCTGTCACACAATAGATCACTTTCATGAAATGTTCAGAAGTTAGACCCAGGGTGATCAAAAGAAGATCCCCATGGCATATTCACCAAGGACCAGCCTAGTGGCTTTCCATGCCTGCTATTGGTTGAAAGTAGGTATTAGTGGGATGATGCTCTCAAGTGGCCATTTGAGAGTCTATATTGGTTTCTTAATAGGAAAGCCATCTGTAATAACTTCAAAGCCTGGCTCTACTGGTTGGTGAATAAAACATAATAATATAATTCAACTAATAACAGTTTTTACAGATTAAATTACACAATCCTTGAAATAACTCCACAGAGGCCAGTATTCCACTACTAACACCATGGAGTGTCTTTGGCATTGGTCCAGCTTGCTCAGAGCCAGCTCTCAGAGCTCTCCTGTTTATATCTGTCAGCCAGGGCTCCCTGATTGGCGTTGTTAACCTAATCCAATCAGGGAACTCACGTTCTATGATTCTATATGGCTGACCTCATTACACTCTCTAATTCAACTGCTGATAAAGTCCCCATACACCTTGTGTAGATTCCCCACTCTATCCAAGATTGGACTAACAGGTCACATGACCCCTTCCTCAGGGTTTGCCCTTAAACAACTACAGTACTGCATGCTTTCTCCTTTATAACTCATCAGAATAACTAATTACTAAATTACTAAAACAGCAATGGTAATCAACATTTCCACATCCATCAATAGTTGAGTCTATCAAATGACTGATTTTTTTCTCATACAGCAACACCGATCAACTGACTGCAATAGTTACTGGTGGATGCATTTCACAAGGATCCACTCTTATGCATTGTTTCATCTTCCTCTATTTCCACTGGTTCCAAGAGGAGAGTAGTATGGCCTGTTACTGGCTGATCTGATGATGTTTGGATAATTCACGGCTACTCTTATCTCTTCAGGTACTGGGGGTGTGTGCCTGTCTCTTGTAAGGAAATATTTTCTTTTAATTAACCTATTGAGAAGTGTCATTAATCACTTCTACAACAGGTGGGATTTGAATCTAGATCTCCTGACTCAGAGATAGGGACACTACCACAGAGCCACAAGTGCCCTTCTGACTTGGGAATATGACTCAAGGTACCAGCATTGGCTGTGTATGTCCTAGGATGATGTTCAATAATGTACTCATAAACTGACAAGTACAACACTGTATCTGGGCCAAAGCTATTGGTGGAATCACTTTATCTTTTTTGAATAAACCTAACAGTGGATTGTGGTCCCTCGCTTCAGTGATCATCTCCCGTATTGATGGAACTTCTTGATACTACAGATGAGCGCTAGGCCCCCTTTCTTGATTTGTGAATGGTTCTTCACTGCATTTGTAAGGGTTCCTGATTCATTTTCCACTGGTCTCTGTGACCCAATATCAATTCAGTGGGATAAAACTGCATCAACACCCTATGGGATGCATCGCATGTCAGTAATATCTTTTTGGTGTGGTCAAAGTGTACCAGCTAACACAACAATTGCAACACCTGCCCGGCTTGATTAAATGCCGCTTTGTGAGATGCTTTCCAGACTCATCTCTGGGATTTCTTTAATAATCCATGTAGTGTAGCTAACATCATTGACAGGTTTGGTAGGAATTGCCCATAATAGTTAATCACTCTCAGACAAACATTGAATATAGAGATATTCTTTGGGACCAGTGCTCCTTGATTACTTGCAGCTTATCCTTCATGGGATGTAGCCCCTGTGCATCCATCTGATAACTCAAATAAACCAAACCATTCACGTGGGAGATGTACTTCTCTCTCTTGAGGTGCATTCCTGCTTCCTGGAATCTCCTTAATATTCTACCAAATATGTTCTCCGTCAGTATGTCCTGTTTCTAATACATCATCCAAGTACACAACAGTATCTGGCAAATTGTAGACAAAACTCTCCATGGTTCTTTTGAAGACAGCACATGCTGATGGAATTCCAAAGGGCAAGCAGGTATACTGGGACAACCCTTAATGGGTGTTCATGGCCACCTATTCCCTTGAGTCATCATCCAACTCTAGCTGCTGATAGGCATGACTCTCATCTAACCTAGTGAACATTTTACCCCCAGCCAATTTTGTTTACAGATCTTCAACTTTGAGAATGGAGTACTTTGTGGCCTGGATCACCAGCAGTTTGTAATCTTCACTATGCAAATAATTTTATCCATTTTCACCACGAGCACAATGGATGCTGCCCATTCTGCAAATTGTACTGAATGATGCCAAGATCTTCTAGTGTTTTCAACCGCATTTTGACCTTCTCCAATAACACAAAGGTTGGGTTTGCATGAATTCCTGCCTTTACTCCTTCTATTTTTCCCATTTTTTTCATGGAAAACATCTTGGTACTTCATGATAATCTTGTGCAACCTCCCTTCTTTGATGCTGAAAATCTCTAGCCTCTTGGAGCTAGTCAAATGCCATGAAAGTTGGCCCCTGACTAAAGGCAGCTGAGTGGATTGTTGTCAGTAGCCATTGGAGCCACTGTTGCACCTGTTATTATCTATGTTGTCAGCCTGGCCCCAGTGCTCTTCAACCTCATGGGCCGGATCCTTCTTGAAGGTTTGTTCCCCACAATTGTGGCAGAGGCCCTACAGTCCCTTTCCATATGTAACACTTTTCTCTTTACCAATAGCTTCACCGTGCTCAGTTGCAGTTTGCTCCCTTTGCATTATTGACTGACCTAATGTCCAGTCTGCCTCAGGACCATTGTCTGTTCTGTACACGAGTGCTAGGTAGGCTGTACTTACATTTTCACATATGCCTTTCTTCTGGCAATGGAAGCACATAGGTTCCCCAAATCTACACAGTTCTGGCGGATGGTTTCTGTACTTTCTGGCTCTTCCAGTTCCCATATTCATTTCCTTGCTTAGACCTGGGCTTTCACCCCAGGCATCACTGTTGCTTGTGGTTTCCCACTAACGGGTGGACTGCACTGCTTAGAACACTTTGTAACTCTTGGGCACCCTTCTTTGTGTTCTCTACACCTACACCAATCTCAAGCAAATTTAATATAGATCTCAAATTGCTATGCTCTGCAATCTCCTTGAGCCTTGCCCTGGAGGCTGTTTTGGTCTCCCCTGCAGCTTTTTCAGTCAAATTAAACTTGTAAAGCTGTCAGATGAACTTTGGCGTCTGGGGTGATATTGCCCTTTCAGCAATTCTACGATCCCTGCAAATATTTTGGTATTGGGGCATCTGAGAATATTAAGCTTCAAACTAACGGTCTGTACCCCCGACACAGTTAACAGCATCACTCTCTGTTTCTCCTCCCCATTGCTTTGATTCATATGGAAGAAGAGTTTCAGCCATTCTATGTACTGGACCCAATCTTCTGTAGCTGGACTGAATGACTCTATTTTCCAAGAAGAGACATTTGACTGTTATCTTCTTTGCAGACTAGACTTGTCCAGCATTTTTGTTTTTACGATTTGAGTTGCTGATCTTTACCCTGTTGCCAATGTAATAATTGCAAAACTTGGCTCTGCCTGTTAATTTTTAAAACACAATGATTTAATACAACGAATAAGACTTTTTAAAGGTTGTATTACATGGCATTTATTTACCTAGCTCCCCATTTCAACTACCATGCCAGTCCCCACACACTTCATGTAGACAGCCCACTCCCTCCCTGATTGGATGAGCAGGTCACATGACTCCATACTTACAGCTCATCCTTAAAGAGACCATTTACTATACCATCCTTGATCATTCCTATCCTCAGCTTATTGGTAGGGGTGGTAATTGGCATGTGTGGTTGGATGATAGCGAAGATGACAGAATTGCTACTGTACACCTTCGTGCTCCACTATATAGCTCTCTTCCCTCTCTGCAACTTGTTGGTGAGTAGCCCTGGCCAGCTTCAATCCTACATGATTATGAAGTAAGACAACAGGATAATTGTAGATCCATTTCCCTCATTTTGTTTCTGTCGCCAACTGAAATTTCAGCTCAAGTATTTTGAAGACGGCTGGATGGTTGGAGATGGAGCACTATTACCTGAAGTTGGGTGACTAGCAGTTTGATGAAAATAGGGTTGTAAGAAGCAAAGATGGCTCTCGTAAGCCTAGAGACCGTATGAGTTAAGAGAGAAACTAATGAAAAGACACAGGTTAAAGATTAGGCAAAGATTAGAAGATAAACTCTAAGCATTTTCTCATTAATGTTGTAAGTTTAATGACTTCAGCACAAAATCTCTATCTTCTGAATGTTTATGCTATTACGCTTATTTATATAGTTACATTCCAACAGGGTCAAAATCAATCAAGGCTGGAATTGCTTTGACAAAATAAATGTGCCAAGTGACTGCTTCAAACTGCAGCTTTTGAATTAATTCTCTTCCTGTTATCTCTCTTGATTTATTCTTCTGTAGACCTGTAGAATCATTTGAAAAGAAACATAGGCACTTGATTTTGTTTACCCCTTGGAACAGATTTAATGCATACTGCCTGCAAGACTTTGAATTATATAAAAATTATACTAATGCGTGTTATTAGTTGCAACTATATTGCTTTATATTTTAAAAATCTAGTAAATTAAATATATCTAATTGCTTAATAAGAACATTATCTGCATAATTTTACATAATTATAAACATAACCAATTAAATATGATTATACTGGAATATCATTAACCTTTTTGGAATGTTAATTTCTATGTTATAATTACAAACATATCAATTCATATGAGTGCAGAAGCAGTCCAATTTGCATTGTGCTTAAAGTCAATTGTTTGGTCCCTAAAAGCTTTGATTTGAGGGTCTTTTAGGATGCCTGAAAGATCCAGTCAGCAGCCACCTTGGCTCAGAATCATATAACACTTCACAATGGCAGTCACACCATCTGTAGCAAGCATAGGCACAGCTACATCAATCTTGCAGAGAGGCCAGAATAAGATGAGACCCAGTGCCCACTTGAGGCAATTGAAAAGTAGCAGCAGAAGAGCAGGGTTTTTTCTGATAGGCAGAACAAGTTGCTTCCTGACTCAGTTCCAGAGCCTAGAGTTCAGCACCTCACAGGATCAAAATGAATGCACAGACATTTCTTGCATTGCCACTGAATCCTTTACTAAAATATCAAATATTTCTCCTCCCTTTGAAACTCTGAAAATTTCCACAAATTAAGCAAACAAATTCCTGTTCTAATTTCAAGTAAATAACATGGATTCTTCAGTCTATTTGTGTGTGTTCCAGTTGTCATTTTAAATTCATTTCAGCAGGACCAGATGTTTGACTAACAACATTGAATCTTAGAGTAATAACTTGAAATGTAGATTATTAGGTTACTGATTAAGTTCTTAACTTTCTTTCATGGAATTACTTCAAATAATTACCCCCATTTTTCGATATTGTCATTATCACAAAGGAATATGGAAGGTGTAATTTGACATCCACTGAAATCTGACTGATTGTTGATTGAATTTTCAGCTCAATTATTGCCAGGGAAGAAATACTGAACTCAGAACATCACAATCAAAAAGAGTTCAAGAAGCTAGTTCTGGTGTGAAACCGTAGCAGATGCAAACCTATCAGCAAAACTTTCAGAACAGATTGCACCCATTATTAAAGGCAATAAAAATATTCACTTTTATCAACAGTCAAATGTCAGGGTCAGCAGTGCTTTTCTTAGCGTGGCCAGTTACAGTGAATGATTTTGCTTACAGAAAAGGCAGTCAAAGTAGATTATGGAATAATTTTCAAAAGGAAAATGGGTATGTACGTATTTGAAAAGGAAAATGGCACTATAGGAAAATGAAATGGATAACTCCTTCAAAGAGTCAGAAGGAAAAATTGACATTTTTCTGTTATCTGATCCAATAATTGATCTAACTTCATCAAAAACAAGTTTTATTTTTAACTGTGCAATGGATTTGTAAGTGCTCTTGCTCACTTAATGCCATCGAGAAAATGCTGGTAAGACACTTCAGTGAAATATTGCCGTCTGTGAGGTGTTCTGAGGCAGCAAGTTCCAGGAGTTCAATTCAGTAATATTGAAGGATTTACCATACACTTCCAAGTCGGGACATTGTGGAGAATGTAGAGGTGTTGGTGTTTTCATTTACCTGCAGTTCTTTTCCTTCTAGTTGGTAGAGGTTGTAGGTTTGCGAAGTGCTCTTGAAGAAGCTTTGTGGAGTTCATACATTGCAGTTTATGAGAAAATACACAGTTGCAGACATTGAGGTCTGTGGTCGCAGGAGTGAATGTTTAGGGTGATGTCATTCAAGCTGCTTTTATCCTGAGTGGTGCAGGGTTTTTTGGGTGTAGTAACTGCACTCATTCAGGCAAGTGGACAGTATTCCACCACACTCCAGACCAATTACCAACTATCCTAAACCTTTTTTAAAAAGCCACTTTTAAAAACTATTCCAGAATAAGTCAGTTCAATTATCCTTTTTATGATGGGCAGCTTTCTGCAAGCCAATGGGTGTGCTACCTGCTGTTGAATTCACAGCTTCTGACCTGAATTTGTCCAGTTAAGCTTTGGTGGGAATTCAGTGTTAACAATATCATTGGCTAGCAAAGGGAAGATATTGGGCGGCACGGCGGCACAGTGGTTAGCACTGCTGCCTCACAGCGCCTGAGACCCAGGTTCAATTCCCGCCTCAGGCGACTGACTGTGTGGAGTTTGTACGTTCTCCCCGTGTCTGCGTGGGTTTCCTCCGGGTGCTCCGGTTTCCTCCCACAGTCCAAAAATGTGCAGGTCAGGTGAATTGGCCATGCTAAATTGCCCATAGTGTTAGGTAAGGGGTAAATGTAGGGGTCTGGGTGGGTTGCGCTTCAGCGGGTCGGTGTGGACTTGTTGGGCCGAAGGGCCTGTTTCCACACTGTAATCAAATCTAAATCTAAATCTAAATTTGGCTCTTCCTTTTTGGAGGTAGTCATTTCCTGCTACATCTGTGGTGTAAATATTACTTAGCACTTTTCAGTTGAAACCTGAATAATGGTCAGGTCCTACTACATGCAAGAGTAAATTAATTCATTATCTGAAGTTGCAAATGAACACTGTGCAACCATTAGTGAGTATCTGGATTAGTGGTGCTGGAAGAGCACAGCAGTTCAGGCAGCAACCAAGGAGCTTTCATTAGTGAGTATGCCCACTTCAGACCTATGTAGAGGAAAAGGTAAAGCAGCTGAAGATGGTCAGATTTAGGACACTATGTTGAGAGAGTGAAATTTTCCTGGAGAAATGAAGCTTTCATTTACACAGAACTAGTTGTTTATAAAACAGTGAAACCAAACAAAAAGGGATTCACTTCAAATCAGCATCATTAAAATCCTCAAATTCTACAGAGAGCCCCATGAAACAATCATTTTGCATGGTTCGAGAGTAAGAGGAAACTAAAATGCTGTGAAGATATGACTAAATAGTAAATAAAGAGAATAAGGGATCAGAAATACGTACTAGTGTGGCTTTCTCTTAACCTGCCAAATAGTTTAATCTATAATGTATTGATCAAATATTTTCTTACTTAAAGCAAAAATGATAAAATATCTGAAAGTTTTATTACAAAGTTACTTGCCTTGTTCTTTACCGCCAGTACTATTATGTATCTTTCTATGATTGGGTGGAACTCGATTTAGAATGAGTAGCAACATTTGTACAGGATATGTATTCATTACACCAACTTTGTCATATTAGCATGTGCAGTATGATCATATAAAAACTGAGCATCTGTTAATTGGAGTTTGTGCAATACACTGTACACTTCAATTCATCCAGATATTGGAGAAGAAAAGAAAATTATCTGTGTCCAATAGTACACCAAAAGCGGTTGTGCCCTGCAAACCACAAATCCCCTATGGATTTTCTTTGTTATATTAATATTTGTTTGATGTGTTGCTTGTCTTTATTTGCCAAAGTGCTTATTTTATTACAAAGTTACATCCATTTCTTATCTATATACATTGTCCTCATGGAGATTCAACCACCGTATCCACACACCTTCACCTTCACAATCTACAAAATTTCTCTCATGTGTCCCTTCTGGCTCCTATTAGTACTGTATTATATTTCGCTGCAGCTTTTCTCTGTAGACTTTCATCTCTATTTCCCTCACCTTGCAGTCCATGCAATTTTCAAATTTATTCATTGAATGTGTGTATCACTGGCTAGGTTATTTAAGATGCTTGATGAGTTTCTACAATGCTTCTTGTGGATAGTACACAATGCTGCTAGTGAGCATTGGAATGGAGTATTTTGGTTGTGGTGCCAATCAAATAAATTGCTCTGTCCTAGGTGGTGTTGAGTTTCTTGAGTGTGCTGGAGCTGCACCTATCCAGGCAAGTGGGGAATATTCTGTCACATTCCTGGCTTGTGCCTTGCTGAGTTATAGAATCAAACAACATGGAATCAGACCCTTTGATCTAACTAGTTCACGCCGACCATGTTACTGAACTAAGCTAGTCCCAACTGCCTGCATTTGGCCCATATCCCTCCAAACCTTTCCTATTCATGTACACTCTGCCTGCATTCACCACGTCCCCAACAATTCATTTCATACACGAATCACTCTCCATGTAAAAATAGTTGGTCCTCTTGTCCTTTTTAAAATTTTCTCCTCTCATCTTAAAAATACGTCCCCTAATTTTGAACTTTTCCCACCTTAGGAAAAGACCTTTGCTATTCACCTTATCTATGCCCCTCATGATTTTATAAACATTTTAGGTCATCCTTAACCTCCTAAGATCTAGTGAAAAAGTCGCAGCCTCTTATAGCCAGTTCAGTTTAGTGTCTGGTCAATGGTAAACCCAAGATATTGATAGTGGGAGTTTCAGTGATGGTAATCACATTAAATATCAAGGAGGAGTGGGTAGATAGCCCCTTGTTGGAGATGGTCATTGCTTGGCATTTGTGCAGCACAAATGATACTTGCCACTTTTCAGCCCGAGCATAGATATTGTTTAAGTCTTGCTACATTTGAACATGGACTGTCCAGCATATGAGGAATCATGACTGGTGCTGAACGTTGTGCAGTCATCAATGAATATCCTCACTCCTGACCTTATCATAGAAGGAAGGTCATTGATGAAGCAGCTAATGATGACTAGACCAAGGACACTACCTTGAGGAACTCCTGCAGAGGTGTTCTGGAGCTGAGATAACTGGCTCCCAACAATGACTACTATCTTCCTATGTGCCAGGTATGACTCCAATCATTGGAGAGTTTGCCTCAAAACCTACTGATTCCAGTTTTACCTGGGCTCCTTGATGTGACACTGATTCAAATGTGGCCTGTCATGGGCTGTCACTCTCACCTCCCCTCTGGAATTCACTTATTTTGTCCATGTTTGTGCCAAGCCTGTAATGAGGTCAGGAGGTGAATGGCCCTGGCAGAATTGAAACTGGTGTCACTGAGCAGGTGTTGTCTGATCACACTGTTGATGACACCTTCCATCACTTGATCAAGAGTAGACTAACTGGGCAGTAATTGGCTGTGTTTGATTTGTCCTGCTTTTTGTGTACAGGATACATCTAGGCAAACTTAAAACTTGCCAGCAAGATGTCAGTGTTGAGCTTGTACTGGAAAAGCTTGACCAGGAGTCAGCAAGTTCTGGAGTGAATGTTGCCAGTATTACAGCTGGAATTTTGTCAGGCCCATAGCCTTTGCAATATCCAGTGCCCCAACTGTTTCTTGACATCACATGAGTGAATCAAATTGGCTGTTGACTGGCATCTGTGATGCAGGGGACCTCTGGCAGAGGCTGTGTTGGGATCATCCATTTGGCACTTCTGGCTGAAGATTGCTGTAAATGTTTGAAGCTTATGTTTTGCACGGATGTGCTGGCCTCCTCTATCATGGAGGATGGGGATGTTTTTGGACCGTTCTCCTCCAGTGAATTGTTTCATTGTCAATCTCCATTCACAACAGGATGTAACAGTACTGCTAAACTTAGATCTGATTCATTGGATGTGGAATCACTGAGCTCCATCTTTCATCGTTTGGCATGTAGTTCTGGTTGGTAGCTTCACTAAGCTGACATCTCATTTTTAGGTGTGCCTGATGTTGCTTCTGGCATGCTTTTCTGCACTCTTCATTGAACCGAGGTTGATATCCTGGCTAGATTGCAATGGTAGAATGGGGTATATATCAAGCCATAAGGTTACAGATTGTGCTGGAGTAAAATTCTGCCACTGCTGATGGCCCATTATGTTTCATAGATGCCCAGTCTTGAATTGTTAGATCTGTTTGAAGTCTGTCCCATTGAACACAGTGGTAGTGCCACACAACATGATGGACGTTACTCTCAATATGAAATGAGACTTTGTCTCCACAAGGAGGTTACTGAGATGATGAGGGGCAGGTGTATCTGGGGATGGAGAATTGGTAAGGTTGCGGTCAACAATGTTTTTTATTGGTTCCCTCACCACCTGCTGCAGACCCAGTCTAGCAGATATGTCTTTCAAGATCTGACCCGCTCGATCAGTAGTGCTGCTGCCAAGCCACTCTTGGCAGTGGACACTGAAATCTCCCACCCAGAGTACATTCTATGCCATTGCCACCCTCACTGCTTCCACCAAGTACTGTTCAACAAGAAGGAGCCAAGGGAAGATGGAACATGGCAATCAACAGGTTTGTTTGACAATGTTTGACCTGATGCCATGAAACTTCATGGGGTCCAAAGTCAATGTTGAGGACACTCAGGGCAACCCTTCCTAATTGTATATCACTGTATCACCGCCTCTGTTGGATCTGTCCTGCTAGGGTGACAGGACATATTATTCTATGATAATTATACATCAATTGACTATTTGACACACTATCTAAACACCTCTCAAGACAATGACTATTGCATTAACATAATCGCTGGCAGGAGATGTTGGAATATAACTTACATTGGTTGGTCATGGCTGTGGATCTTGGGCAAGGGAAGACCCATGGCACGTTCCAACGCAAAAGATGTTAAGCGATGTTTCTTCATGGATTATTTATTCATGTCCTTTCTATCTCTCCTTAAACTGCCTATCCTCTCACTAGCCACTTCACTTTCTGCTTGTCCTTCATAGTAAAAGCCAGTCCTTGTCTTTTCCTTTCATCTCAGAAACTGCTATTTTGCATATTTTACAGCCATGTGTCCCAAACCTTTTTCCACTGTCACCCTGTACAGGATTGAAAATTGTTGTATCCTTCTCTGAGAACTGAGAATGCGGTCCTGTTAGAACAGGAACAGAACTGTTATAACTCAGCTTATCTTGCTTAGAGACCAATCTCCACTCTGGGAAATGCTGTTTCAGATAAAGTCTTGGAGGAGAGATCTTCATGTGGTGAATCAGTGACCACAACTGAAGAGAGGTCAAGAGCTGAGAGATAGGGCACCTCAGGTGTTAGCCTGCCTGAGGGCAAGCTCACACAGGGGAACTCTGCTGCAGAGTACTCAGCTAATACCTTCGAGAATTAGCCTACTAAAGAAAGCTCATGGCCCTGCACTGGGCAATGTCAAATGTATGAGATGGCTTGCTAACAGGATAATGAACAATAGTTTGGAGGAAGAGGCAATTTCTAACTTGATTTGGGGTTTTGTGGAGATGACAGTGCTGCTTGTACTGAAAGCTCTCAGTCAGTTGTGAATTCTCAGTTTCCAAAGGAATGTTGAAGTGAAGTCCTGCAACATTGTTTCCCTTCTCCCAGCATGTTCCTGGTCTCTGCAAGAATGAATGTAAGTCAGCTTCACTGCCAATGTTGCCCATGCAGAGGTAATGGCTAGTTTTTCATTGTAACAAAGTTATACAGTGTGTGGTAAATTTGGATTTACAGTCAGGGTTGTACTGGAGAGCTTCTCCCAAATTCCCATCAGCAGAAGGGTGGCTGAACAACAGTCTGCTCAATAAGGCTTCAATTGACAGCCTTGGCTCCCACTGTAGGCCAGTTTAGCAGCTGTGACCAACTTCCTGAGCCAAATCTGGAGGGTATAGCCCTTGTCACCCAATAACCAACCTGCGTCCAGATGGTCTGGCTGCAAATAAGACACCATGATGAACAGGAACAGGCTGAATTAATCAGAACTAGTGCCAAGACACTGGACACAAACCTGCCTAATGTATTGCCTGTTTCCACAAACAAGCTGGATATCGAGCAAGTGGAGTCTACTGATATTCATAAAGATGCTACAGTATGGTGATGGAGAGCACCCAAAGGAAAGTAGTCTTCATACAATTGTTTGTATAGGGGATTGGTGGTAGTGGTAGTGATGAGGGAGGAATGTGCAACTTAAGTTTAGGATTCCTATTTTTTCCTATATAGGAACAAGAATAGACCATTTCGCCCCACAAGCCTGTTCCAACATTCAATGAGATCATGACTGATCTGTTTCCTAACTCCATATACATTGCATTCAGCCCATATCCCTTAATACTTTTGCTTAACAAACACTTATCTATCCCAGATTTAAAATTAACAACTGATCCAGCATTCAAAGCCATTTATGGGTGAGTCGAGGGTGTGATGTTGGAAAAGCACAGCATGTCAGGCAGCATCTACTACAAGTCCACCAACTCCCACAGCCACCTAGATTACATCTCCTCCCACCCCACCTCCTGTCAAAATGCCATCTCTTATTCCCAGATGGCCACCAGCTCACACCCCACTCCCGGCACCTTTCCCTGCCACCTCAGGAAATGCAAAACCTACACCCACACAACTCCCCTCACCTCCACCCAAGGCCCTAAATGATCCTTCCGCATCTGACAGAAATTTACTTGCACCTCTACCAATGTTATCTACTGCACCCAATATGGTCTCCTTTACATCGGGGTGACAGGATCCCTACTTGCAGATTATTTCAGAGAGCATCTCTAGGACACTTGCACCAACCAACCCCACCGCCCCGTGACTGAACACTTCAACTCCCCCTCCCACTCTGTCAAGGACATGCAGATCCTAGGCCTCTTCCATCGCCAAACCCTTACCACCCAATGGCTGGAGGAAGAATGCCTCATATTCCACCTTGGGACCCTGCAACCACATGGAATCGATGTGGATTTCAACAGTTTCCTCATTTCCCCACTCCCCGTGTTACCCTATTCCCAAGCCTCCAACTTGGCACCGCCCTCCTGATCTGTCCATCATCTTTGCCATCTATCCACTCCACCCTCCTCTCCAGGGTTTGGTACGTTTTGGCATGGCCTTTTGGGCACCAAACCTATTTGGCGCCAGCCTGTTTAGCGATGGACGTTTTGGCGCTAAGAACATTTTTTTATTTGTATATCTGTCTGTATGGACAGCTTTAGAGCAACAAAATTACAATATGTCTGTTATATAACCATCTGTTATGTTGAATAGTCACGCATGTTTATCGAATGGTGTAGATAAGTTTAATTTCAACATAAATATACTACTTGTACATTTGAATATATAATTGCATGCATTCTTTTGTACTAAGTGTTTTTGTATATAGTAGTTGAGCATGCAGCCTCGAAAAGACCAATAGGTATGTTGTTGTTTGCATTTCCTTTGTACTCCTTTATATAAATTGAGCTAGTACATATTTGGAAACAGGGAAACAAGGTCCATTCTCATTTAGCTGATTTAATGTTTTTAGTGATTAACAGATTTAATGTTTTTATTTTTCAATAAAGTTACAGTTTTAAAACTTTTTAAAGTTCTACCTTTGAATGATGATGAATCAATCAACATTTTTTTCCTACCACCAAAACGTCCATCGCCAAATGGGCTGATGCCAAATCAGCTGGTGCCCAAACGGCCGTGCCGAAACGCTGGCGCCCAAACGTCTGCGCCCAATCGTCCCATTCCGCCTCTTCGACCTATCACCTTTGCCCTCACCATCTACCTATCACATTCTCAGCTACCTTCCTCCCCAACCTCACCCCCCCTTCCCATTTATCTCTCAGCTCCCCCCCACCCCAGCCCAGTAGCCTCATTCCTGATGAATGGCTTATGCCCGAAACATCGATTCTTCTGCTCCTTGGATGCTGCCTGACCTGCTGTGTTTTCCAGCACCACACTCTCAATCTCCAGCATCTACAGTCTTCACTTTCTATCCATTTATGAAAGAGAGTTCCAACCATCTACCACCCTTTGTATGTAGAAATGCTTCCCAACATCTCTCCTGAATGGTCTGGCCCTAATTCTCGGACTAAGCCCCTTATTTCTAGAATCCCCAGCCAGTGGAAATAATTTGCCGTTACTTAGTCTGTCTTTTCCTATTAATATCTTGAAGAATATCACTCTGTTAATACTAAACAAAAATGCTCCACCTTATATGATCTCCTGAGGCAATTGTGAAAAATGCCATTTCTGCTGCCTGAGTAGAGCCTGGTGAAAATCAGAAAAGTGCTGTTATGCCCTGTGCTGAGGCTGGAGTTGTGGCTGCACATGTGGCAATCTTTGTATCTGTCTTCTTAGTGAAAAGAATGTACCAAATTCCCATTCACTGAGCTCACAAAATGCACCTGAAGAAGCAATGTAAGGTCTCCTACAGTGCATTCTCCTCCCCACTTATCTCCAAGCTTATTCTACTCTCTTCTGTCTTCCTAGCTAACACCTCAACTAGCATTTATCTCTTTCTCAGCCTGTCATTGGCAAACTCTTTGTCTACCCCTTTGCTGTCTCACTTTCTCAGCATCATGTCTGTGTACTCAATTTCCCCATGGTCCCCACACCATCGTATGCGTTAATACCACACTGTCCCAGCTACTGGACTCAAAATGTAAGCTCCATTTTTCTTTCTACAGATGTTGCCAGACCGACTGAACTTGTTTGGAATTTACTGTTTTGTGGCAAACTGATTACCTCAGACTGGAAACTACAGTTTTGAAGGCAGACAAAAGCAGTTCAGCACCAAGAAAAACATATTAGAAGGTAACTCAGTTTTAGCAAGCAAAACAAGAGTCCTTACAATAAACAGTCCATTGCTGCTCCCAGGTTCCATCAGGTTTAAATTTCCCCGTTACTCTGAGTAGCAACTTTGAGTGACTGTCTCCGACTATGTTTTCCAGTTTTCAGTGAGTTCCCTACATCCATTACCAGCAGGGAAACCTTTCCTGATGATCCTTCTCCTCTGGCTATGTCAAGACATACCTCCTGGAATCGTAAGCTGCGATATGACTCTTACAACCAAGACCATCTTCCTCCTAGATTCATTTATGACAGTTTCCAAAACCAATATATTCACTTTGCTCTTTTGATTGTAGAAGACTAATGTTAGTGACATTTGTGGATTTGAAGGAAGCCAGTCACCTAATCTTGGTAATGTGTCCCTTGTTATGGCAACATGAGCTACCTGTGTCTCATAGCTAGGAAGAACTATTCATTAACTGTGCTCAACTGCACAAATCTCTTTCAACTTGTTGAAGCACTACTGACGGCATAACATAGTCAGCAATTGACTCAAACTCTGGACAATTCAGAATGAACCCATTTGAAATCAGAGATGGTTGATATTTTTTCTGTCTTTCCAGTCAAAGCCTTCCTTCGATTTTTAACAACCAAACTAACCAGGCATCAGATGAAACATTTGGCCAGCTTTCATTTTATCTTAAAATTAAAGATATGGTTCTAAAACATACAATCTTATAAACCAAATATAAAACAGTACAGAGCTTAAAATGGAAGTTGAAATCACAGGCTTAACAATGACACGTGGATTATATCAGCAAGGTATCAAAATAAATTTACCCAATTTCGAAAATGAGATTTTTGGGTGTATCTCAACTTTAACATAATGCATTTCTGAGCTTGGATTATCCTTGTAAAAAAGTAACTGGAGGTGAACTGCATTGGTCTAAATCTGATTAGATCAATTACACAAGCTTGTGATAAGCAGAATCACTCACAAGATCCCCAATTCCCATTGTGTTTTTCTAATATGATTACTTCAAATAACATTTAGTTATCAGCTAAAACATTGAACAGTTTATGCACAAAGCTTTTATTTTTACTTTGTGACCTTTCTCAACTCTTATTATGATCTAAATGTCTATGTATTTCTTTAATGTGCTCATCTAAGTTTCATATAAAGTTATTTTAAGATAAATAATGCATCTTTCATGAAAAGTAAATCAACTTTTACGCAGATAGAAACCTCAAGGTTTTTATAGGGATAATATCTAACCATTCTAATGAAAAGCCATAAACCTGAAATATTAACTGACTCCTGATGCTTAGTATTTCCAATAACTTATTTTTGTTTTAGATCTACATCAGCATCTATACTATTTTGCTTTTATAATATTTAGCTGTTGACAAAATTATATTTTAAAATTATTCACATTAAATGACCCAGTAGCTTTAATGCACTCATATTATACTATTCTTTTAAAAATCCTGCACTTGACTATTATTCTTGGTCAAGCCACCAGTGGTAGTTTTATTTGAACCACATCATGGAAGGCAAAAGCCTTAGACGGAACACCACAAAGTGTGATTTCTTGCAGCCCAACTATGAGCAGCACGCATGAGATTGTGACAGGAAGTCCATTTACATTCATCTCCATCTTCTGTTTGGAAAAAAGTTTATCTATGAAAAGGGATACCTGGAGTCATTTTGAAAATAAGCTTTTTTTTTCCCTTGGGTGAGATTGGATGATGTAAGAGCATTACTACTTAAAACAAAAGACTTAAATCTGAATATGATCCAAATTTAAAATATAAAAGATGGCAAAAATGCTATTTGGTTGTATGCAATAAGATTTTGCATTGTTCCTAAAAGTTTACATTGACTGCTCAGCTCTAACAATAGGTAAGTGAGCATCCAGCCCAAATCAAACAAGAGATGGCCGATTGCAAGAGGGGCATCATTTGCTGATGGCAAAAATACTATCACATGTTCCTTTCTGAGGTGGTGAGTTCTGGGAAAACTGAAAATGTAACTTCTGAAAATTAGAAATTACTGTGCCTCTTGTGGAGGCTGTTCCAGTTGTTGAAGTCAATCTGGCATTAAATGATGCCTTGTCTCAGTGGTGGTTTGTACCTTAATTTTGGCCATCTGACAGGTTTACTGGAACCATCAAACTCTCCGTACAGTGCACCATTTGGTACCAATATCCATTCAAACAACTTGGCTAACAATTGTTGTTGACAATGCTTTCACACTGCAATGAAACTTTAAGTTAGAAAGCTGCAACACTTCTGTGATAGGGGCTGTATGATGTCAATGGATATCAAGCACACTTCTCAACTAACACAGATGAAATAAATTGTCTGCTCCTGCTTCTGATACATATTCCATATTTCAGCACCATAAAGCAATCTACTTAGTATACTGGCTTTATGAATTCTTAGCTGTGTGAAAAATGAGAGTTGGATGTTTTTCCAGGTTTTTGCCTGAAGCTTCTGAAATGGCACAGCTGCATTAACAATAGGTAACTTCATTTTACTTGAGATCACTGACCTCATGCAGCAGAATATGTTTTCAATTAAGTTGTTTGCCAAGTTGTTTCAGACTGCTAACGCTAAATCATTGTCCTTGTCCTTTTCCTTGAGTTCTATAGGCTAATTGTTACCCCAAATTCAGGGCGGGGCAAGTATTTGGAATTTATTGCAATCCTGCAGCTGAATGTGCCACAGCAGCTGGAGTTCACATATCAGAAAATGTGTCATTTTACTCATTGCTTTCAATCCGGACAGTCTGCCATGCCATCACCTGTGTATGAAATCTTATTCTCTGAACATGGTTATTATCTGAAATACTTCAATTACTTGGGGAACTTTTTGTTTTTTTTCCCCAAATGCTAATAAGAAGCAAAAGCAATTCACAATGCAAAACTAAGAAATCTCAGCTTATTGAGTTTTGCTGTTAACACATCTGCACGCTTTACAAAATAATATTTTGCGGGCTGCATCTGGCTCATCTTTAAATGATTGGTCAAAACAGTACAGTGCTTTCTTTATTCACTGCATTTGATTTATTGTATGGGCCCAGAAGGTGCTCTATAATATTGTTTGTTTCCTTTGGGTGTAATCATTTGTCCTGTAGTAATGCAAGTAATGATAGAAAATAGAATTTCATTGTAAATTAGCTGCTCGCTTGTAAAATATGTGTAAAGTGATGGATAGGAAAAGACTTAACTGGTCCATTCAATTTGTTCCACATCACTTTGATGCCTTAAGCATCATAATAAATATACTCCCTCATCCCTCTCATGTGACCTGTGGAAAGGGGTGCATAATCCAATAAAAGGCCAAACAAATTAAGAGAAATAAATCTAGAAACTTCCTCTTATAGGATTTTTCTAATCAACTTGTTCAGAAATATTATTACACACCTTTGGAGCAAGTGGGAATTGAACCAGTCTCTGGGCTCCGAGGCAGGAACAATCCACCAAAACAGCCTTAAATTTCCACTTATATATTCTATCCTAATGCAGCATTTTAAAATCAGACACCAAGATTAGAATCCAGAAAAGGGTAAACAAAAATATCTGTGACAATTTAGTGGCATAATATTGACTGAGATGAGACAGAATGGAAATTTAAAAAGATTGTTAAGGTTAATTATTTTGTATTTGCACATGTTTGAAAATATATTTAATTGATATTAGACATGATTTGAATCAGAATTGTAGAATCAAATGTTAGTGAAAAATGCACAATTAGTGATACCATGCAGTGAAAGATAGCAAGAGCCAGCAATCAGTAATTAATTAATGGATATATAGAAAGGCACTCAAATCAGCTAAAATATTTTGTATTTAGTTCAATTGAATTATGTACTGGGAAACGTTACAGACCCCATCTGCATTGCCACAAGAAGAAAACAGAAAGAAAACATAGGAATATGGATTATCCTCACAGTAGCTAGCTTCAGATTTACATTAGTAGAAAAACTTTTCTTCTTCTACCCTCCATCCATTCCCTCACACAGATTCCTTTAGCTCTAGTAGTTTATCTGACATATGGGTCTGTAAGCAGCAGAGGAGAAAGAAAAACTAAAATGGTTTGAGGATAGAATAAGTGCAAAAAATTCATTCCCAGCGACAGGGCATCCTTTAGTCTTAAATGAGGCTGAGAATAGTTTCTGAGTCCAAAATACACAGTTCTGGATGCATCAGACTGATGTACAACAGCCTCTCCAGATCCTTTTAGAAAAATAAAGCAGCTGCATTTGTCAGCAAGAGCCTCAGAACCTACAGAGCTTAAATAATCTTAAATAATTACAGCTTTTGAAATATCAAATCAGTATAAAGAATCTACATTTTATTGGAGCCTTACATCAGAAATAACTTTGTGACATCTTTTTATTGGAATATAATCTGGATTCGGTGTTAATTACTGGTGTGAAGGAGCACCAAGATTTATCCTCCCCATGTGCTGTAAACCAAATCAGTGACAAAGAATCAAACCTAATTCTCAGTAATAATGCAAGTTAAAATGACACAAAGGAGGCTTCGATATTATTTGACAGTCATTTTCACTGGACATCAACCATTTTTAAACAAAAATTGATTGTCCAAATGTTGAGAGTCAGGAATGTAATTTGAAATAGTTCCAGTTTTTACTAATAATCAGTTGCATATCATAAACCATCTGAGCAACAGGCAGTTGAGTTAACCTGCAGCTTTTGCAACAACGCCAGACAATACTTGGTGTGGACAGACACAACACTATAGTGATTAAAACAAGAATTAGAACTGGATAAAACAGTTACAAAGCTCAAAAATAACTTAATTCTCTGACAAATACATCATTAGAAGGTTGGTAACAATTTTCCGATTAAGTTATGGGAAGACATGGAAGAAGACTTCCTCTATTCTCTGGCTGTACAGACATCATAATCTCCTATTTACCTCCTCACAAACATTCTTCCATCACTATCACTGATTTTATAAACTATCAGGAATAAGGAATCCTCGTATAATGGCAGATTTGGTTTGATTTATTATTGTCACATGTACCAAAACACAGTGAAACGCTTGTTTTGCATGCTAGCCAGATAAATCATACCTTACATAAGTATATCAGGGTAATTGGGCAAAATGCAGCATACAGTGTTACAGCTACAGAGAAAGTGCAGAGAAGGATCAACACTAATACATCAGAGGTCCATTCATAAGTTTTATAACTGCTGTTCTTAAATCTATTGGTATATGTTTTCAACCGTTTGTACCTTCTGCCCAATGGAAGAGGGTGGAAGAGAGTAGAACCGAGGTGAGAGAGGTCTTTGATTATGCTGGCTGCTTTCCCCAGGCAGCCAGAAGTGTTGACGGAGTCACTGGAAGGAAGGCTGGTTTTCATGATGGACTGGGTGACATTCACAACTCCATAATTTTTGTGGTCTTGGGCAGAGCAGTTGCCATAAAAAGCTGTGATGCATCCAGATCGGATGCTTTCCATAAAAATTGGGAAGAGTCATTGTGGACATCCCAAATTGCCTTATTCTCCTGAAGATGTTGAGTAGCGTCGACATGGATGGACCAACATAGATTGTTTGCAATATTTACTCCTAAGAACTTGAAGCTCTCCATCATCTCCACCTCAGCACCATTGATACAGAGATGGCAGTATATTACTGAAGTATCCTCTAACAGTATATTACTGAAGTATCCTCACTGCCAGCAGAGAAGTAGCTTAGTTGGGCCAAGTTAGATTTTACAATTTGTCAGAGCAAACTTTATAGTATCTTTTGCTCCAACTTGTCCTCTGAAAGTTTCTTTACCTTGTGAATCATCAGCTTGCATATCCCTCCTCTTATGACTCGAGCTTGTAATGCTTCAGTAAATAGCATTGATGTTTACGTTCCAACTGTAGTAGCTAATTTATATCGTGACTGTGTGCATTCAAAGAGTGTGTGTTATCGTTGGAGTTATTTACTGCAACTTAACCTAGAGTGAAGCCTTTATCTTCTATTTTGAACTGGTATCTCAGAACAGAAGATTTTTGCACATAGGACAAAAGAAACCTGAATGAAATAAATCTCGAGCAGATTCTTTTGTCACTGGTAATCATGACAGTTAGCACATGTATTTAAATCAGCCTTCAATGTTGGAACAGCATAGGGTAGACCTCAATGTAAACTTTAAAAAATTATAGACTATATATTGACATCATACCAAATTATATCTCATAATGCTTTTAATGTAAATAACCATTATATAACATCAATGCCTTATGCATTTCTCTTTATTTTCAAATTCAGCATCAATAAAAGGAATACATTATACTGTATTCTGCATTGTGCAGTCACACAAAAATTCAATTTTTAATCAGCACTTTTTCCATCTTCTCTTTATTCTTTGAACTATTGAACACTCATCAATTCTTTTTCTGTGACAAGAAGGCCCAAAACTAGTATTTGGGATTGAGGGGCGAGCACTTCCTCAGGCCCGTGATGGTGGGTTTGGAAGTTGGAGGGTCGGGAAGTCAGCTCCCAATACACTGCCCTCAGCAGAGCAGTGGTGGAAAGGGCTGCAGATTGGCTGTTGCCCAAATGGAGATCTGTAGCCAATGTAAGTAATTAAGGACCCACTTCGGGGTACTTTGGTGGTATTTTACTGGTGACAGGCTCTGCGCATGGAAGTCACCACCTTGATGGAAACAGCCTTCACAGCCAAATGTTTTGAGCTCCATTGACAGTGTCATATAGAAAAGGCCCTGCTAGGAGTCCCTCAAAATCATTGTGAGATTTTTCCCCTTTGCTCCATCAATCCTGCTGATTGCTAAAATATTCACAAAATTTAACCATTCTGAGGGTGTCTCCATTTGAGTTGCATCCCTACCTACCTCAGCCATTCATAGTTTTCCTGATTGGGCTTCTGACAGTCTAGATTTACCAAACCTCTGAGTGGGATGGCAACTTTATGATCTCACTCATTGTTTTCATTAGGGCAGTGAATGTAGCAACAGTCAGTTAGAGAGCTGTTTCGAAGAAAGTAGTTCCTCTCTCTCTGAGTTCCTACATGTGCAGGCTTGCAGTCTGCATTTGGTCCCAGTGTTGAGTTCTGAAGACCACGAGGGTGTCCTCTTTCACATCTGAAATCAAAGGAGCTACCAAATGAGGAATTACTGAATGGTTGTGAGAGACAAAGATCTAGGCGAAAAAGGTGTATTGGCATTGATATTAGGAGAATATACTTATGACTTCGACTTGTGCATTTAAAGACATATGAACGAGCTGAAACATTGACTTCTTCATCAATATCAATCATACTCGATTCCAGTTTGGCTCTAAATATGGGCTAGAGTGAGTATATATTTTTACATGAGTGAATGATTTTGAACTCTTCATGAGGTTTAATTGAAGTATGTATAAATAAATAACAATTAAACATTTTGACAATCCTGCTCATTTTTAATTAATTGGGTAACCACAATGCAAGGCTAGATCTGAAAACAAAAGCAGTTCTGATGAAGCTTAAACTTTCAGAGTTCTTATTTTTACTAAGAAGTTGATTTCATCTTGCTTCTGACCTTTACCAGAAATGGGGCTCTTGACCATTTTGATATATATCTACATGACCCTCTGTAGAGATTAAATATGTGGTATGGAACCAACACCAGACTACAAAACAGTAACAAAATAATCAACTTTTGCACAGTAGTTTCTCCCTAACATTATCAGTTTGACACTATATCCTGCAAAATATATAAGGAATCTATAACTTTGCTTCATATTCTATATTATGATTTATGTTTTGAAAGATGTAATTACATTTAATTGAAAGAGAGAATGCACATCTGTGAAATAAATTAACACCAGCAGCCGACATTGATACTCGTTATCTAAGTGGACACAAGACCATTAAGCTCACTTTTATGCCATATTTAGAAATGATTGACATTTATACGTTCAAATAGCTATTAAAATGCTCTTGGGTTAACAAGCAGAAATACATCCCAAAGTTCCACTGTTCACAGATAAGCAAATTCAAGTTTGGATTGCATTGTCATGCAGTAGCTGAATCTTCATGTAACCTACAAATCAAAAGTCTCCTTTTATTACTGTTGCAAATTACTGTGGCTGATAAATCAACTACCACAATTATCTTTTCTTTCACCACCTAAAACCTCCCTGCAGACATAAAGATGTAATATTTTAATTACAGAAGTGTGAATTTGCTAATGAAAGGAAAAGCTGTAAGCAATGAGGTAAAAACAGAAAGCCACAGATAAAGCTCTCCAGTTAATGAGTAAACTTTTATGGTAAAGTAAATAACACAGCTGATTACACATTTTAATGAACTTATGAAAGATGAAGCAAGTATTGCTGATTTAAAGAAGAAAGGGAACAATTTTTAATAGGTCTATGTTTATTTAATTCTCAATCTCTGGACTTTGCTAAATAGAAATAGCTGCTGTGACAGGTAGTTCCTTACTGTAAAAAATTTTTTTTAAAGTTATGGTTTTGAGGTCACATTCCTTGAGGATGCAGTAGATTCTGTGACATTAATCATACATTCAAGGACAATGGGTTGGCAAATTAAATCACCATGAAATATCAGACCTGACAACCTATAGTCCTTGACTATTTAGATTTGTTGTCTGATACAGGATGATGACATCTCATTTGCACACAGGTACATGGAAAGTCATTCTGCATTAAATCTCCATTTTGAGCACAAACAATGAATAAGTAATATTACATTTTTGATTTCAGAGTATGCCCTTATTATTTCCCATGAACAAAAAGAAACAGAGTTGTTATAGAAACGAGGCAGATATACCTATATCAATCTCAACATTGTAGAATGTTGTTTTGCTTTTTATATGTGAAAAAATCTGCATGCTCAAATAATTTTTGTAGTGAGAAAGATGATGATTGGATAAGATTCAGTTGCAGTAACTCAACCTTAATAATCTTCATAATATACTAAAACTTTTATGTACAACTTTGATGATAAATCAAACTTTCAGCATGAGCATATATAATAGATAAAAGATGATGTGCATTTTCACAGGTAATATAATAATCCAATAATTCAGTTCTAACATCCAAAATATAATTTATAAATGCATAACCACAATGATGTGGCAAATCACAATTAATAAATAAAATAATAATTAACCAAAAGTATTAACACATATTGCATGAAGCATTGTTTTACTTTTTATTAAAGTAAGTCAGATAATGTATTTTACATAAATAAATCTTTATTACGTAATATTGTTCAAATATTTAATGATTTTAAAAAAAGGTTTGGTGTTAGGTTCATTCTATTCTTCTCCATAAATCTGTTACTGAAAAGGTCTAGCCTCCAGAGCAACAACATAGGAGTCTCCGTCTCCTCATGGCACTGTATTTGGCTCTTTGTTGCTGAAGTGTAAGTCAACTGTGCTGTTATTTCTCATTGTAAGGTAAGGCTGCACAGAGAGACCAGAAGTGGTGAGTGGCATAGGCAGACACAGCCAGCCAACAGGGGCTGTGGTGGTAAGTTCAGAATGGGACAGGACTGGAGGTGGGACAGATCTAAAGATGAGGGACTGACTCTGATGACACAGAGTGCCTTCCCAACCAACTTTGTGCACTGCATTTTCCATCAGCCAGCTACAACGCATGAGTGTAATTTACCTAAGCATATCCCCATCAAATGCACAGGTCTGGCAGAACCTGTGAGTTGGTGGAGCACGGTGGCTCAGTGATTGACATTGCAGCCTTTTGGCACCAGGTATCTGGGTTTGATTCCATTTTGGGTGATTGTCTGTGTGGGGCTTGCACATTCTCCCTGTGCCTGTGTGGGTTTCCTTTGGGTGCTCTGGTTTCCTCCCATGGTTCAAAGATGTACAGTTTGGGTGGATTAGCCATGAAGAATGGGGGTGGGGGTTTGAGTGGAATGCCCTTGGAGAGTTGGTGCAGACTCGATGGACCAAATGGCCTTCTTCCACACTGTAGGAATTCTATGATAAGTTGACAGAATGCTTTCATTGATGGGACAAACTTGAAATGATTGTGGGTATAGATGTAGTGTTGGTCTCATAAAGGCTGACCTAGAAGCAAATGTAATTACTAAACATCATGTAGTGGATTTATAGCATTTGCGTAATTGAATCATGTTCTACTAAAAGGCATAGCATCGAAACGAAAACATCTTTACATCATTTCTCTCTGAGATTAATATTTTAGAATGATGTAGGCAGCAATTAATGTGGGACAAAGCAATTTCCTACCTATTTTCAACTTTTTATTGAACATCAATTATGTAATAAAAGGTAAAGGATTGTACCAAACACAGAAATTTGATGGCAAACATGCATAGATTCTCACTGCGAAAGAGAGAGACCCCCAACCTTTCACAAACACAAACATGCTCCCATGCAGTCAGTTCATTCCTGTGAGTATGGGTTCCACACACTTTCACATTATCCAAGCATCCCATTTTATTTTTGTAAACAGTTGGTCACCCTGCAAGCAGTGTTCATTTTCCATTTGTTCTGAAGAACAAATGTGTTCTAGCTGCACCCCAAACACTTGAACATAAAATCCAGGCTGACAATTTAGAGCAGCCCCGGAAGTGCTTGAAGATACTTTCTTACACAAATTGGCTCCCACATACAGTACAAAAAACAATAGTTTTAGTTTCTACAGCCAGTGGGATGTAAAATGGCAGTGCAGGAATTTTACAAGCTGTTTACGTGATCACGGCAGGACCTGACATTTCTTTGAGGGAAGAAACGGGGGAGGTGATGTACAATAACTAACCATACTCAGTACCTCGCTCTTGATTGAGTCTCTGATGCTTGAGGTGAAGGAATCATGGGAAATCGCTGCATTGAATAGATGATGTATTCAAAATGTTCAAAAGAGAAAGTAGGCGATTCAGAAAGTAGGGAGGGAGAGAAAAGGAGAGAGAGAGAGAGAGAATAAGAGTCTCTTTGGAAACAACATTCTGGAGGAGGTCAGTATTTTCACTGCATTAACTAGCTTGTACAATGTATGACAGTGGAGTCAGCAAGAATGGTATTATAGTCCTTTGTTATCAGGAGAAAATTCAGAGCTACTTGTTAGAGGCTATACAACTATTTATTCAAGCTGTTAATTTCTGTACCTAATAGATGACAACTCTCTATTAGCATCAACTTTAACATGGGACTGAATTCAACAGCTTTGCGACAGAGAAGAGATAAATTATGGTCTAGCTGTTCTTATCTCTATCCAATTACATTCTCAACCATGTTTTCTATCAATTAGATAGACATGGGCTGCACTACGAGCTGCAAGATCCTCTCCAAGTCACACACCAGCCTTATGTGGAAGTATATCCATTCCTGCACTGATGAAAAACCTGGAACTCCCTCCATAGCAGCACCTTATGTGTGCAATAAAACTTGACTGCAGTTGTAGAAAATTTGCTAATCACCACCTGAAAGACAACTGAGGGTTGGCAATAAATGCTGCCCTTGCCAGAAGTTGTGTGTTTACATCCTGGCTGGGAGATTTGCTCGTGTGGTTCAGGAGGGTTTAAACTAGTTTGGCAGGGGACTAGGATCCAGAGCTACATATCAGAGAGGGGGGTAGTTGTAGATAGGGCAATGGCAGGATGTAGTGCGTCTATCAGGGAGGCTTTTTGTGTAATCAAACAAAAGGATTGGTTAAAGTGCGTCTGCATTAACGCAAGGAGTGTCAGAAATAAGAGTAATGAGCTAAGAGCATTAATCAGCATCAGTACTTGGGACTATGATGTTGTGGCCATAACAGAGACGTGGGTTTCACAGGGGCAGGAATGGTTGTGAGATGTTACAGCGTTTAGAACATTTAAAAAGAACGAAGGGGGGGGGGGGGGGAAATGAGGGGGTGTAGCATTGCTAATCAGAGAGTGAGTCACAGCCACAGAAATGAAGGTTTCAAGGAAGGTTTGTCTACTGAATAAGTGTGGGTAAAGTTAGGAACAGCAAAGGAGTGACAACCTCATTGGGGCTTTTCTACAGACCCTGTAATAGCAGTAGGGATATTGAAGAACTCATAGGCTAGCAGATTTTGGTAAAATGCAGATGTATCAGGGTTGTTGTTATGGATGACTTCAACCTTCCCAATATTGACTGGAATCCCCTTAGTACAGATGGATTGGATGGAGCCATTTTTGTCAGGTGTGTTCAGGAGGGTTTCCTTACTCAGTATGCAGACAGGCCAATGAGAGGAGAGGCCATTTTGAATTTGGTGCTCAGCGATGAGCCAGGACAGGTGTCAGATCTCGTGGTGGGAGAACACTTCAGTGACAGTGTCCACAACTGCCTCACATTTACCACAGCCTTGGAGAGGGAAAGGAGCCGGTACCATGGCAAGGTATTTAATTTGGGGAAAGGAAATTATGACGCGATCAGACAGGAGTTGGGAAGTACAGATTGGGAGCAATTGTTCCACAGAAAGGGCACAACAGACATGTGGAAACTATTTAAGGAACAGTTGTTGCAAGTAATGTATAAAGTTGTTCCTCTGAGACAGGCAAGAAGGGGTAAGCTTAAGGAGCCTAAGATGATGAGAACAGAAGAGCTTCTTATCAAAAGGAAGAAGACAGTTTATGTAAGGTGGAGGAAGCAAGGATCTAGCACAGCTTTAGAGGATTACATGCTTACCAGAAAGGAGCTTAAAAATGGACTGAGGAGAGCCAGAAGGGGGCATGAGAAAGGGAAGGATTAGGGAGAACCCAAAGGCATTTTACTCATAAGTGATGAATAAGAGAATGATCAGGGAGAAAGTAGGGCCAGTCAGGGATATCATAGGGGATATTGTGTGGGGAGTCTGAGCAGATAGAGGAAGTCCTAAATCAGACTTTTGTTTTGGTTTTCACTAAGGAAAGGGACCTTGTTGTGAATGAGAACTTTGAGGAGCTGGGAAACAGGCTTGAACAGATCAAGTTTGAGGAAGATGAAATGCTGGAATTTTTGGCAAACATTAAGATTGATAAGTCACCAGGGTCAGACCAGATTTATCCTAGGTTGCTCCGCGAAGCGAGAAAGGAGGTTACTAAGCCACTGGCAAACATATTTGCATCCTCACCCTCCACAGGAGTCATACCAGAGGATTGGAGGGAGGCGAATGCTGTTCCTCTTTTCAAGAATAGGAATAAGGAAATCCCTGGCAATTACAGACCAGTCATCTGTGGTTAGCAAAGGGGCTTTTTAGATTAGATTCCGTACAGCATGGAAACAGGCTCTTCGGCCCAACCAGTCCACACCGACTCTCCGAAGAGTAACCCACCCAGACCCATTCCCCTCTGACTAATGCATCTAACACTACGGGCAATTTAGCATGGCCAATTCACCTGACCTGCACATCTTTGGACTGTGGGAGAAAATTAGAGCACCCGGAGGAAACCCACACAGACACGGGGAGAACGTACAAACTCCACACAGACAATTGCCCAAGGCTGGAACCGAACCTGGGATACTGGTCTGTGAGGCAGCAGTGCTAACGACTGAGCCACCGTGCCGTTTTGGAAAGAATACTGATGGACAGGATTTATGACTATTTGGAAAAGCATAGCGTGATTAAAAGCAGTCAGCATGGCTTTTGTGAGAGGCAGGTCATACCTTGCAAATCTTATTGAGTTCTTTGAGGAGGTGATGAGACAGGTTGACGAAGGTTGGGCAGTGGATGTGGTATATATGGACTTCAGCAAGGCATTTGATAAGGTCCCCCATAGTAGAGTGATTCATAAAGTCAGGAAGTATGGGATACAGGGAGATTTGGCTCTCTGGATTCAGAATTGGTTGGCTGACAGAAGACAGAGAGTGGTTGTAGATGGAAAGTATTCTGCCTGGAGGTCAATGTTGAATGGGGTCCCGCAGGGCTCTGTTCTTGGGCCTCTGCTCTATGTAGTTTTTATAAATAACTTGGATGAGGAGGTTGAGGGATGGGTTAGTAAATTTGCTGATGATACAAAGGTTGGAGGAGCTGTTGATAGTATCGAGGGCTGTTGCAGGCTGCAGTGCGACATTGACAGGATGCAGAACTGGGCTGAGAAATGGCAGATGGAGTTCAACCTGGATAAATGCGAAGTGATGCATTAAGAAGCAACTCTATTGCTGATGAAGGGCTCCTGCCAGAAACGTTGATTTTCCTGCTCCTTGGATGCTGCTTAACCTGCTGTGCATTTCTAGCACCATTCTAATTTTGTCTCTAATCTCCAACGTCTGCAGTCCTCACTTTGGCTTTGTTGAGAAAGCATATGGTGTTTTGGCTTTCATTAACAGGGGAATCGAGTTTAAGACCCGCAAGGTTTGCTGCAGCTCTACAAAACCCTGGTGAGACCACACTTGGAACATTGTGTCCAGGTCTGGTCGCCCTACTATAGGAAAGATGCAGATGCTTTGAAGAGGGTGCAAAGAAGGTTTACCAGGATGCTGCCTGAACTGGAGGGCTTGTCTTATGAAGAAAGGTTGACTAAGCTCTGACTTTTCTCTGTGGAAAGGAGAAGGAAGAGAGGTGACCTGATCGAGGTGTACTAGGTAATGAGAGGCATGGATAGTGTTGAAAGGCAGAAACTTTTCCCCAGGGCAGGATTGACTGGCATAGTTTTAAGGTGTTAGCAGGAAGGTCTAGAGGAGATGTCAAAGATAGGTTCTTTATGCAGAGAGTTGTGAATGCATGGAATGCGTTGCCAGCTGTGGGGTGCAAGCAGAGTCATTAGGGACATTTAAGCAACTGCTGGACATGCACCAGTGAATTGAGGGCTGCGTAGATTAGGTTATTTTATTTTAGATTAAGATTAATCTTCAGCACAACATCTGTGCTGTAGTTTTCCATGTTCTATGTTCTGTCCCACAAATGAATTAAAAGTGCTCTTCTTCATGTTTATAGTTTCGAGGAATGTACTGTATGGTTTTCCTTCTCCCCAGTTTTGAGATGTAGAAGCAAACTCTGAGTCAAGATCTATGTACAATCAGAGTGAAAATAGTTTCAGAAAGGGAGAGCTTTGTTCTATGCTGACTTGCCACTGAAGGCCACAGAGGGAATGACTCACCTTGGCAGACCTGTTGTGGACCAAAGCCTGAATTAAAGATTTAGTGACAAACAACAGACACTTCTCATGGAATTTGAATACTTTAATGTCAGGACAGTGGGCATTGTCCTACAATAAGATATTTCAGCATGCTGAAGTCAGATGTTCATCAGTTAATGGAAGATATTGCGTGGGGACTGAAAATGTGGTTATAACCTTTGGGCCAAAGCCTACCATAATTACACTGCAGTATGCAAGCAAAGACCTCTGAAACCTTATTCTTCATCTGGGGCCAGCATTGTTGCCAATTGTTTATCAATTAAAAAATCAGGGGAATGGTAGCTGTATATTCACATTATTCCTCCTTACACTGTTTAATAACAATTTCTCTCACCTCCTTCTGACTCAATTATGTAAAGCTCAGCCAGTTTCTGTATATCTTGAAAGAGGAAAGCTTTTTTGCTTTACTCTTGGCTCAAAGGTGATATATCTGGGTTGGAGATTGAAGTACAGGTGATCTCCTACAGTGGAGTTATTAAGCCAATAATGGGGTCAATACTGAGCAGCTCAAGATGCTGTTCATAAATATCTCATTGATGGAAGGCAACATCTGTCAGTGAAGGTTGGCATCTTTTTCCACTGAGCTGCTAGCCAATCTCCAGATGGATAGTGAAGCTGTAGCTACAGCAATAAACAGTTGGGAAGTTTACTGATGTTATGGGAGATAGGCTGTATGCTCTCAGCTGGGAAATTCCGACAGTAACCCAGATGCTCTTTTGGACAGTTGGCTGTAGAATTTGCTCAATTTTTAGGAGTTTCTTGCCCAAGGCCACTGTGGCTTTTGTAATATTGTGGGAGCACCATCACTGCACTTCAGTTTTTCAAAGTTTCAGCTCCATACTTCCTTTAACTGCTTTTTCTCAGCAGATTTTAATGTGCAACGAAAGGGGTCTTGCAACCATCTGCCACACATAGCAAGTGTGAAAGCTTGCAGGCAGTGTTAGTTTATCTTTGTTGACACATTTTATCATTTTAGTTGAACAACCAAGTCCATTAGTTAAACTCAATTACATTTCAAAATTTTATTGAGGACATTTCACTTATCATGGAATTCCTGACCTCACTGCAATGCAAGGCAGTTCCCAACCCAGCTATCAGTGTGTTTGAAAAGACCACACAATTTTTCTTTGTGTTCACTTACACATAAACTAAGTGAAGCTATTGCTACTATGGTCTCATCATGTAAGATGTATGCCCATTTCTAACATGTTGGAGATTGGGCCATCACCAGCAGACTCATCATCAACAGTGGGCTGTGACTGACCAAGAATTAAACTGAGCCAACTACATTCTAATGTAGACAAGAGGCACGCTGAATTAGAGTTTATTATAATAATGGAATAAATGTCACACTTATTGTGTGACAGCTATAGCTTAGTTGGCAGGACTCTTACCTCTGAATTAGAAGATTCTGGGTTGAAGCCCCACTTCAGGGTATGAGAACCAAATAACTTGACTGTCAGAGGTGGTGCCTCTCAAACAGTAGCTTGAGTAGTTGCCTATTCACTCAACTGAATCCATAAGATCCCATTTTGACAAAACCAGCTGGAATATTCTCGATTGTATCATGGTTCATATCTATCTCTGCCTCAGTTGAAATTACAAAACCGATTCCCTGGTCATTGCTGTTTGGGGAGTTTGCTGTCTACAAACTGACAGCTGTTTTTCCTCCATTACAACAATGAGTATGTGAGAACATAGAACAGTGCAGCACAGTACAGGCCCTTTGCCCCTCAATGTTGTGCCAACCTTTTATCCTACTCTAAGATCAAAGTAACCTACTTACCCTTCATTTTACTATCATCCATGTATCCAATTTGAAGAGTTGTTTAAATGTCCCTAATGTATCTGACTCTATGACCATCACCGACAGTGCATTGCACACACTCCCTACTCTCTGTGTAAAGAACCTACCTCTGACATCTCCTCTAAACCTTCCTCCAATTATCTTAAAATTATGTCCCCTTGTGTTAGACATTTCCACCATGGGGAAAAAAGTATCTGGCTATCCACTCTATCTATGCTTCTTAACATCTTGTACACCTCTAATAAGTCACCTCACATCCTTTTTCACTCCAATGAGAAAAGCCCTACCTCCCTCAACCTTACTTCATAAGAAATGCCCTTCATTCCAGGCAGCAACCTGGTAAAGCTCCTTTGTACTCTCTCTAAAGCTTCCACATCCTTCCTATAATGAGGAGACCAGAACTTAACACAATAATCCAAGTGTGGTCTAACCAAGGCTTTATTGAGCTGTAACATGACCTCGTGGCTCTTAAACTCAATCCTCCTGATAATGAAAGCCAACACACCATATGCCTTCTAAACAACCCTGTCAACTTGGGTGGCAACTTTGAGGGATCTACGGACCCTAAGATCTCTCTGTTCCTTCACACTGCCACAAATTCTGACTTTATTCCTGTAATCTGCATTCAAATTTGACCTTCCAAAATTAATAATTTCACACTTTTCCAGGTTGAACTCTATCTGCTTTTTTTCAGCCCACCTCTGCATCCTATTAATGTCCCATTGCAACTGACAACAGCCCTCCATGCTATCCACAACGCCACCAAACTTCACGTCATCTGCAAACTTACTAACCCACCCTTCCACTTCCTCATCTACGTCATTTATAAACATCACAATGACTAGAGGGTGCCAGAACAGATCCCTGCAGAACATCACTGGATACCGAGCTCCAGGCTGAATACTTTCCATCAACTAGCAGCTCTGTCTTCTATAGGCCGGCCAGTTCTGTATACAGACAGCCAAATTCCCCTGTTATCCCATGCCTCCTTACTTTCTGAATGAGCCTACCATGGGGAACCTTATCAAACACCTTGTTAAAATTCCACATTTACCTCATCCACTGCTCTACCTTCAATGTGTTTTGTGGCATCCTCAAAGAATTCACTGACTTGCAAGGCATGATCTGCCCCTCATAAAGCCATGTTGATTATCTCTAATGAAACTATGCTTTTCCAAATAATCATAAATCCTGTCCATCAGAATCCTGATAATAATTTGCCCAACACCAATGTAAGACTGACTGGTCTGTAATAAATACAGTGATTGGATAAGGTGCAACATAAATGCAAGTTTTTCTTTCCTTTCTTTTTCCTTGGCTGGGAATGGCTGCCTTCAAACTCAACTGAGAGATCAAGTCCATTGCATAATAACAGGAGATCCTGCAAAATCAAAGTTTATCTGACCTTCAATTTGTAGCCAGATCTGCCAATTGCCCTTTTCATATCACTTGCTATTTTGCAATGTATCAATACTTTTAATTTTGCTTCATACTGTTGGTCGTATCTGTTTTCTCAGAGTTCACTGAGACTGTGATATCATTGTAAGGAGATAAAATGACCTAGGCAGAATTGGTCATGGGTACTTTTACCAGTAGGTTGGAAGTATACCAATTCTGAAGTAGGTAATTAAATAGCAGTATCAAACAGACTTGACTGACAGTGAAACAGGCCTAGTTGTCTCCAGGCAACAATACACTGAATATATCATGTTACTTATGTTTATTTTCTCTGCATCTCCTACAACAACTACAATGCTGGATTTCAAAGGCATATTTTTTGCAAAGGCTATTGACATTGCAAACTGTTGACTTTGGACCAAAACTCCTACCTGAGTCCATCTGTGTACTTGTGCAAATGTGATACCAAAAGATAACTATTTCACAATCTGATTGACAATCAGATGTACGGAATTGCCACAATTGAACTGATGGAGCTCTTCAAATAGCAATATTATTCAAAACCGAACACTTTTAAATCTAAATACCAAGACAAATATCTATAATTGCAGTGCATTATTGTGAGTGACCATTTGTAAAGCCATCATCTTTCCATGGTGTTCTGTTGTCTGCAAAATTAAATCTAATTCGCTACTTAATGCTAGTGACCAAAGTAAACCTTTTGATCTCCAGCAGGGACTAACAATGAGAAACAACAGATTAGACAGTAAGGGTGACTATTTAGAACCAGTTCTTGCTCACAAGCTCCTAGGTCAGATTAATACCTCAGTTTGAAATGTAGCCAGCTAACAAGGAACTGGCAAATTCGAGTATTTGAGCTGGCCAATTCAATTAGTAGAATAGTCCAGGGAAAAAAAAAGTGTTGAAATGTCCAGGGGTTTCTGAGAATTATCCCATTCCTTATTATTAAAGCTTTCTAAATTCAGGCTTCTGTTGTTATTAACTTTGTGCTGTACAGTCCACAATTTCACTGTATGTGTTCCCTCAAAGAGAAAGATACAATATCATCAAAATGACAACTATCAAGGACATTATTCTATTAATGTTTTAAAAAAGCTCATTGCAAAAAGTTAATAATGAATATAGAAGGACTTGAACAAACTTAGATACTGAAATTACAACTGTCAATTATTTGTTTACATGGAAGCAACTACAAAACATAGCTTGAACTGTAGTTTAAACCGCACCAGTTTCTAGCTTTAATTTATAGCGCAAAATGTGAGAGCCAGGTCTATGGAGGATATCACGTTGTTAAAAGAAAAGCAGCAAAAACTGAAGACCTCAAAATAAAAATACCCATAAGAGAAAAGTATTTATTCTTATTCAATGGCCTTTACTTAGTGATGATTTCACCCCAGAGAAAGGAGAAAAATAAAAGGCACACAACAGCCATGTTTTTTGTTTTATATTAACTTTAATGATTTTTTTTTCCAGAAGCAATAAATATCAAGTTTCCAACCCTTCTAAATCATACCTAATAACTGCTCAAATATCAATACATTTATTCAAAGAGAAGATGAAATTCAGAGCCGATGTGAACTGCAAGCTTGAAGTTCAATTTTCTGAATGCAACAGACTATCAAAAAAATGTCCAATTAAAGAACGAGTCAGATTGGAATCCTCACCTCAAACAATACAATGTTTTTGTGGACTCAAGGCTATCATCAATAATTTCAATGGATAACCACAAGAGAAAGCAGAGAGTCATGGAATCATGGAGTCACATAGCAGGCAAACAGACCCATTGGTCTAACTCATTCATGCCACCCATGTTCCCAAACCAAACTAGTCCTACATGCCTGAGTTTGGCCCATATCACTCCAAACCTTTCGTATCCATGTACTTATCCAAATGTCTTTTAAACGTTTTAACTATACTCACATCCTCCAATTCTTCTGGAAATTCATTCCACACAAAAACCTCTCTCTGTTTAAAGAAGTTGCCCCCATGTCCTTTTTAAATCTTTCTCCTCTCATCTGAAAAATATGCCTCCTAGTTTTGAACTACTCAGTGCTATTGTTATTCACCTTATCTATTAGGTCAGCCCTCAGCCTCCTATGCCCCAGTGAAAGTCGCAGTCTAGCTTTACAACTCAAACCCTCTATTCCCAGCAGCATCTTGGTTAATATTTTCTGAACCCTCTTCAATGTAATAATATGCTTCCTATAGCAGAGTGACCAGAACTGTTTACAGCACTCCAGAACAACAGAAGCTCAACAGAACGTTCTATTCCTATACTCAAAGGTCGAAGCAAAGAAGGCAAGTGTGCTAAATGCCTTCTTAATCACCCTGTCTACCTGTGACAAAAATTTGAAAGAATTATGTACTTGAACCCCTAGATCTTTCTGTTATACAACACCACCCAAGGCCCTACCATTAATTGTGTAAGCCCTGTCCTTGTTTGTTTTAACAAAATGCAATACGTCACATTTATCCAAATTGAACTCCATCTGCCACACCTCAGAAGCATGTAGCATCTAGTACAGAATGTGCATTTAGTTCTTTGAGTTGCCTGCTCACCTCCTACGATGATAATATTTATGTAAAATGGAGAGAGTCAAATGCTGATTTCAGCTATCAGTGTAATGTTGCAACTCAAATGGGGTTTCCAAGTCAACCCCAAGTCAATTTGCAGAATATTGCTGCTATCCTTCAGATAATTTCTTAATCTTTGCTTTCCTTTTTGAGAACATATTGATTTCAGACATGAGGAAAATGTTTTTAACAGCAAAGTCACACTCTGTGCACTAGCTATTGACATAAATAATCATCTTTAACCAAGACTGATAGCCTAGAACTTGCCTCTTCAAGATCAAGATTATAGAATTTCATTTCAAAGTAGTATTTATGAATTGTTCAGCCAATTGGCTTTTCCATACCTCTGAATTTAGCCTTCAACACATCTTCCCATTGATTCTCTAGGAGTTATAGAGTCATAGAGATGTACAGCACAGACACAGACCCTTCAGTCAAACCCATCCATGCTGACCAGATATCCCAACCCAATCTAGTCCCAACTCCCAGCACCCAGCCCATATCCCTCCAAACTCCTCCTATTCATATTTCCCTCCAAATGCCTCTTGAATGTTGCAATTGTTCTAGCATCCACCACTTCCTCTGGCAGTTCATTCCACACATGTACCACCCTCTGCGTGAAAATGTTGCCCCTTAGGTCCCTTTTATATCTTTTCCTTCTCACCCTAAACCTATGCCCTCTACTTCTGGACTCCCTGACCCCATGGAAAAGACTTTGTCTATTTATCCTATCCATGCCCCTCATGATTTTATAAATGTCTATCAGGTCACCCCTCAGCATCCAACACTCCAGGGAAAACAGCCCCAGCCTGTTCCACTTCTCCCGATAGTTCAAATTCTCCAACCCTGGCAAAATCCTTGTGAATCTTTTCTGAACCCATGCAAGTTTCACAACATCTTTCCGATAAGAAGAAGACCAGAATTGCACACAATATTCCAACAGTGGCCGAACCAGCCGAAACATGACCTCCCAACTCCTGTACTCAATACTCTGACCAATCAAGGAAAGCATACCAAATGCCTTCTTCGCTATCCTATCCACCTGCGACTCCAGTTTCAAGGAGCTATGAACCTGCACCCCAAGGTCTCTTTGTTCAGTAACACTCCCTAGGACCTTACCATTAAGTGTATAAGTTCTACTAAGATTTGCTTTCCCAAATGCATCACCATTAAACTCTATTTGCCACTTCTGAGCCCATTGGCCCATCTGATCAAGATCCCGTTGTAATCTGAGGTAACCTTCTTCGCTGCCCACTACACCTCCAATTTCGGTGCCATCTGCAAACTTATGAATTATACCTCTTATGCTCACATCCAAATCATTTATATCAATGATGAAAATTAGTGGACCCAACACCAATCCTTGTGGCACTCCACTGGTCACAGGCTTCCAGTCTGAAAAACAACCCTCCACCATCACTCTCTGTCTTCTACCTTTGAGCCAGTTCTGTATCCAAATGCCTACTTCTCCCTTTATTCCGTGAGATCTAACCTTGCTAACCAGTCTCCCATGGGGAACCTTGTCGAATGCCTTACTGAAGTCCATATAGACCACATCCACCACTCTGCCTCATCAATCCTCTTTGTTATTTCTTCAAAAAACTCAATCAAGTTTGTGAGACATGATTTCCCACGCACAAAGCCATGTTGACTAGCCCTAATCAGTCCTTGCTTTTCCAAATACATGTAGATCCTGTCCTTCAGGATCCCCTCCAATAACTTGCCCACCACCAATGTCAGGTGAGTGGCCTATAGTTCCCTGGCTTTTCCTTACAACCTTTCTTAAACTGTGGCACCACATTAGCCAACCTCCAGTCTTCCAGCACCTCACCTGTGACTATCGTTGATTCAAATATTTCAGTAAGAGGCCCAGCATCTATTTGCCAAAACTATCTCATGTTGTCTTTTTGCCCTCCTGATTTCCCTTGTAAGTCTACTCCTACTGCCTTTATACTCTTCTCAGGATTCACTCGATCTATCCTGTCTATACGTGACATATGCTTCCTTCTTTTTCTTAATCAAACCCTCAATTTCTTTAGTCATCCAGCATTCCCTATACCTACCAGCATTTCCTTTTACCCTGACAGGAATATACTTTCTCTGGACTCTGAAGTCTTCCAATTTTCCAGCCATCCCTTTTCGCCAAACATTTGCCCCCAATCAGCTTTTGAAAGTTCTTGCCTAATACCGTCAAAATTGGCCTTTCTCCAATTTAGAACTTCAACTTTATTATCTGGTCTATCCTTTTCCATCACTATTTTAAATCAAATAGAATTATGGTCGCGGGTCCAAAAGTGCTCCCCACTGACACCTCAGTCACCTGCCCTGCCTTATTTCCCAAGAGTAGGTCAAGTTTTGCACCTTCTCTCGTAGGTACATCCACATACTGAATCAGAAAATTTTCTTTTACACACTTAACAAATTCCTCTCCATCTCAACCCTTAACACTATGGCAGTCCCAGTCTATGTTTGGAAAGTTAAAATCCCCTACCACAACCACTCTACTATTCTTACAGATAACTGAGATCTCCTTACAAATTTGTTTTTCAATTTCCTTCTGACTATTAGGGAGTCTATAATACAATCCCAATAAAGTGATCATCCCTTTCTTATTTCTCAGTTCCACCCAAATAACTTACCTGGATGTATTTCCGGGAATACACTCCCTCAGTACAGCTGTAATGCTATCCCTTGTCAAAAACGCTGCTCCCCCACCTCTCTTGCCTCCCTTTCTATCCTTCCTGTAGCATTTGTATCCTGGAACATTATGCTGCTAGTCCTGTCCATCCCTGAGAGCCATGTTTCTGTAACTGCTATGATATCCCAGTCCCATGTTCCTAACCATGCCCTGAGTTCATCTGCCTTTCCACTTGCATTGAAACAAATGCAGTTTAATTTATTAGTCCTACCTTGTTCTCTGCTTTGTTCCTGCCTGCCCTGACTGTTTGACTCATTTCTGTTCTCAACTGTACTAGTCTCAGATTGATCTCCTTCCTTACTATCTCCCTGCATCCCACACCCCGCCCTTACTAGTTTAAACCCTCCCGAGCAGCTCTAGCAAATTTCCCTGCCAGTATATTAGTCCCCTTCCAATTTAGGTGCAATCTGTCCATCTTGTACAGGTCACTTCCACCCTAAAAGAGATTCCGATGATCCAAAAATGTGAATCCTTCTCCCAAACACCAGCTCCTCAGCCATGCATTCATCTGCTCTAACCTCCTATTCCTGCTCACACTAGCTCGTAGCACTGGGAGTAATCCAGATATTACTACTCTCAAGGACCTCCTTTTTAAATTTCTGCCTAACTCTCTGTCATCTCCCTTCAGAATCTCAACCTTTTCCCTTCCTATGTCATTGGTTCTAATGTAGACAATGATCTCCTGCTGGCCCCTCTCCCCCGTGAGAACATTCTGCACCCTCTCTGAGGCATCCTTGATCCTGGCACCAGGACTTTTCACTGCTGGCCACAGAAACGTCTGTCTGTACTTGGACTAGAGGGTCCCCTAACAGAATCAATCTCTTGAAACCCAACGTACCCCTCGTTGCATTAGAGCCAGTCTCAATACCAGAAACTTGGCTGTTCGTGCTACACTCCCCTGAGAATCCATCACCCCTACATTTTCCAAAACAGCATACTTGTTTGAAATGGGGATAGCTACAGAAGACTCTTGCACGAACTGCCTACCTCTCTTAACTTTCCTGGAGTTAACCCATCTATGTGACTGTATCTGCAATTTTTCTCCCTTCCTATAACTGCCATCCATCACATCCCCTTGCTCTTGTTAATTCCTCATTGCCTCTACTTGTCTCTCCAACTGATCCATTCAATCTGATAGGATTCACAACCAACAGCATTTATTGCAGATATAATCCTCAGTAACCCGTAAACTCTCCCTAAATTGCACATCTGACAAGAAGAGCATATCTCTCTACTAAAGGCCACTTTTGCTCCTTCACAATCTACAGATCCAGAAAATACCACTGTGTTATTCCTCTACAAAACACTGCTCCAGGTTAAATTAATAGTTGTGGCTTATATTTTAAGTTTAATCAAGAGACATATATCATTAAAACATATAATCAAGAAAGAACCCACTCTACTCACTATTTCAGACTTACTGTAAGGCCTCGCTTAAATATTCACTTTTGTTTCTGTGCTGTGACCTTTCCCAGACAGGTTCCTCCAAGATCAATTGTGAATTTCACTGTTGTTAATTTTCCCAGACACACTCCGATGTCCAGCGATATATGAATTCAAACTGCAAAAGTTGTAACTGTGTAGATTCACTGCTCTGTCAGTTTCCTTTCCTCTCTCTCTCCTGCACTGACTTCACCATGTGCTTCTTTTGTCTGTTCCTCACCCTTTTAAAACTGCTGTTGTTTTGACATTTATTTTCTCCAAGGTTCCAAAACAATGCAACAGCATATATAACAGAAATTGCTGCTCCTGGAATTCGAGGAAATCGCCTCCAACACATCAAATGCCTCAAAAAAGGAGCAGCTGTTACAGCCAGAAAGTTTTCCTGCCCTCCATCTTGGATTACCTAGAATCATTCTGTGTGCTATTTTTGAAACAATGTTAGGGTAAACATTATACATAAGAATGAATGAAAAAAATTATTGCTTTCATCAAGTTCATTCATTTCAACAGAACGTGTTCAATTTTGATTGTTGAGGTTCTACTCAAAAGATTCACACTCAGGATCTCAAATGTAACTATAACATGCTTCATGGTTCGATATTACATCGAGGTGCACTTACAATAATGCCAAGCAGATTGAGTATCAAGTTGCAAATCCTATTAACACACACAAATGATAGGTAGTAAGAACAGGCCATTCAGTCCATCAAGCCTGTTGCATTATTCAATGAGATCACGGCTAATTTGATAATCCTCAACTCCAATTTCCTGTCTTTTCCCATACCTTTGATCTCCTTATTGGTTAAAAATCTGTCTATTTTTGCCTTGAATATACTGAACGACACAGCCTCTATTTCCCACTACAGTAAAGAATTTCACAGATTCACAACCCTTTTTGCTATATTAAATCCCCTTAACCCTAAAATTATCTTCTTTCATCCGAGACTCTCCCACTCACCAGCTATATCACCCATGTAAAAAGTCCATGGTGCCACAGTAACCCAAATCCTGAAATGAATTGTAACCCACAACTGGATCTAATCCAGAACATTTTGTCTGATATGGAGGGCCAAACCTTTGAAAGGATACCACAGGCTGAGAAAGGGTAGAAGACATTGTTTGGAATGATAGTCAGAATGAGGCTGGTGTTGTTTCAGTTGATGTATGGCAGATTAATTGAGAAGTAATGGAGGTTTTAAAATTCAAGAATGACTTTATTAACTAAATAAGGGTAAACAGTGGGAGAAAATTTCAAATCAGAAAATAAAAATTCAACTGTTTTGCCCCAACAGCAATGAAGAGAAGAGATAAAGGCTTTTTTGGGTAACAAGTTCTTGCACTCCTGAAAGGGTGGTGGAAGCAGACTCATTAGTAACGTTCCAGAAGGAACTGGATAAAATGTTTGAAGGAAATTTTTTTTATAGGTCCATGACACTAGGCAGAACTTGAGTTTGCATTTTGTCAAAGATATAAACCCACAAAGTTTACAGAGAATACCAGCCATCAATTAAACAACCATGTTCTCAGTTTAAAGGTTCTAAGGATATTTTAAAATGTTATTTATTCACTCGCAGGATGAGGGCATTACTGGCAAGGCCAGCATTTATTGGCCATCCCTAATTTGCCCAGAGGGCAATTAAGAGTCAACCATATCATTGTGGGTCTGGAGTCACATATAAGGCACACCAGGTAAGGATGGCCGGTTCCGTCCTTGAAGGGCATTAGTGAACCAGATGGGTTTTTTTTCCCACATCCACAATGGTTTCATCAGACTCTTCATTCCAGATTTTTACTGAATTCAAATTCTACCATCTGGCATGGCAGGATTTGAACCCACTTCCCCAGAACATTACCTGGGTTGCTGGAACAACAATCCAGCCAGACTACCACTTGGCCATCACCTCCCTAACAGTATGTTCTTGATCATCTTTTCTGTATTTGATGCATTCTCCTTTTAAGGCTTTATACCTTTGCATGAGTTTAATGTCACATTTTATTACTTTGCTTGGACATAATAAGCAATAAAATTCATTTCTTTCAGACAAGAAAAGCTTGTAATTTGCTCTTTAATTTTGACTAGTGTTAAATATTAATTGAAGTGTAACAGCTACACTGAAATTTAAACTCTTTGCTGTGATCAAACAAAGGATGAAAAGGAGGCGAGTGAATCCACCCCACTTCACCTGATCGTAACAGAAACCTGGACTCTTCCAATCTTCAATCAATTTGGAAGTTTCAATGTCAGATCAGCTAACATCCCAGTTGTTAATTCTGTTCAAATAGATTTGTAATTAAAAGTTATCTACACAATAATAGTCTCAGTACAGGGATTTAAACAGCTCTTTTTCTTTCAAGGTGTTTATATAAGGGTCAAGAATATCCTCAGAACCTCTCAACAATGTGGTTTCAGCTACGTGTCATTCAAAGTTATGATGACAGAACAGACAATGCTCCAGGCAAATTCCTAGCCAATATATCTATTATGAATATAAAGGAGTACTCTTACTTATTGTTTCAGACGTATGCATGACAGTTAAAGACTGAAATGAGTTAACTGCCATTTTCCAAGGGCAGGATAAAGAATCCATTGAGGCTTAGCATAGATTCGGTATCTTATGCAGGGTTCTTGCTCATATCAATGATTTCAGCACAACTGCACTGTTGATTGACTTGTCACATTATGTGGAATCAGGCAAGAACATTGTGAGGACTTAACATCATTTAAAAATGCCTTGCATTATTTTAGCCAGCCCGCACCTTGGAAAAGAAGACAGAGGTGGAATATGAGAAGGTGGATTAGGATGAGCATGTCGACAGTTTCAAATCTGCTTTGAGTCACATCCTCAGCAATAAGCATCCCAGTAATAATCAGCAATTTCTTCATGAGGGTTCCATCACGCAAACAATGTTTCTCCCTCTGGGTAGTGCATGTTGTCTCCACAAGTGACTTATACACAGAGAAGTACATGTGTTGGGACTGGAACTAGCAGTCATTCAGGAATTGGAAACACTTGAAGAACAGCACAAAAAGGCGGAGTGGGGTCTGAGGTATTTGGATGCTGAACATGTTTGAAGGCGCCAGAAAGGAGGAGCAAAAGCTTCAACTCCAGTGACCCTGCTCAGAACAAGGAAGGTCACGGGACTTGCAACATTAACCCTGTTTAACTCTGTTTTCTCTCCACAGATGCTGCTAAACCTGCTGAGTTTGTCCAGTGCTTTATACTTTTGTTTGTGTCAAATATCCAGAAGCTGCAGTGCTTTGTTTTATACAGAAAGGAGGAAACAGTTGTCGTATTCACAGTGGGGTCAGGTGAACCGCCAAACACTCACTCAGACAGCTGTGAGAGGAAATAGTTTTGGTTTTTGTGTCTTGAGCCAAGCTCTAAGGACAGGAATGCAGCAACTGAGAAGCAATGTCCCTTAAAATGTGATGACTAAATGAATGGTTCAAATCTGGGATTGAATCTTCAAATGCTTTGATTCATTTCTTTAAGAATAGAAAAACAGCATATCATTTAAATGGTGATTGTAGAAATGTGAGACATGGAAAACCCATGTAATGTCAATATAGAGATATAGCACATTATTGAGAAGGCACATGGAACACTGTAATATATTTCGAAGGGATTAGAATATAAAATAAAGAGACCTTGGAGTGCAGGATCATAGCTCCTTGAAAATGGAGTCGCAGGTAGATAGGATAGTGAAGAAGACGTTTCGTATGCTTTCCTTTATTGGTCAGAGTACTGAGTACAGGGGTTAGGAGGTCATGTTGCAGCTGTACAGGACATTGGTTAGGCCACTGTTAGAATATCAGAAAGATGCTGTGAAACTTGAAAGGGTTCAGCAAAGATTTACAAGGATGTTGCCAGGGTTGGAGGATTTGAGCTATAGGAACAGGTGCTATTTTCCCTGGAGCTTCGGAGGCTGAGGGGTGACCTTATAGAGGTTTAGAAAATCATGGATAGGGTAAATAGACAAAGTATTTTCCCTGGGGTGGGGGAATCCAGAAGTAGACGGCATAGGTTTAGGGTGAGAGGGGAAAGAGACCTAAGAGGCAGCTTTTTCACACAGAGGGAAATGGAATGAGCTGCCACAGGAAGTTGTGGAGGCTGGTACAATTACAACATTTAAAAGGCATTCGAATGGGTATATGAATAGGGAGGGTTTGGAGGGATATGGGCCGGATGCTGGCAGGTGGGACTATATTGGGTTGGGATATCTGGTCAGCATGGACAAGTTTGACCAAAGGGTTTGTTTCTGTGCTGTACATCTCTATGGCTCCATGTTTATCTGCAGTTGAACAAAGAATTGGTGAGACCACTTCTGGAGTACTATGTATAATTTTCTTTAACCTCCTGAAAGGCTGTTCATGCCTTAGAAATAGTTCAAGTAATTGCACTGGACTAATACCTGGGATTGCATGGGGATTCGGGCCTGGGTATGTGGAGGCTGTTCTCTCTAGTTTCTCCTGTTTTGTTGACCTTCGGTTCTGTGTGCAGCTGTGGCTGGAGAAACAGGAAGTGAATGTTTTGGCCCAATATTGGCGTGTGTAGACCTTTGCAGCAGCCATGCAACTTAAAGAGAAACTCCGGGTTCATGGGACAGGTGGGGGATAGTCGGGAAGGACATTTTATGAGGAAAGGTGAGACAGACTAGACTATTCCCATTGAAGTTTAAAGTACCAGAGGTGATCTTCCTGAAAAACAATGACCCAAATTCTCACTGGCCAGACGGCCTTAGGCCAACATGGATGGGAGTTGAACATGGGAACCCTGCAGAATCCCATTGTAACAGATTCTGAAGGAATTATAGAGTCATAGAGATGTACAGCATGGAAACAGACCCTTCGGTCCAACTTGTCCATGCCGACCAGATATCCCAACCCGATCTATTTTTTTCTGGACAATTCCCCCAGTCCTGGAATCCTCAACAAGTCTCCATTTAAATCATAGATTGAGGAGGATTCTGATGAAATTAAGTAAAATAATTGCACGGGAACAATAAGGCTATCTAATATACAATCTAAGTCCTGAGTAACTATTCAAATGACCCCATATTTATCTCACTCATACCCAGCTACGCCTCCCCACAATCTTGACCCAACACTCTGCAGGAAACAACTCCCCTTCCCCACAGGACATACTCCGCCCTGCATGACCTCCTCCCTTCAACCCTCCAAACCTACACAGTGTGAGACCTGATCACTGCTATTCCCCTTCCTCACTGTCAGACCCAACCTAACAAGACCCTTCATTATATCAGACCCAAATCTGCCCCCACCATGGTGATGGACCTAACTCGATGCCACCTACATCATACCTACACCCCTCAGCCTGCACTCACATTGCATCCAACCCCACTTTGCATTCTACCCACCGTAGCACCGTAGCCTCTACTTACCTTGCATATTACTTACTGCCACTTTCCCTCTTACTCACTTAGCATCTTACCCTGACACCCCAGCACCTTTCTCGCTGGCATCTACCTAGTTGGAGCCCTTCACCTCCTCACTTGCCAACCTAATCATGGCAGCGTTCCCTCCAGAACTCTGACTTTAAAATACTTTATGTATTTAAGGTTTGATAGAAGCTGTCAAAGTGACTGTCAGGACTTCTGCATTTCAGAACTCCGGAGTTGACTGCTGGGAAAAGAGGGTACCATATACCTTTGAAGAAGTGAATCACAATACTAAACTTGAGATTTCTGTGCAGGAACATCATGGTTCTGCTGCTGCAGTTGAACAGTGGCATTCCTCAGCTCTTCTTCGATGGCACAACTTCACCATTCAGCGATCTTTTATTATTAGGTCTTCTCTTCAACAGAATGTTTTGTAAAAGAGATAAATCCCCAGTTAGTCTCCAGTTAAGCGGAAGTGGTGGCATCTCAATAAGCATGCAATGGTCTTGATCCTGGTCTGGTGGGTCACCAATCCTTTTGTTGCTACAAGCTTTGGAATGCCATCATGAATCAACCTTTTTTTTATTCCTGCTGAAACTACAGTTTCAGAACAGCCTTCAGACCACGCCTCCTCGGCCCATGTCATATAACTATATCAGGGAAAACTGTATGGTCTAAGCAATGCTTGAACCTGTCAACAATGGTCTTTTGATGGAGAAGGTAAAATTGAAAATGCACTCAATAATAAGGGGGATACTTCTAATAAAATATTTCAATCAATAATGCTAAGTAAGTACTTTTCATTAGCGATATTGGAAACAGAAACAGTATTTGGTGTGGGAGATGATGTGGAGACGGGGTTGAATGAAACACTGAACAGAGTTTCGATATAGCTGTAAGTTCAGTGACTATGTATGTATACTCTACAAGGAGCTTGGAATCTGTGCAAGCTGTTCTGTAATTTTACCATCACATTCAATCTTTCAATAAACAATGCTTAACGGTAACCTTGAAGGTTGGCCTGAATCTGTATGAATATCCAAAGAACCCATATGTTACACACTTGGTCCTGTCGGGTAGCAGCTGAGTCAGAATGTTCTGGGCTGAAGCCACTTCAGGACTTCACTGCATATTTTAACCTGATAATTCAGTGCAGAGCTGAAGGAATGTTACATTATCAGTATTACCGTCTTTCAGATGAAACAAAAAACCTTAGTGCTGTCTATTCAGGAATCTGCAGAAATCAACTGGCGATAAAGGACTTGCATGTATGTCTGAAGGATATTTCAAGGAAGGATGAATCAACTAAAAACCAAAAAGGAGATATTCTGGTACTGGCTCTGACATTATATGATTATTTTGTGTCTATAAGAATGGAAAAAAATCAAAGCAGCAGCACAGCTTGTGGCTAAGTGAGCCCTATATACAGTGTGGTCTTCTGGCTAATCTCCACTTTTGCACCTGCTCCCGATATCAAACTGATTCCCGAGAAACCAAAACAAAACTATCCATTCCTATTTCCAACAAAGGAACACCTGTAGCTCTCTAAAGTTTAGAATTCCGAAAAATTCTCAACCTTTTGAGTGAAGAAATTTCTCTCCATTTCAGACCCAAATGATTGACTCGCATTCATTGAGGTTGTTCCCCATGTCACACATTTCTCAAATGCTTTGGTGTCAAAGTCCTTCAGATTCTTGTATGCTTCAAGAAGATCATTTCCCACTTTTCTAAATGCCAGAAAATATAGACCATTCCCAGGATTCTCTTCCCAGGTATCAATTGTGTGATACTGTACCACCCCTCAGATAAGCATATCCTTCCTTACATGTGGAGACTAAAACTTCACACTGCACCTCCATCCCAGTCTTCTCAAAGATAAACTTCCTTGTTCTTGTACTCCATTCCTCTTACAATAAAGGCTATGAAGCTATTTACCTTCCTCGTTGTATTCTGTCCCAATGCACTAACTTGGTATTGGAAGGAACAGAGCTAGTCTTTCTGAACAACAACAGTTAAAAACTTCTGGCCTTTTGTTTTGTTGCTCATTAGCTGCTCACGGTCATTTAGGATTGGGTAATAAATGCTGGTTCAGCCAGTAGTGTCCATACATGAAAAACAAATAAAAAATAAATAAACAAGCAAGTTAAATGTGCTAATCCTGCTAAATATTGATGACACAATGGTGAGGCCTCAACTGTATCATATAAAATTCTGGGTTCCATAAGTTATGAAAAATGCCATGACGTTTGTGAGAGTACAGAAGAAAATTATGGTAATGATTGGAGAGATGTGGGGCCAGACAGCAAAGTTTGAGAATACATTAACTCGAGGTGTTCAAAACAATGGAAAATTTTTGTCAAGTTAATCAGGAAAAGAAGTTTCCAAAGTCTTCAGCATTAGTATTCAGAGTACATAAATTTAAGGTGATTTCTAAAAGCAGTGAATGTAGGTGGATATATTTTTGCCCAGGTTGTTGTTATGTGGAATGTTCAGCCAGAAATGGGGTGGATGGAGACTCATCATCCCTTCTCCTAGCCCCAGCCTCTGAAGCGGAGATGCCAGTCTGAGATATTGTATTATGCTTCGCTTTACCAACTCACTCATAAGCGCACTATTCATTAATTCATAACTCTTTACTAACTCATTCATCAGCGCACTATGTTTACTATACCGCATTTCCATTTAGTCATTCATAAAACTGTTTTTGTAGTACATTTTACTATTACAAGATAAACTAACTTAAAGCTTCCCTTCCAATCCATTACTGCTTCCTTACACCTTTCAATTTTTATTGGCCCCATGTTGCAAGTAGTGCTTAGTTCTCTTTCTGTATCAAAGGCTACCCCGAGCAAGTGTTAATACTGTAACCTACTCACAATAATGCCTCCCATTGTGTCTCCATAACTCTCTCAAAACTATGGAAAGATTATAATATTAATCAGCCTTTAATAACTGCCTTTCAGGACCTGAATAGATTGCAGAACACGAAACAGATTCCTCCATTGGCATGTACCCTTTAAAAACATATTAAATAAGGCTGCTATCCCCTGTAAGAAACTTACTGTCAAAACAGCACTTCCGTGAAACTACATGAATGAATGTGTAGGAATTGCCAAAACCAGCAATAGTAAATGAAATCTCACAACCCAAATGCAGGAGATCAGTTTAATATCCTCGATACTTTTATTTAGTACATGTATAATTTCTCACTTATTTAGATTATATAGGTCTAGTATTTTTATTACATTGCTAACTTTAAAGATAAAAGGACTAACACTACTTAATTATGCAAGCTCAGACCAGACAAACATTCTAATCCCATCAGGAGTAACAGCTAGCATTTAGCAAGTGCTTAACCTATCTCCTGCTTCCCCAGGGCAGATGTCACACAAACTTGTACAATAGATACATCAATGTGACATCATAGTGCTAAGATTTTAATGTATGAAAAAGCTATGTATAAAAGAGGCTACTGTAAAAACTGTACATTAAATTCCATCGCTGCCTTGAACTGTGCTACTCCAGTTGCTCAATGAAAGGCTATTTTCACCACTCATTGATCACGGTCGTTATTGAACATGATTTTCACCATTTTCTATATTTGCAGTCAACCTATTACACTGTAACTGAGCTTGTGGGCTCCTGCCCGAAACATCAATTTTCCTGCTCCCCGGATGTTGACCTGCTGTGCTTTTCTAGCACCACTCTAATCTTGACTCTGATCTCCAGCATCTGCAGTCCTCACTTTCACCTTGTAACTGAAGACACACCCAGGTACCTCCATACCTAAGATGGCTCTATAAGTAGCGACTTATAAACTATTCACTGTACTCACTTAAGTACATGTGACAATAAGGTTAATTCAGTTCAGTTAATTCATTCCCAAAAGTAACTCAATTCATTCATTCTCAAAAGGGCCATTATATGAGAATGTTTCTTGATTACTTCTATCGATACATCATCAAGAACCTGCACGAATACATATGTAAAGATCTACTGACTGACTAGACAATGCTTGGTCTCTGCCTTACTTGCTTGGTTGTGCATGTTGTTTCTGGTTTGCTCAATGGGATGATAACCATTTGTTCAGCCTCAATATGAAAGATCAACCTGGCAGTCAGTTTTACTGAGTTTCTCCATGACAGCTCAGTTGACATCACCCAATACTCTGAAGAAGTTAGCAGTTTGCGAAAAAAAAGTGCTGCTGCCTCTCTCATTGTTCATATATTTTTATGCCAATAACATGTTTTTCAGGAATGTGGAACACATATCAGTTATTCTTGAGTCAATTGCAATGTTCCTTTTTCAGAGCTCAAGAATTCCTCCCCTGTTGATTAGAAAGGCTCAGCAACCTGAAAATTAATGCCTGCTGTCATTTTCATAGCCACTGGCAAAGCAGCTGGAATCAAAGATGATCCTTTTAAACCATAATCCAGCATCTTACATACCTTAACTAAACCCTCCTTGGAGTCTGAATTCCATTTGCATTGCTTCTTTCTTAGGCTAGACATCACATTTGGGCTTACAGGCTAACTCCCTGGTGTAAGACCTCCTGATGAGTCTCTGCTTCTGTCTCCACAATCCTCTTCACACACCAAATCAATGTGCAGTAAACGCAATGTTGTGTTTTTTTTTGTTTTCAGTCCTGAAAGCACTCTCCAATGGATATGGCAGGGAGTTGCATTACATTGACTGAAAACCTATGAAGCACATTAGAGAAGAAATCGTGAGTACAAGAAAGTGAATTAGCTTTCCAGTACAAGTATGCCCTTAGGTAATACAAATCAGCCACATATTCAGGTAATAACAAAAAAAATCAAACTAGGTTAACATGTATTAACAATTATAGAAGATAATAGGATGAACAATGTAGATTGCAAGGATAATGACAACCAGCACCTAAAATCACAAACTAGAACTATATTCTTAAAATTGATATTGTATATACACACACACACACACTACACACAGTTGTGCATCACTTTCATTCTATGGCTTACAAATAAATATTTACTAAGCATGTAGAAGGAAGGTCATTAGGTCTAAGTAGGTTATTCTTTAATAGAAATGTATGATGCCTCCAGAATAGCACCTAATAGCAAATAATAGCACCTCATTTAAAGTTGCCTTGTTGAACATTATTATTAGCAATGTTAAAGTGAAACATAGTCACAATCTATCTGTTTGTGTTACCAGTTTCACTTTACAGTCATTTATCACAGACTCCCTCTTCTTTCCATTTGCATTTTCACAAGAGTTCTCCCCAACACATCTGCTCTGGCCCTCAATCCCTATTCTTAACACTCTGCCTCTCTATCCTGTCGCCACTTTGGCTCTTAACATTGCTAACATCTAGGCTGAAACTGTGTTGCTGAAAAAGCGCAACAGGTCAGGCAGCATCCAAGGAACAGGAGAATCGACGTTTCGGGCATAAGCCCTTCTTTAGGAATCTATGCTAACCTCTGGCCTCTATTCTCCCCCCGTTCTTGCTCCAAAGCGTTTCCTTTTCCCCAGACTTTGCTCCTTGGTATTGCCTCTCCCCCAGAAAGAGCTCCTTTGACTTTCCTCCCAAACTGCTGTCTTCTCCCATAACCCATCCTTGTCATCCCATCTTAGATCCTGGAGTTCGTACCTTGGTTGCTGGCTTTGCTCTGGAAGTCACACTGACATCCTGAGCTCCATCTAGTGTCAGAAATTGGTCAGCAAATTTCAGCTGATACCTGCATTAACCAATGAGATGCAGCCTCATCAATCTAAAAGCACAGCATTGTATAGTTTTAGTATTTTTGTTACATATTATGTGTATTATTGATACATATTATATGTATTCCTTTTATATTTCTTTATATGTTTTACTTTACACTTATTTCAAGTAAGAATGCATAGTTCTGCACTTGTTTGGTGCAGCACTTCAAATTGTACATTCTTTTTCTGAAGAAGAAATGTCCAAAGGATGTAACTCTCGTTTTAACATTGATTCCTATGGGAATATATGATTCACACAAATTTATTTCACTTAAAGTCACATTTCACATTTAACACTGCTGACTGAAATGTGATACTATTTCAATAAATTGGTCTTAGATTTACCATGTATTGACTTGACAATATAATTTATCATGGTGCTTGCTTTGTTAATTGATACTCCATAAGAATGAGACATGATCAGTTTGGAGAGTTCACTTATTCGCATGTTACCTTCAACTTCATTGCTACTGAACTGGATCGCATTAAGCAACAACATTGACCACATTTTCTTCAACTGCGTAAGGCCGTACTTAGCGCCCTTCCACTTTTCATTCGTAATTCAATGGCTGTTTGAACCGATTTTACCACTTACCCTGCATCAAATTTGCGTATCATAGAACAACATACAATTTGCTTCTGAAGCATTTATGTAAAAAGTGTAGAAGAAAATGAAGTGCTCCAAGAGAGCAGCCTATTGGCTGAAAACTCTAACCAATTGTCACCTTGTGTGAGAAACACGTGCAAGATGCGTCACTCATCGCTGCAGAAATCTGGTACTTTCTAAACAAGCGAGAAATTCAATGACATGTTTAATGCTCAGTACAGGACTTAATTCATAGATTAGGATGGCTTCAGGTTTGATCCTTGTGTGTACAGTTAATTAATATCAGCCAAGGTGGCAAATTAGGCACAGCAATTAACTTCAGTACTGATACAGAAGGGAACCAAGGGCAAAATTAGAGCTGCTGCTGCTGATTACTCACCAGTTAATGGCCGACAGTGGAAGTTTGCATGAGCAAGATGGGAGCCCAGTATAAAGCTTTGCTATGACAGCCTTTGTAGTCAAATAGCTCATTAATTCTATATCGGTGACCACGTGCAGAATGGAATTAAAAACTAGGCTTTAAGAAGGTTATTGCTAACTAGAAACACAATCTGGCTAGAATCCTCAGGAGGAACGAGAAAGAAAAATGAACAAGCCTGTGCAACACTCTGAAGCTTTATGTTCCTTCCAATCCACTAGGTTAGAAGTAAAAACAAACTTCATAGTTTGAACAAGCTCTTGAACTATTGATGACACAATGAGATTACTTCAGAAAAATAAATTGTCGATAACAGTATTTGATGAATAATCAAACATTATTATCTTGAGTACAAAAAAAAACAAGCTCAGTCAAGGCTTTAACAAACTCATTCATTTTAATTACTCCTCTTCTAAGTGATGTCAGTTGTTCACTCATGACTGCTGCCTGACAGAGTGTTATTAAAATGCAATTTCTGCGTTCACATGTAAATAACCTCAAGCAACAATTAAGAATCTGTTGATGAAAGGAGCTTGTAATTGCGCTATTAACATTACAACTTCCACACATTTTAGAACCAGGAGCCACCGGTGAAAAATGAAAATTCCTTCAACTATCTGCAAAAACACACTCATTTGCAAAACACCACTTCACCCAAGTTGAAACCTTCCTACAAAATTGATTTACTAATTATTAGTGAACACAGTAGGAGCAGTATGGATCTTGGTTCAACCTGAGTTCATAACTGTTCTTTCTGTCAATCATATTCTGCTACAGTAATCTTGAATAACAAATAAAGTTGTAAAGTATAGGATGTGAGAAGGATGTTTGCAAGAAAAGGGTTAAAAATATTCTCTGACATTTCAATTATTGAACTTAGAAACACAGGAGCAATTGATTATTAGATAATGTCAGGCTTGCTGAGCTCACTATGTTGTAAAGTCAAACTGTTGTACAAAATGCTCCAGATCTGATTACATTCTGTACAGTGTGGTAACAGGCCCTTCGGCCCAACAAGTCTACACCAACCCTCCGAAGAACAACACAGCCAGACCCATTCCCCTACATTTACCCCTGACTTATACACCTAACACTACGGGCAATTTAGCATGGCCAACTCACCTAACCTGCACATCTTTGGACTGTGGGAAGAAACCAGAGTACCTGGAGGAAACCCATGCAGACATGGGGAGTATGTGCAAACTCCACACAGACAGTTGCCTGAGATGGGAATTGAACCCGGGTCCCTGGCGCTGTGAGGCAGCAGTGCTAACCACTGACCCACCATGCCGCCCTAATCTCAGCCACTTTACAGCATGCTTCCTTAGACAACAATATTTGTTTGGGAAATTGCAAAATTAGGCAGCTTAACAGACCATTCACAAAAAAATTGCAGGCTTCTATCAAAAGTAATGTTGGTCACTATTCAAACCGTTCCCCCCTTCCCCACTCCCCATCCACATTCTCAATGTTATGGTTACCATTACCACTTCTAATAAACTCCCTGGTCTCAGTCATTGTTAACATCCTTCCTGATCACCCTGCCCTCTAGATCAGATAGTAAAAAGATTTATAAGTCTATACTACAGTAGAAAATGGACATCATATTGATAAAAAGCATTAAAAAAAACTGAAATTTGTACTAGATCTATTGTATATAAAATTAATGGGCATTGCAACATAGAGGCCATTATTTATTAACCACTAATTAAAAAATAGCCATCCTTTTAAAAAGGCTAATCAGCAACATCGAGGATTTTACCTGATACATCTCAACCATATAATAACTTTAATTATAACCTTAACCTAAATTACAACTACATTTCAGAAAATTGTGCAAATGTTTTATTCCCTGTGACAATCTTCAGTCTTCATCTACTTGAGGATATTGATTTTTCTGGTTTGGTATTTCAGAATCCAGGATAATAAACATGAGGACGAGGGGACTGTTCCCTTAATTTCTGACAGCTGAATATAAAACTATTTCAAGCCCAGTGGAATGTGACCTCTTTCTTGGCAATTGCTGCGAGGCTTTACTGTAAATGAATGAGTTTAGACAATGTCAGGCCTGTTCTCAGTGGAGATGTATTAAACTATGGAGCATTAACCTGCTCTTACTCAGCTGCTGGCAGCTCTTGAAAACATCCCAAGCTCCGGGCGTAATACGAGTTGTTTCCATTTTGTATGCCTTAGTTTTTGATTATACCCTTTCCTTGATCACCTTTGTTAACTATGGGTAGTTCATCCTTTTCATACAGTCCTTCTTTTTGACGAGAATAATTTGTTTTGCTGAGCATTATCAAATATAAGGTTATAGTACTCATCTCCTGATCTTCCTCTTTGTCTATATCCTTAGCCTGCTTTAGAAACCAATTTGCTCATCCCTCTGTACTACTTCTCTAAATTTACGCTGAGGATACTGGTTTGAAACTGCTCTTGGTCAACATCAAACTAAATTTAAAATTCTACCATGGCAGAGAATCCCTTAACTATTGTATCTCTTATTAATCCCAATTTATAACACATTTTTAGATCAAAACAGCCTGATGCCAGGGGGGGAAGGGGGTGTGTGTGCTGTATACTGCTCTAAGAAACAAATCCTGATGTACTTTATAAATTTGTCTTCCATTCTACACTTGTCCATCTGATTTGTCCAGTGAATATGCAGATTAAAATCCTTCACAATAACTGCAGTACTCTTCTTACATTCCACAATTGTTACGGAAATTATACTTTATCCTACAATGAAGCAACTCTTCAGGACTGATAGACAACTCCTACCGATGGACTTCTTTCCCTTGCTGTTCTTTCTTTCCATCCACACTGATCAACTGCATCTATTCAACAATGCATTGAGCCAAGATTAGAGTGGTGCTGGAAAAGCACAGCAGGTCAGGCAGCATCCGAGGAGCAGGAAAGTTGACGTTTTGGGCAAAAGCCCTTCAACAGGAATTCCAATTGAACCTCTTATGTCCAATGAAAACGTCCCAGCCTATCTGGCCTCTCCTTATAACTCAAACCTCCATTCCCAGCAACATCCTGGCAAACCTTTTGTGAACCCTCTCCAGGTTAACAATATCCCTTCAATGACAGGGCACCCAGAACTGGACAGTACTCCAGGAGAGGCCTCACTAATGTTCAGTACAACCTTAACATGATGTCCCAACTCCTGTCCTTAAAAGTCTCAGCAATGAAGGCAAGCTTGCTAAGTGCCTTCTTAACCACTGAAAACAAAAAATGCTGGAGATCACAGCATGTCAGGCTGCATCCACAGAGAGAGAGTAAGCTAACATATCAAATCTGGATGACTCTTTATCAGAGCTGATGTGAAGTGTGGCTATATTCGGGGGGGATGTTGGGATGTTGGGGGAGAAAGGAAGTTGATGGTTCAGATTAAGTAATTGGAATGTGAGAATGGCAGAACACCTACCAGGCTGGAAAGAACAGACAGACCCATTGGAGTGGGGAAAGGGTGAGAGGACATGGTGACAGAGAATGTAACAAGCAAACCTAAAAGAAAGGAAAGGAATGGGTTCACAGTTTAGAGGTGTTGAATTCAATATTGAGCCTAGAAGGTTGTAACGTGTCTAGTCTGTCAGTCTGGCAGTCGGACACACCATTGTTCTGCCATTTGCACATTCCAATCATTTAATCTGAACCACCAACATCCTTCTCCCTCAGCATACCTCCTCCCTCCACCACACACAGAGAATTGCATAAATGGTTTAAGGTAAGGGGGAAAGATTGAAAAGAGACCTAAGGGGCAACTTTTTTCACACAGAAGGTGGTACGTGTATGGAATGAGCTGCCAGAGGAAATGGTGGAGGCTGGTACAATTGCAACATTTAAAAGGCATGAATGGGTACATGAATAGGAAGGGTTTTGAGGGATGTGGGCCAAATGCTGGCAAATGGGACTAGATTACTTTAGTAAATCTGGTCGGCATAGACAAGTTGGATGAAGTGTCGACTGTCTTGCTCCTCAAATGCTGCCTAACGTGCTGTGCTTTTTCAAGCACCACACTTTATCAACATGGACAAGTTGGACCAAAAAGTCTGTTTCCATGCTGTACACCTCTATGACAGTATGATTGTTTGCTACCACCTCTCCCATCCTCACCAATACTTCATGCCAGCTCTAATGAAGACTCATCTAGACTCAACGTTAGCTTGCTTTCTTTCCATGGATGCTGCTTGACCCGCTGTGGTTTCCCGCATGTTTTGTTTTCAGTACTGATTCCAGCATCTGCACTAATTTGCCTTCTTAACCATCCTGTCTACATGTAACACAATCTTCAAATAATTATGTACCTGAACCTCTGAGTCTCTCTGTTCTCCAGCACTACCCAAGGTTCTACTTTTAATTGTGTAATACCAGCCCTTGTTTGTTTTATCAAAACACAATACCTCACATTTATCCAAATTAACTCCATCTGCCACTCCTCAGTCCATTGAACCAATGTATCAAGAGCTCTTTGTAACCTGAGATAACATCCTTCACTATCCACTCTACCACTAATTTTAGCATTATTTGCAAGCATACTTCTGTCAAGCTTACAATCATACCTTCTGGATTCTCATCTAAATCATCTAAATGACAAATAAAAGTGGACCCACAAGTGATCCCTGTGGAACACCGCTGGTAACAGGCCTCCAGTCAAAAAACAATTGTCCATTACCACCCTCTGTATCCTGCCATTGAGAAAATCTTGTATCTAATTGGCAAGCTCAATCAAAATCTCACTTGACTGAACTCTACTAATTAGTCTACCATGTGTAACCTTGCCATAGGCTTTACTGTAGTCCAAGTAAACAATGTCTACCGCTCTGCCCTCATCAATTTTCTTGTTTACTTCCTCAATAAACTTCATCAAGTTTGACAGACACAATTTCCTTCACACTAAATCATGCTGACTATCCCTAATCATTCCTTGCCTCTCAAAATGCATTCAGATCTTATCTTTCAGAATCACTTCCAACAACTTACTCAACACCAAAGTCACACTCACAGAGCTATAGGTTGCACGCTTCTCCTTACATCACTTCTTAAACAGGAATGGTTGTTTCAGGTTCCAAGGTTTAGATGTTTCAGTAAGAAGAGGCAAGGTGGTAAAAGAGGTGGATGTGTGGCATTGTCAGTCAAGGACAGTATTTTGGTGGCAGCAAGGACATTTGATAAGGACTCGTCAACTGATATAGTATGGACGGATGTTAGAAACAGGAAAGGAGAGCTCACTCTGTTGGGAGTTTTCTGTAGACCTCCAAAAAGTCCCAGAGACGTAGAGGAAAGGATAGTAAAGATGATTCTGGATAGGAGCGAAAGTAAGAGGATAGTTGTTATGGGGGTCTTTAACTTTCCAAATATTGGCTGGAAACACAATAATTCGAGTACTTTAGGTGTGTCAGTTTTTGTCCAATGTGCAGGAGGGTTTCCTGACACAGTATGTAGATAGGCCAATAAGAGGCGAGGCCACATTGGATTTGGTACTGGTAATGAACCAGGCCAGGTGTTAGATTTGGAGGTAGGTGAGCACTTTGGTGATAATGACCACAATTTGATTATGTATACTTTAGCGATGGAAAGGGATATACTGCAGGGCAAGAGAGTTACAGCTGGGGGAAAGGCAATTATGATACGATTAGGCAAGATTTAGGATGCATAGATGGGAAAGGAAACTGCAGAGGATGGGCGCAATTGAAATGTGGAGCTTATTCAAGGAACAACTACTGCGCGTCCTTGATAAGCATGTATGTGACGGGCAGGGAAGAAGTTATCGAGTGAGGGAGTCATGGTTTACTAAAGAAGTTGAATCTCTTGTCAAGAGGAAGAAGAAGGCTTATATAATGAGAAGGCTCAGTTAGGGTGTTTAAGAATTACAAGATTTGAAGAGTTACAAGTTAGCCAGGAATGATCTAAAGTGAGAGCTAAGAAGAACCAGGAGGGTACATGAGAAGTCTTTGGCAGGTAGGATCAAGGAAAATCCTAAAGCTTTCTATAGGTATGTCAGGAATAAAAGAATGACTAGAGAAAGATTAGGGCCTGTCAAGGACAGTAGTGGGAAGTTGTACAGAGGGAACAAGGAGATAGGAGGGGCGCTAAATGGATATTTTTTGTCAGTAATCAGACAGGAAAAAGACAATGTTGTCAAAGGAGAATATTAAGATACAGACTACTAGACTACATGAGATTGAGGTTCACCTCAGGAAGGACATACTGGCACTGGAACGTGTCCAGCGGAGATTCACACGGATGATCCCTGGAATGACAGGTCTAACATATGAGGAACGGCTGAGGATACTGGGATTGTATTCGTTGGAGTTTAGAAGATTAAGGGGAGACTTAATAGAGACGTACAAAATAATACATGGCTTGGAAAAGGTGGATGCTAGGAAATTGTTTCAGTTAGACGGGGAGACTAGGACCCGTGGACACAGCCTTAGAATTAGAGGGGGTCATTTCAGAACAGAAATGTGGAGACATTTCTTCAGCCAGAGAGTGGTGGGCCTGTGGAATTCATTGCCACGGAGTGCAGTGGAAGCCGGGACGCTAAATGTCTTCAAGACTGAGATTGATAGATTCTTGTTGTCTAGAGGAATTAAGGGCTACGGGGAGAACGCCGGTAAGTGGAGCTGAAATGCGCATCAGCCATGATTGAATGGCGGAGTGGACTCGATGGGCCGAATGGCCTTACTTCCACTCCTATGTCTTATGGTCTTATAAGGAGAGGTGTTAGCAATTCTGGAAAGTGTAAAATTAGGTAAGACCTCTGGATGGGATTTATTCAGGGATTCTCTGGGAAACCAGGGAGGATATTGACTATGGATAGTCAACATGGTTTTGTGAAGGGTAGATTGGGGTAGATTGTGCCTCACAAACCTTGAGTTCTTTGAGAAGGTGACCAAACTTGTGGATGAGGGTAAAGTGGTTGATGTAGTGTATATGGATTTCAGTAAGGTGTTTGATAAGGATCCCCATGGTAGGCTATTGCAGAAAATACGAAACCATGGGATTGAGGGTGATTTTATCAGCTTAGATCAGAAATTGGCTAGTTCTAAGAAGGCAAAGGGTGGTGGTTGATGGGACGTATTCATCCTGGAGTTCAGTTACTCATGGTGTACTGCAAAGATCTGTTTTAGATCCACTGCTGTTTGTCATTTTTGTAAATGACCTGGATGAGGGCTGAGTTAGTAAATTTGCAGATGACAATAAAGTCGATGGCGCTATGGACAGCATGGAAGGATGTTGCAGGTTACAGAGGGACATAGATAAGCTGCAGAGGTGGGTTGAGACGTGGTAAACTGAGTTTAATGCAAAAAGTGTAAGGCGATTCACTTTGGAAGGAGTAACAGAAATACAGAGTACTGGGTTAATGGTAGGTTCTTTGTAGTGTGGATGAGCAGAGAGATCTCGGTGTCCATGTACATAGATCCCTGAATATTGCCACCCAGGTTGATAGGGTTGTTATGAAGGCATATGGTGTGTTAGCTTTTATTGGTAGAGGGATTGAGTTTTGGAGTCGTGAGGTCATTTGTGCAGCTGTACAAAACTCTGGTGCGGCTGCACTTGGAGTATTGCATACAATTCTGGTCACTGCATTATTGGAAGGACGTAAAAGCATTTGAAAGGGTGCAGAGGAGATTTACAAGGATGTGGCCTGGTAAGGAGGGAAGGTGTTATGAGGAAAGGCTGAGGGACTTGAGGCTCTTTTTGTTGGAGAGAAGAAGGTTGAGAGGTGACTTAATTGAGACATACAGCATGATCAGAGGATTAGATAGGATGGACAGTGAGTGCCTTTTTCCTTGGATGGAGAAGGCTTACATGAGGGGACATAGCTTTAAATTGAGGGGTGATAGATATATGACAGATGTCAGAAGTAGGTTCTTTACTGAGAGAATAGTAAGGGCGTGGAATGCCCTCCTGCAACAGTAGTAGAGCAGGTCAGGCAGCATCTGAGGAGCAGGGAAATCAATGTTCGGGCATAAGCCCTTCATAAGGACTCCTGATGAAGGACTTGTGCCCAAAACATTGATTCTCCTGCTCCTCAGATGCTGCCTGATCTGCTGTGCTATTCCGGCACCACACTCTTGACTCTAATCTCCAGCATCTGCAATCCTCACTTCCTCCTGCAACAGTAAGATACTCGCCATCCTTAAGGGATTTAATGGTCATTGGATAAACATGTGAATGATAATGGAATAGTGTAGATTGGTTTCACAGGTCGGTCCAACACTGAGGGCTGAAGGGCCTGTACTGCACTGCAATGTTCTATGTTCTAAACAAAGGCACAAAAATTAGTCATTCTCTAGTCATCTGGCACCTTACCTATAGTTTAGATGATACAAATATTTCTGCAAGGAGCTCTGCAATTTCCTCCTGAACTTCCCACAATGTCCTGGGATACACTAGGTCAGGTCTATCCACTTTTCTATTTTCTAGGATCTCCAGCATTTCCTTTTCTGTAACGTGAACAATTTTCAAAACATCAATACTTATTTCTCTGAGTTCGCTCTCCTCCATTTCTTTCTCGATGTTAAACACTGATGCTAAATATTAATTTAATGTCTCTCCCATCTCTAGAGATTCAACACAAAGATGACCTCTTTAATCTTTCAGGGGCCCTACACTCTCTACTTGGTGTCTTGCTCTTAATATACTTGTAGAATCTCTTTGGATTATCCTTAACCTTATCTGCCACAGCTATCGCATATTCCCTCTTTGCCTTCTTTACCTTTTTGCCTATTTTTCCAGACATCAATTACCCTTGAATATAGTGTTCTCTATAATGACTATCAAGTCATCGTCATTTATTTCTTCATGTGCTGTAAGCTCATCAATCTTGTTACACTGCTGTATGCATTCAGATAAAGAAGTTGAGTTTTAATTGTTTGCTATTATTATTCTGCTTTGATTTTTTGCCCTTTTCTGTCACATTTGGATTATTTACCGCTTCTTCACCATTAAGCATCTCAGATATCAGAAACTCTGGCATCACACAGAGGGGTGGCATCTTAATATCTTACAAAGGTCTCACAGGAAACCTGTTGTAAACCTAGAGAAATGCAAACTCTCAATTGCATTGTATATCAATTCTTCTGCTACAGCTTGCTGGATGTTTAATGGGGTTTGCTAGAAGGACTTCAGATTTTCCACAACAAAGTAATTAAGATATTTTTGAACCTTCCTCCCCTCTTACTATTTTATATATACAAACATGTGTGCTTATATGCGTATGTATCTGCGTGTGAGTTTGTGTATTTTCTTAGATTCTGAAAGATAGATTTTTGTAAGGTGACTTATCAAAGCTATTTGAAAAATGATGTCTGTCCAGCAATAGATCAATCATTTGTAAGGCTGCCAATGTTGCTGTCATAAACAATCTTTGAGTCAGCTAGGAAGTGTCATAATAGATTATAAATGCAGTGGAATAGCAGGACTTTTTGTTATTTTTTTACTCCCCGATGACGCAGGACATGAAATAAGAATGACCTGGCACTTGAAAATAACTGTGCAAAATAGCACTAAAACATAAACATCTACTAAAGGTATGCACTTTGAACAGTGATTTATTATGATTGTCGAATGGAAATTCAAAGTTAAATAACATTCAATTCACTTCTGAACTTTTTTTTCTTATATACACCTATCCACAAATGCAGATGGAAATTCACTTTCAGAAACTGCGGTTACGTAACACAAAAATTAACATTTAAATTGAATAATGTTCAATTTGAAAATAATTCTGAGCTTGGTCTTTCAGTATAATATTTATATAGTCATTACTGCTCTTCAGTTTGAGATAGGAGTTGAAATCCTTTACATTGTTCACTGGGAAAGTTGCTATTCTACTTATAGCTCAGGGCTACGCTGAAGTGAACTGTGGCAATTTCTGTGGCTTCATTACATATTGGTTCAAAGCACAAAGTAATTTGATCAGCACATCAAATAAAAACTACAAAGAGAAACTCACACCAAGAATTGGATGAGGAGGAAATCGGCAAAAATACTGTGGCACGTATTTTATTGGAACATAGGGGTCACATGGACTCTCAGTTACTTGACTAGCTGCCATTTGGCAATCCTGCAACTGAGGGGGTCTGACAGCAGAACTCCCATCCACCAAGAGCTGCTGACCAATGAAAGGCCAGCAAATGGCATTGCACCCTCCCAGCAGCCTGGTGGCAGCAAACAATCCAGTCCATTGTCACAATTATTCCTTAGCTACCTCCAACATCAGGAAATTTTTAAAAATATCAAGTTAAAATCACACAACACCAAGGTATAGTCAAACAGGTTTATTTAGAAGCACCACCTTTCAGAGCACTGCTCCTTCATTAGGTGGTTATGGAGTATAAGATCATAAGACACAGAATTTATAGCAAAAGTTTATAGTGTGAGGTAACTGAAATTATATTTGAAAAAGACCTGGATTGTTTGTTAAGTCTCTCATCTTTTAGAATGACTGATTTGGTTTCAGTTCTTTCATATGTAAACTGCAAAACCTCTTTAAAAGTTATATTCTTATGTGAATTTTAACAATTGGAGTCGGCCCAGAGAATACATTGAAGGTGTGAGCTGCCCTGTGTGAGGCTGTCTGTGCCACAGATAAATGCATTGTCTGGGCCAACATGACACCAATTGTTCAAGCTCACTTGACAATGTAACTTTTAAAAATATTTTGCGATTTACATATGAAAGAACTGAAACTAATATAGTCATTCTAACAGATGAGAGACTTAAACAGTCCAGGTCTTTTTCAATGTATAATTTCAGTTACATCACTCTGTAAACTTTTGCTATAAATTCTGTGTCTTACGATCTTATACTCCACAACCACCTGATGAAGGAGCAGCGCTCCGAAAGCTAGCACTTCTAATTAAACCTGTTGAACTATAACCTGGTGTTGTGTGGTTTTTAACTTTGTACACCCAAAACCAACACCACTGTCTCCAAATCTTTAAAACATAAAGTGCAGTCAATACCAAAAAGGTGTAATGTCAAGAGGTCAGAAAGTCATTTTGAACAGTGAGCTATAAAGAGCAGTTATAAGTAGTGATCTGATTTTAGCTACATGCCCAGCAAGCTCCCTGAGGAGATAATTTCCTAAGGTATTTGACAATGTGAGTTTTATGAGCCCTAAGGATGAAACTGCTAAAAGCAGGCTGGTGCAGAGAAAAGAGGTATGTACCAGCATATCTGCTGTCAGTTGTAGTCTTTAAGCAGTCAGCGTGAGGACATAGACTTGAGAATCTTGTAAATCAGTGGGAAACATGCTTCAAAAGCAGATTTCTGTAGAATTGTTGAAAATCCTATAAGGCTATTGAAGAGATGAATTTAGGTAATTAACAAGTGAATGAACAGCTTGTGTTAAGTATCTCAGGTACATACACTAACTGAAAAAGATAAGGAAATAGTATCTGGTGAAAGTGTAAAAAATTGCTGAAAGGAAAGCAACTACAGCCATGTCAGTTGAGGAGGAAGAAACCTTGGTGTGGAGACTGGGTGTGATTCTTTCCTGAGGAATGTGTGTCTGTAAGAGTATTGTTGAGATAAAGGGATGCATCTTTCTTTCTGATGCTTGTAATGAGTTTGTTTCAATGGTCTTTGTTCAGTGTAATACTGTTTGTTTCTTTTTCTTTTAGATGATTAACTTTTAATTTATTTTCTTTAAGTATACTGATAGCTTTTTGTGAATATGTTCAGTGAATTCCACCGTAAACAAACAAAAACCTTAATATTCTCAAAAACTCGTAATCAGGTTTCACTTTGCGATCTGACTTTGTCAGCAATACCATCAGCTAGGATGATAACACCTTGCATACATTAAGATCCTAAAACCACCTTCAGGCATGAGAAAAGATACCTTGCTTGACTTTAGCCAATTCAATGGCAATGCAATTAGCTAACTCATTGACTTCAACCACGAAGGAAATTAGTGAGGTGTCATTTTTATCTCTGGTACTAAAAATGAAGATTATTCATATTTCTAGAATTTCACACAAATATGTCATTTCACCCTGTCTTTATAAAGGAGGACAAAAATAATGTAGAAGAAATGATCAGGAACACAGGGTTTACTGAGACAGGAGGAACTGAAGCAAATCTGTAATAGTAAAGAAATGGTGTTGGGGCAATTGATGGGATTGAATGCTGATAAATTCACAGGGCCTGATAATTTACATCCCAGAGTGCTTAGGGAAGTGGCCCTAGAAAGAGTCGATGCATTGGTGGTCATCTTCCAAGGTTCTTTCAACTGTGGTACAGTAATTTGAGAGAGAAACATGTTCAACGAGACCTGGGTATCCTTATTCACAAATCGATGATAGGAAGCATGCAATGCTTTGGCAGTAAAGACGACAAACTGAATCTAAAAGATTAAGATGCATGGGATCCACAGTGACTTGGCTGCATGGATTCAGAATTGGCTTGCCCATAGGAGGCAGAGTGTAGTGGTGAAAGAATGCTTTTCAGGCTGGGTGTCTATGGTTAGTGGTGTTCCGCAGGGGTCTGTGTTGGGACCTCTTTTGTTTATGATAGATATAAATGACTTGAATGAAAATGTAGCTGGGTGGATTATTAAGTTTGTAGATGATACAAAGATTGGTGGAGTTGTGGATAGTGTAGAAGGTTTTCAAAGAATACAGCAAAATATGGATCAGTTGCAGATGTGGATGAAGATCCTGGTAGGTCTGAGGTGCTCCACTTTGGGAGATCAAATGTGAAGGAAAAGTATACAGTTAATGGCAGGACCTGAACAACATTGATGTACACAGAGATCTTAGGGTTCAATTCCATAGCTCCCTGAAAGTGGCAACGTAAGTGGATAGGATGGCATAAAAAACATAGAATCATACAGCATGGATACAAATCCTTCTGGGAGAAAGTGAGGTCTGCAGATGCTGGAGATCAAAGTTGAAACTTTATTGCTGGAACAGCACAGCAGGTCAGGCAGCATCCAGGGAACAGGAGATTCGACGTTTCGGGCACAGGCCCTTCTTCAGGAATGAGCAGAGAGTGTTCAGCAGGAGAAGATAAAAGGTAGGGAGGAGGGACTTGGAGGAGGGGCGTTGGAAATGTGATAGGTGGAAAGAGGTCAAGGTGAGGGTGATAGGTCGGAGTAGGATGGAGGCGGAGAGGTCAAGAAGAAGACTGCAGGTCAGGAAGGCGGTGCCGGGCTGGAGGGTTCCGGCTGAGACAAGGTGGGGGGAGGGGGGATGAAGAAACTGGTGAAGTCCAAGTTCATCCCCTGCGGTTGGAGGGTTCCCAGTCGGAAGATAAGACGGTCCTCCTCCGACCGTCGGGTTGTTGTGGTTTGGCGGTGGATGACTCATCCACCGCCAAACCACAACAACCCGACGGTCGGAGGAGGAGCGTCTTATCTTCCGACTGGGAACCCTCCAACCGCAGGGGATGAACTTGGACTTCACCAGTTTCTTCATCCCCCCTCCCCCCACCTTGTCTCAGCCGGATCCCTCCAGCCCGGCACCGCCTTCCTGACCTGCAGTCTTCTTCTTGACCTCTCCGCCTCCATCCTACTCCGACCTATCACCCTCACCTTGACCTCTTTCCACCTATCACATTTCCAACGCCCCTCCTCCAAGTCCCTCCTCCCTACCTTTTATCTTCTCCTGCTGAACACTCTCTGCTCATTCCTGAAGAAAGGCCTGTGCCCGAAACGTCGAATCTCCTGTTCCCTGGATGCTGCCTGACCTGCTGTGCTGTTCCAGCAATAAAGTTTCAACTACAAATCCTTCTGTCCAACTAGTTCATTCCAAAAATAATCCCAAACTAAACTAGTTCAACCTTGCTTGCTCCTGACCCAAATCTCTCCAAAACCTTGCTATTCAAGTACTTATCCAAATGTCTTTTGAACGTGTAATTGTATCCACATCCACCACTTCTTCAGGAGGTTCATTCCACAGCAAACCACCTCTGTGTAAAAGTCTTTCTCCTCTCATTTTAAAAATATGCCCCAGTTTTGAAATCCTGTATCTTAGGAAACATCAATTACCAATAACCCTATCTATAACCCTCATTATTTTATAAATTTCTATCAGGTCACCCCTCAACCTCCTATGCTCCAATCAGAAAAGTCTCAGCCTATCCACCTTTCTTTATAACTCATATTATATGCTTCTGCTTGATGCACAGCTCCAACATGAATAACAGCCAATGAGAAACCCACACTTTCAGAAATCTCTAACATGGCAGATAGAGTCCATTAGGCCATGTTAAAATAAGAGGAGTCAGCTTCAGCTGAATGGTCGCATTTTTGCTCAAGTTAGATTCAAGGTCCACTCAGGATTTCTGTACATAATCCAGGGCTAGCATTTTTTTTTTTAGATTAGATTACTTACAGTGTGGAAACAGGCCCTTCGGCCCAACAAGTCCACACCGACCCGCCGAAGCGCAACCCACCCATACCCCTACATTTACCCCTTTAACCTAACACTACAGGCAATTTAGCATGGCCAATTCACCTGACCCGCACATCTTTGGACTGTGGGAGGAAACTGGAGCACCCGGAGGAAACCCACGCAGACACGGGGAGAATGTGCAAACTCCACACAGTCAGTCGCCTGAGTCGGGAATTGAACCCGGGTCTCTGGCGCTGTGAGGCAGCAGTGCTAACCACTGTGCCACCGTGCTGCCCACATTTTGACGTGGTACTCAAGAAATGCTGAACTGGTAAAGGTGCTGTGTTTTGGACAAGACATTAAACCAAGGTCCCATCTGACTTCTCACCCAACATCAGTAAAACTAATTACTGACACACTGCTGTTCATGGAAACTTCTTATATGCAATCGGCTGCCAATTGCCTACAACTGTGTAAAGTGCAGGATGAGAAGAGACTATTATGATAGTCTTCTTAATGCCAGTCCACACGGACAGATTGACCTAACTACTCAGGGTAAGTTAACTACTCTAAGCTCATTGGGTTTGCTATGGTCCACTGAAGTACATGTAGTACCTAGAGGAGAGAACAGAAGAAAATTTACAGGAAACGTGGCACTACGAAATTCTGAACAGACCTTAGTTTCAGAACGTTAAGTGAAACATAATTAATTGCAGAGGCCAAATGTAACTGTTCCAACTTCAGGCTTCACACAGAAGGTTTATGTATGCGTGCTTTTATTTGTCGGGGAATTGAGTCCAAGAGCCAGGAGGTCATGTTGCAGCTTTATGAGACTTTGGTTAGGCCACACTAAGAGTATTGCGCTTAATTCTGGTTGCCACATTACAGGAAGGATGTGGAGGCTTTGTAGAGCATGCAGAAAAGGTTTACCAGGATGCTGCCTGGATTAGAGGACATGAGCTACAAGGAGGGGCTAGGAAAACTCAGGCTGTTTTCTCTGGAGCAGTGGAGGTTCAGGGGAGACCTGACAGAAGTCTACAAAACTATGAGATCCATAGATAAGGCTGACAGTCAGAATCTTTTTCCCAGAATTAAGAGGTCTAAACGAGGGGGCATGTATTTAATGTGAGAAGGGAAAAGTTCAAAGGAGATGTGAGGGGCAAGTTTTTTTACACAGAGAATGGTAGAAGTCTAGAATGCACTGTCAAGGGTGGTGATGGAGGCAGATATGATAGGGCGTTTAAAAGACTTTTAAATAAGCACATGCATGCATAAGGAGTGGAGTGATATGAATCCGGAGCAGGCAGAAGGGATTAATTTAATTTGGCATCATGTTAAGCACAACACCATGGGCTAAAGAGCTTGTTCCTGTGTTGTATTGTTCTAAGTTCTATGAATGTTGACTTTCATACCAATAGGACGAGAGTATAAGAACATGGGTGTCTTGCTACAATTCTACAGGGCATTTGTGAGGCCACATCTGGAATGTTAGGTGCAGTTTTGCTCTCCTTATCTGAGGAAAGTTGCTTTTGTTATAGAGGGAACATGGTAAAGGCTTAACATTTCGATTCCTGGGATGGCAGGACTGATGTATGAGAAAAGATTAAGTCAGTTAGGATTGTATGCACTAGAGTTCAGAAGAATGAGGGAGGAATCTCATAAAATTCTAGAAAATTCTGATAAGGCTAGGCAGGTTAGATGAGGAAAGATGTTCCTGATGGTGGGGGAGTCCAGAAACCATGGGTCGCAATTTAAGGATAAGGGGTAAACTATTTAGGATTGAGTATGTCCATACCAGTCCAACACTGGGTCTTCCACATCCCAATTAGGATTGAGATGAGGAGAGATGTCTTCACCCAGAGTGTAAGCCAATGGAACTCACTATCACAGAAAGGGGTTTAAGTCAAAAACGTGAATTTGTACTTTAGTCACTCCTGTAGGTGGTATGTCACGCAGCTCATGTTATATAACACATGTGGAAGAAAACCCCAAGGTTCATAGATTACAGAAGACAGGAGTGTTTTCTGAATCCAATTCACATTCCGAATGTTTATATTATTATTTATGCCAATATTTAATATGGTGGTTATCAACATTAGATACAGGATGCTTTGCTTAATTATGAATAACTTAATTATTGGTGTTCACTGCACAAAAACCTGTAAAACTGTCTGAAGGGGACAATTACATACAAGGAGATGGGACAACTTTTAAAATTTAATATGGCTGAGGAGAGACATATTGCTGAAGCTTTTCATAACAATATCCATTTTTAAATGATAACAAAGATTTATACTAAAGGTGAAAAGAGTGCTGGTTGTCTCAAGTTGACCCTGATTAGCCGAAACATTGCCAAAAAATTTGGAATTCTTGCATTTTCCTGATGAATGCAAAACAAAACAAGCCAGAATCTAACCATTGTCCCTTAACATTTAAAGGAATTTCTTAATCACCACCCTCAACATCCAGGGATTTAGCACTGACCACTAAACTGAACTGTGCTAGCCATATAAATACTGTAGCTGCAAGAGCACGTCAGAGGCTCAGAATCCTGCAGCAAATAACTCACCTCCTGACTCCCCAAACCCTGTCCACCATTTACAAGGCTCAAGTTGGGTGTCTGATGGTATTCTCCCCAATTGTCTAGATCTGGGCAACTTTAACTACACTCCAAGACAAAACAACCAGCTTAATTGGCACTACATCCACACTCGTCCAAACACTCACTCTCTCTACCAGTGACCCTCAGCAGCAGCAGCAGCTTGTACCATCTACAAGATAGCCAAAAGAAATTTACCAAGGTTCCTTCCAAACCCATGACCATAACCATCTATAAGGACAATGGCAGCAAATACATGAGAAAACCATCACTTGCAAGTATTCCTCCAAATACTCACCATCCTGACCTGGAAATATATTGCTGGTGCTGGATCAAAATCCTGGAACTCCATCTGTAACAGCATTTTGGGTCTATCTACACCCAAGTGGATTGCAGCAGTCCAATGAGGCAGCTTACCAATATCTTCTCACTGGCACTTCAGAATGGGCAATAAATGCTGGCCCTGTCAGTGATGCCCACGTCCATACATTCTGTACTACTAAATAACCATTTCTAACCTGATGTTAGACGGAAATTGGAAAAAAGCCTGCAGTGGCTAGTTCACCAAGAGATGTGTGTGGGAATGGAGGCCAACAGGAATGGAGGTGCTACTGTGAACAAATTCATGACACTGACCAGCGCACTGATTTGCCAGCGCCACCCTCTCCCCAAGCCATTTTGCTGAAAGCCAGAGAAGGATTACAATGAACACCTATCTGTGCTAGCAATGGATAGCCAACTAAATCAATTAAAAATCAATTCAAGCCCCAAAATATTAGGAAGCAATGTGGGCCCATTGTGGCATTGGCAGCAACTGGAGAAGCCAGAATGTTGAGACAGACCCAGACAACTGCCAGTCTGGCCTCACATTCAAACTTAATAGAGATTTAAAGACAGATTTAGATTTAAATAGTTTGAAATGTTTGTTCATGTAATGAACAAAATAATTTTAAACAGATGTGTTAATTAATATTGTATAAAATCAAAGTTAATAACAGTGTGTGCTTAATTTGTCTTTGACTTTTCCCATTAATAATGACAGCAGGCTTCATTTTTAACAAATTAAAAATAAGAAAGTCACAGCTCGATGGAGATGAATTCTCAGCAATGAGAAACTGATCTTTTAAATACTACAAAACATTTTGCTGTTGTGAATTTTCTCACATTACAATTAGATGCTACCCTGCGCAGCCATGTTACATACCAGGTATTGAATGAGTACAGGTACAAGGCATAGAGCATGACTAAGGTGATTTTAACTTGATTTTGGTGGCCTGTAAGTGACACATAAAACACTCTACAAATGTCTAGTACATAAAAAAATGTACATTCTTATTGCACTTGAGAAGTAGGTGATGAGTTGCCTTCTTGAATTTCTGCAGTCTACGAGGTGTATGTAATATCGACAGTGCTGTTAGTGAGAAAGCTCCAGGATCTTGATCCAATCATAGTTAGTGAAAGAATGGTTCTAAAGTTGCAAGTTGGGATGTTGTCTGGTATGGAAGGAATAGTTTTTTAAACCTGTAAGTTCTGCCACCAACCCAAAAGCTATATTTGATCTGATATTGTGTGACAAGATAGAATTAATCAATAATCTTAAAGTGAAATGCCTTAGGTAGCATGAATTGTGTCACAAAGCTGGTCCCTTTTTGCTAAAAGCTGTTCCTTTTCTGAAGGATACTATGTCCTTGGTGTTTCTTCACAGGGGTAATAAAACTCCTGGCTCTGATTAGACTGGTTTGGTACAGAGATTAAAGGGTATTGAGAGGCCTTTTTGACTATATGGAAACAGATGAAACTTCAGGCCAAAGTAGCCATGTTTTAGAAATGACCTGTATAATGAAAGGGGAGTGGCCAGCTCTCTAGCTGAGCAGTTCAGCGATGGACTGTGCGACCAGGCTCTCTCTCTTTCTTCCCTTCTAACTTCAATCTGTAAGCATCTGCAGTTTTTGTTTTACTGTATTTTAAGGAGGTTTGTTTATGGTGTATATTCGGAACACCATAATTAAATCTGGTTTGGATAGACTGAGTTCTGTAGGGGTTCTTTAATCTGCTCTTTGTGCTTCATTGTGTAGTTTTGTGAATACATTTTTGTCTGTTTTAAAACCTGGTAGTCAACCTCGCTAACTTGCTCTGGGTAATTTTCACTGTACACTTACCAAAATCAAATAGCAAAGTAATGGTCTGGACTGCCTGTTTAAGAATATTTGAGTGGTCTAGCCTGGTCCACAACAATTGTAATTTAGTTTGAGTGGGAGAGGAATGGATTTGAGACTTCTTAAAAACTTAAATAAGGGTACTTATGATGGATATCGAGGAAATCATTATTAAGTGAATTGAAAAATGAGGTTGGAAGATAGATCAATACAGATGCAGTGACAGATATTTAAGGGAATATTTCAGAATTCATGGAATAGATACAATTAATGAGTATGAAAAATTCAAAAGGATAGGCAGTATCAAGCTTAAAGAAAAATCATGTAATTACTAAAGAAAGAACACTTGTGGCACACTGGAAGAGTTTTTATCTCTGGATCAGGAGGCCTGGGTTCAAGTCCCACCTGATCCAAAGGTGCATCATGACATCTCTGAACAGGTTGAAAAGAAAATATTTATAATTCTGACAGGTACAGGACAGAAGATTGGACAGAATATAAAAACAAACAAGAAACAATGGCCAAAACAAAATGACAAGGAGGGAACAATTACTGTTCAAGAGAAAGCTTGTCAGTCATATAAGAACATTAATTAGAGTTTCTATAAATATTGTAAAAGGAGTTATCAAAGTGAGAATTTGTCCTAAAGAAAGTGATCCTGGAGAATTGGTACTGGAAAATAAAGAAATGGCAGATCAATGAAAAAGATACTGCACATCAGCCTTCATTGATGTACATATACACTGATATAGTGTATATAAGTTACATGTTAGAAGCAGTTATGAATCAGGAAATGAAAGAGTGGGAGGAACCCAGAAAAAAGTTGAATGTATACATCAGAGAAGAGTACTAAGGAAATCATTGGGTCTGCAGGCTCGCAAGTGCCTAGATTCTGATGGATTTCATTTGAGGGTCTTAACCAAACTGGCTAATCAAATAGTTGATGCATTGGTTTTAATTTTCCAAACTTCCTTCATTTGTGAAACATGCTGTTACTTCACTCATAAAGGGAGGAAGAAAGAAAGCAGAAAATCATAGGTCAGTTACTTTAACATCTGTCATAGGGAAGATGTTAGAAACTCTTATTTAAAAAGAAAAGCAAGGAACTTTGAAAAGATTAAAGTAAGCAGGCAGAGTCAACATGGCTTTGTAAAAAATAATCATGGAAAAACAACCGATTGAAGTTTTTTGGGGAGGTAATGTACCGTGTGAAAAAAAGAAAATCAGTAGATGTACTGAATTTAGATTTTGAGGAGGCATTTCCACATCAAAGTTTATTGCACAAAATACTAGCTGGGATAAACGATTGGCTCACTCACAGGAAATAAGAGTAGGCATAAATAGGTCCCTTCTGGGTGGCAAGATTGAATGCGTAGGTTTAGTCCTGCGACTCAACTGTTTTGAATTTATATAAATGACTTGGATGAAGGAACAGAGGTATAGTTGCCAAATGTGTTCATTTATTTCAATGAACACAGGACATGGTTATGAACATGGGACTGGGATATGATAGTAATTACGGACACATGGCTCAGGGATGGGAAGGACTGGTAGCTTAATGTTCCAGGATACAAATGCTACAGGAAGGATAGAAAGGGAGGCAAAAGAGGAGGGTGAGTGGCATTTTTGAAAAGGGATAGCATTATAGCTGTGCTAAGGGAGGATATTCCCGGAAATACATCCAGGGAAGTTATTTGGGTGGAACTGAGAAATAAGAAAGGGATGATCACCTTTTTGGGATTGTATTATAGACCCCCAATAGTCAGAGGGAAATTGAGAAACAAACTTGTAAGGAGGTCTCAGCTATTTGTAGGAATAATAGGGTGGTTATGGTAGGGGATTTTAACTTTCCAAACATCGACTGGGACTGCCATAGTGTTAAAGGTTTAGATGGAGAGGAATTTCTTAAATGTGTACATTGAAATAAATACAGTTTAATTTATTAGTCCTACCTTGTGCATGCCTGCCCTGACTGTTTGACTCACTCCTGTTCTCAGCTGTACCTGTCTCAGATCGATCTCTTTCCTCACTATTTCCCTGGGTGCCACCCTCCAACCTTACTAGTTTAAATCCTCCCAAGCAGTTCCAGCAAATTTCCCTGCCAGTATATTAGTCCCCTTCCAATTTAGGTGCAATCCGTCCTTCTTGTACAGGTCACTTCTACCCCAAAAGAGATTCCAATGATCCAAAAATGTGAATCCTCCCCCCATAAACCAGCTCCTCAGCCATGCATTCACCTGCCCTATCCTCCTATTCCTGCCCTCACTAACTTGTAGCACTGGGAGTAATCCAGATATTACTACCCTTGAGGACCTCCTTTTTAAATTTCTACCTAACTCTCTGTAATCTCCCTTCAGAGTCTCAACCTTTTCCCTTCCAACGTCGTTGATTCCAATGTGGACAATGACCTCCTGCTGGCCCCTCTCCCCCGTGAGAACATTCTGCACCCTCTCTGAGACATCCTTGATCCTGGCACCAGGGAAACAACACACCATTCTGCTTTTTCTCTGCTGGCCACAGAAACGTCTGTCTGTACCTCTGACTCCAGAATCCCCTAACACAATTGATCTCTTGGAAGCCAACATACCCCTCGTTGCATTCGAACCAGAAACTTGGCTGTTTGTGCTACGTTCCCCTGAGAATCCATCACCCCCTACATTTTCCAAAACAGCACACCTGTTTGAAATGAGTATATCCACAAAAGACTCCTGCTCTAGCTGCCTACCTCTCTTGCCTTTCCTGGTGTTAACTCATCTCTGTGACTGTATCTGAGACTTTCCCGCCTCTGATCTTATCCACTCGATCTGATAAGATTCGCATCCAACAGCATTTATGGCAGATATAATCTGCAGTAACCTTTAATCTCTCTTTAAACTCCCACATCTGACAAGAAGTACATATCACTGCAAAGGCCATTTTTGCTCCTTCCCAATCTACAGACCCAGAAAATAACACCGTCTTATTCCTCTACAAACACTGCCCCAGGTTAAATTAATAGCTATGGCTGATATTTTAAGTTTAATCAAGAGACCTATCTCCAAAAACATATAATCAAGAAAGAATCCACTGTACCCACTACTGCAGCCTTTCTCTTGGACAGACTTAAAACAACAATTAACTTATCTGATTCTGTGATGTGAACTTCGCCCAACAGTTCCTCCATGATTAGTTGTGAATTTCACTGTTTGTTAATTTTCCCAGATGCACTCCGATGTCCAGCGATACACAAATTCAAACAGCAAAGGCGGTAACTGTGCAGGTTCTCTCTCTCTCTCCTGCACTGTCCTCACCATGTGCTTCCTTTGTCTGCTCTTCTCCCTTTTAAAACTGCTGTTGTTTTGACTTTTTTTTTCCAAATTTCCAAAACAATGCAACAGCATATAAAACAGTAATTGCTGCTCATGGAATTCAAGGAAATCACCTCCAACACCTAAAATACCTCAAAACAAAGGAGCAGCTCTTACAGCCAGAAATTTTTCCTGTCCTCCATCTTGGATAATTTGCTGAACTGTCTTTCAGATAACAAATATGAGGAATTTGTCTGTTTTAAAATGTTATGATCAAACTGTTATTGCAGAATTAATTAATGATTTTAAATAGTGTGGACGAGTTGCTTTGTGTCTCTTGCAAGCAAGTGAAAGTACCTGGAGAAGGGAGATTGAAGAGCAGCAAGGCCTCACAAGCCAAAAGATCATCTTAGTGAACTTTGTGGATAAAGACCATTGAACTGCCTCCTCAGTCTTTCACGCTGCCCATAACACACCGTTTTATTCTTTTGTCTGTCCGTCTGCCCCTGTCTATATGCATAGGTAGGGTGAGTTTTATAAAGGGATTAGAATTTTAGCTAGTGGAGTTATATGTTGATGATTCATAGTTATTTACCATAGTTGGCATCTATGCATTTACAATAAATAGCAATTCTTGTTGGGTATAAGCTGGATCTAAAAGACAGGAGCTTTGGTGAATTTTGCGTAATTTTTTATAAAATCTTTGGATTTTTTGACAACTCAGGAATAGTAGGGCTTGATTTCTAGTGCACTACCGCAGTGAGGCATGGCAAAGTTGAAACTTCAGGCTCTGTCCCCACCCCATTGACATCAGAATGGGGAAAAATAATTCCTGAGGGGCTTAATAAGGGAATAATTTTGAATTGCCATACAATGAATTCATGGTAATAACTAATGGAAATTAACTGTGTACCATCCTTTTTCTTGATAGGCAAATTCCAGGAGAAGAACTAGATCGATAGGCAATGAAAGAATGCAAAAAGTATTAAAGTATGTAATACCTCCTACCTTTGTCAGTGGACCAGATTAGAAAAAAAATTTGCTTTTTTTTTACATGTTATGATGTATTTAAAGGGAGCTTATGTAAGTAAATAAAAGGGAAAAGGAATACAATGATTTATTGATTGTTGGAGGGAGGTTTGTGTAAAGGATGAAATATGCATACCAGCATACACTTGAATATCCATTTCTGTGCTGTCAATTTCATAAAATGACAAAACAGTTTCAAAGTTTCTTATGCATTTCAAGCCAAAAGTTCTGACAATTCAATTAATTTGGAAGAAAAAAAATAAATTTTCACTCTTGTCAATATTGTGCTCTCCATCTCAAATTCTGCATGACAAAGGCAAATCTCACAGTTGTAAGGTTTCCATGTGTAACATTGTTGCTAGGAGAGGCCACAGTTCAGTCAAACGTAATCAGCCAGATTGCTTCCATGCAGAGCTTCTATTGTTACAGAGAACATGAAACAATGCAAACTTGTAAATGTTCTGGTATTCAAAGAAAGTAAAAATGTTAAAAGAAACTATACTTGAATAAAACAAACAACGAAAGGTGATAAAAATTTGAAATAAAAACACAAATTGCTGGAGAATCTCAACATCTGTGTGGAGAAGATAGTTAACATTTCAAGTTCTGAGGCCCATCATCAGAATAATCCCTCTGCATTTGTTTCAAAAATTATATCATTTTGTATTTAACTTGTTATAAATTAATTCTTCATTGTTAAGTCCTCAATTAGCATCAATAACTTACTTAACGTTTATAGATCTAAAAATGAATTTTATTAAAGATTTTTTCAGAGTTCAAACTACATTTTCAAAAACATGACTGATAGTAGGTGTCCAAAGAAAAAAAGATTGTACATGGGGATAATAAACATTTATTGCAGTTGAAATGTACAAATCTAGTCATTCCTGGTGTACATTCATCATACATCCTAGACTACTTTTGCTCAAAAAGGTCAAGTTTTTATCAGTGATAAAAAGAAGACTCGAATGATCATTAAGTATTTGTAATACTTAAAAGTTTAACTCAATGAAGTAATCCTTCTTACCATTATGGAGAGATTAAATCATCCCAAAAGAGAAAAAGATAATTAAAATTAAATATTTATTCAAAATATATTGAGAATTTCATGATTCCAAATCACCAGCCTCATCTAAGTCAGTCTGCCACAATATCATACACTGTAACTGCTTATTAACTTCCCCATTTTCACACAGTTCAGAAGCTTTTTTATAATCACTTACATTTTTCCCTTTAGGCCACACTTTCCTTCCATCATTTAATTTAACTCAATTACGTTTGTTCCTTTTTCTTCTTCCCAACTTCAGCTGTTGATTACATTACATTCACTTACATTATTAATTTCCTATGACAGTTAAAGACATTTAAGACCCATCCCTCTTTTACCAGCTGAACAGATTTAGACTTATAGAAATTGCTCTTTTATTCTTCTGGACATATAGAAACTATTGACATACATTTTGGCAAATTAACAGGAAATGCATGATACAGAGAAAAAAACGTAATATGGTATGTAAAGTTTGGAATGCATTGACAAAATAATGACAGGAAAATCAAACAAGTGCATGTCTTTGTGGAAAATAAATTCTTATATAAAAGGTTATAGACTTTATATTTCTCACAATACTGTGTGAATGCATGGTTCTTAATTCTGTGCAAATCTATTGATTACTCCTTCAGTGAAGCAGTGTGTCTAAGAAAAACATCATTTCCAGCTAGATGAGTGCTGACAGTGTAAAATAATAGCTGTATTATTTCACTGCAATGCAGGGATTCTCCCAGCTTTTTGTGACTATTTTATAAACATCCATTTCCTTTTCCAGCTTTTGATGCGGTAATGCTGACAAGTGTTAAAATCACAAGTAGGATGTGGGTGTACAAAGTAATTAGCTTGTCCCCACAAATAAGCTAATAATTGCGATCCAACCACTTACAATCATCATAATGACATGGCTCTTCATCTGTGTTACAATTTCTCAGTAATCTGAGGATATTCTGAAAGCATGTCTCCTTGACAGCTCTGCTATCTGTGTGACCAGCTGTGGCCTTTCTTCCTTTTTCTAGCCTCTGCTGAATACTTCTGGAATAGCAAATGCTTACTGAAAATTGGAATTCAATTGGCCCAGGAGCATACTGGAAACAAATTGATTCCACTACAGTACTGTTCCTGGACAGCCTTCCTGCCCTGGAACTGCACTACATCTGTTCTTGTTAAATGGATAAATGCAGGCATTAACACAGGGGGTGCCAATGTCAGGTTCACTGAACAAGGACTGGATGGAAACAAAATCCACCGAGCTAGCACTTATGGATGTCACAATGTTCAGAACTACCTGCCAGGGGAGTGATGAGCAGAAGTAAAATATTAGGGACACATACCAGAACTCTGGTGAGTTCTGAAATATGAGTGTCACTTCGTGCCTGTGTTAAGTTGCCCAGTGAAGGTTGTTGGGTCCTGTGAATGTTAAGTTACGGTATGGGAGATGTGTAGTTAGGAATTTATGAGCTAAATATGGGTGTCTGTTAACTTAGGAGTTAGATGTGTATTCGATCATCTAACTTTTCCTGCATTGGTATTTTACTTAATTTCATTAGAACAATCTGAAAACTGCAACTTAAATAGAGACTTTTGAAAGGTTTCAAATGTGGAGGGATACCCAGAGGAAAACTAAATTTCCTGGGCAATTTCTTTGCAGTCTGCTACAATGAGGACAAATATACATAAATCATACAATTTACATTACAATCTTTAAGATGCACTGCAGAAGTTCCCCTACATTCCTTCAACTTTCCAAATCCAAGACCAGCAGATTAATGAGAACAGCACAATGCAAGTTCCCTTCCAGGAACTGAGAGACATGACTCACCATCCTGACAGAGAAATATATCACTGCTCTTTCAACGTTACTGGGGAAAAGTCCTGGAATTCCCTCCCTAATGGCACTGTGGGTCTACATACAACAAATGGGAATGCAGTGATTTCAGAAGGTAGCTCACTACCACCTTCTCAAGAGCAATTAAGAATGGCGAATAAATGCTAGTCCTGCCAGTGATGCCAAAACCCCTGAGTGAATAAAGAAAATGTGTCCAGCCAGTTTTAACAGCCTTACTAAGACACTTGCTGAACACGGCCATTGATTCTCAAATCTCATTAATTGCCTCACATTTTACCATGGCATTGTGCTCTGCTTGGACCTTTGAGATTGGCCCTTACTGATCTCAGTCAAGCTCACATCCTCAGAGAAACAATATAGCCTTTAGTAATTAAATCAATAAAAAAAAATATTTATTTTTGGAACAACACAACAAACAAGAGTGTCTGGACATCATGTAACCAGTGCCCCAGGAGAGCTAGACATACTCAAGTTTCATACTTGCTTTCATCTTTTTGGACATTGATCACAATCTAAAAAATTAATAGTTTAAGATTAGTAGTTCCTCCCTCCATTAGTGGTTCATTAGCTCAGGTAGCTGGATGGGTGCTTTGTGATGTATTGCGACACCAACATGGTGGGTTTAATACCCTCACTGTGTAAGGTTACCATAAAGGGTTTCCCTCTTCAATGTCTCTCCTCACCTGAGGCATGGCCCTCAAGTTAAACAACCACCAGTCATCTCTCTCTAATGAGAGAGCAGCCCTTATAGTCTGGTAGGACTTGTTAGACTTTATTCAATGCATATTGCATAGTTTAAACATCCAGCTTAGATTTAGCAAATTCAACAAGCAGCTAAGTGACAACTCACCAGTTGTGTCCTGAATGGGAGGGCAATCCACAACTGAGGCTGGAGCCTTGACTCAATGAGTTTGGCAAGTTTCTGGTCCCAAGGCAGATTGCCTACCTCACAAGTGAATTTCATTTCAGGCTGTAAGCCTTGCCCTTGAGCCAACACTAGGGGTGATGGAAATGGGAAGCAAGCCAATGGCAGCTGGCAGGGACCAGCAGAAATGCTGTGGGACCAGAAGATGAGCTCCTGATCTTCCTGGCTCCTTAACAATTTATTAAAAAAACACACAGCATTAAACTTATTTACTCAAAGGCAGATGCTGGCCAGGCCGTATTCATCTCCAGCAAACCTGTACAGACCAATCACTGTTAGCAGCTCAATCTGTTACTTTATCTTATCGCTGGATGATCCTGAATCTAAACATAACTCTAACATTCTTTGCTCTACTCTAAATCTTCTTCTTAAATACTTCTGTTTCAGGCCCCTCCATCCTACCTCCAATGACATACATGAGGAGCTTATGGTTTGTGATTAAGACCATGTAAATTCCACCAGCTGCATCCCTCCCTTGCACCAGCTTAATTGGCAAAACTTCCTTAATTTACATCTTCCCCTTGTCCTAGCCCTGAACTCACATTTTTCTCAAGTTCTCTATCTCCCCACACCCCCTCTCTGAGCTCATCTTATCCACGATGCAGAGCTCCCATCCATTTTTTTAATCATTCACAGGATGAGAGATCATATTTATTGCCCATCCACAATTGCCCAGAGGTCAGTTAAGATCAACCACATTGCTAACGGTCTGGAGTCAAACGTAGGCCAGACCAGTTAACTATGGCAGTTTCTTTCCTGAAAGGGCATTGGTGAACCAGATGGGATTCTGCCAATCAACAGTGGATTCACAGCCATCATTGGGCGATTAAATCCAGACTTTTACTGAACTCAAATTCCACTGTCTGCTGTGGCATGATTTGAAACCGGGTCCCCAGAACATTAACTGGGTCTCTGGATTAACTGTTCAACAAAAATACCACTATGTTATTGCCTTGATGTAATTCCCACTACACTGCTGATCAAACAACATTCATTGTTGATTCCCATGTTAGCCGATAGTGTAAGACGTTTTTTCGATTCAAACATTGTTCTCATCCTTTAACTATAGACCGATTGAGTGTCAAGTATAAAAAAGGTGGCACTAACATTGGTGGACTGGAGAAAGACTTCGAACTTCTTTCTACAATGCTAAGCATTCCTCCTGATGGCTGAGACTGCTTTAAGCAGGTTGGCAACATCAGACCAGGTTACCCGAGTTATCCAGCTAACGTCCAGGATCTTACCAAGAGTGTGGTGCTGGAAAAGCACAGCAGGTCAGGTAGCATCCAAGGAGCAGGAGAATCAATGTTTTGGGCAAAAATCCTTCATCAGGAATGAGGCTTGTGAGCTGAGGTGGTGGTGAGATAAATGGGAGGAGGGTGGAGCTGGGGCTGAGGTAAGGTAGCTGAGAGTGTGATAGGTAGATGGAGGTGGGGGTAATGGTGATAGGTCAGAGAGGAGGGTGGAGCGGATAGGTGGGAAGGAGGTTGGACAGGTAGAACAGATCATGAGAGTGGTGCCGAGTTGGAAGGTTGGAACTGAGATAAGGTGGGGGAGGGGAAATGAGGAAACTAGTGAAATCCACATTGATGCCGCACAAGGTTGGAGGTTACCAAGACGGAAGATGAGGCGTTCTTCCTCCAGGCGTCAAGTGAATATGGAGTGGTGACAGTACGACACTGATTTCCTTTGTCTGCCATATCTAGGGTATATGTCAGGAACCGTGCAGGCAGTTCCAAACTGACAGAGCTTGTCCGGATGTAAAGGCTTTTAATGACATTGCAGGCACAGGGAACAATGGTAAATTCCAGCATCTACTGAGTTGCAAGTTGTTTTGGAATGGTGCTGAGTACGATGAGGCCAGAATCGATCTTGTGTTGTGTCACTGGGGAGGGGTAGGTATTTAATAAGGCAAGTATGGCAGGACACAGTGAGAAATCCTGCTAGGCCTCACGGTGGAAATCATTCACAAAAACAAACCCAAAACAATCCTTTGTTCAAGAAGAGCAGCAGAGATATTTCAGTCTGACATCAATGACAGGGAAATTATGGAAATATTATTATTGGAAACATTTCTGCGGGACAGGTTTAATCAACACTTGGAAAGGTAGGGGTTGACCAGGTCTAGTCAGCATGGTTTGCGAAAGGGAGTTCCTATCTGACCAATTTAACATGATTTTTGTTTGAAAAGATGTCTAAATATATTGATGAGGGTAATGCAGTTGATGACATTTATGTGGACCTCAGTAAGGCTTTTGACAAGGTAAGAGCCCATGGGATCTGAGCCGAGTTGGCAAACTGGATCCAAAATTGGCTTGCAAGTCAGAGGCAAAGGGTGATGGTGGAGGGATGTTTTTGTGACCACTAGTGTCTAACAAGGATCAATACTGTTTGTAAGAACATTAATGACATGGATGTGAATGTAAAATGTATGATTAATAAGCTTGCTGATGACACAAAAAGTGTGTTGATACTGAGGAGAGCATTCTCAGGATATAGTCTGATATTGAGCAGCTGAAAAATTGGGCAGAGCAATGGCAGATGGAATTTAATCCTGAGAAGTGTGAGGTAAAGCATTTTGGCAGGTCAGCAAGAAAAAGATATACATCATTAATGGTGAGTCCCTGGGGAGATCTGAGGAACAAAGAGACCTTAGTGTACAAGTTCATGGATCCCTGAAGGTCAACAGGCTTGTGAAGAAGGCATATGGGATGTTTGCCTTCATTAGCCAGCATGTAGAGTATAGAAGCAAGGAAGACTTGCTGCAATTTTATAAAACATAGTATTACACCTATGGTCTAAGCAATGTGTTCTGGTCATCACACAATTGGCAGGATGTGATTGCACTGGAGAGGCCCAGAGAAGATGTACCAGAATATTTTCTGGGATGAAAAGTCTCAGTTATGAGGTGGGACAGGATAGGTGGTCTTTGTCTTCCTTGGAGCAGAGGAGGCTGAGAGAGGAATTGATTGAGCGAGACAGCATTAAAAGAGTCATCGACAGACTAGATCATGAGAATCTTTTCCCCATGGCAGATGTGTCTAAAAGCAGTGGGCATAAGTTTAAGGTGAGTGATTTAGAGGATAATCTGAGAAAAATAGTTTTCACCCAGACAGTGGTAGAAATATGGAGCATGCTGGCTGAGAGAATGGTGGGGCAGGTACTCTCACAACATTTAAGAGGTATCTGGATGAGTATTTAAAATTCCAGATTATAGTAGGCTATGTGAAGGTACATGTGATTAGTGTAGTTTGTTGGTCGACACAGACTGAAGGGCCTGTTTCTATGTTGTATGATTCGAGACAACTCGGACTTAACCAATAAAACTAAGATTCAGCTCCTAAGCTTCAGCCACCTTCACCCTATTTTATTGCACAAATATTTGCAAATGTTTATTCCATTCCAACCTCAATTTTCTCCCAAAATCCTCATATCCTTTCTCATCACCCAAATCTAATCTTTCCTGCAATTACATATTTGCATCCTCTGACTAAATTCCCCACAGTATTGGAATTACTCTCATCAAAGCCACAATGGCATCCAGTGTGACTGTGAAAACTGTAAATGATCTATCCTCATCATATATTTAATATTAATCATATCTTTATATTTAAGGCTAAGCAAAGATTCAATTGTAAAATTTTTATCCTTATATTCAGATCAGTCCATGATGTTTCCCCTCCTTATTTTTGTAATCTGCTCCAGCTCTACAATACTCAGAGATGTTGACATTCTTCCATGCCATGGCATTTTGAGTTATTTGATGTCAACTGCTTTACCCCACAACTGTGTGAAGTTGCCTGATCTTCAAAGCTCTGGAATTCACTGCCTACACTTCACTTCTCAACTTCACTTTTGTCCTCTCACACACTCCTTAAAAGCTACCTCTTTGCCTGAGCTTTAGGTCATCTGACCTAATCTTCACTTACATAATTTAAAAAAAATCTTTCTGGGACACTTCTTCAACCTTTGATTATGTTGAAGGCTCTAAATAAATATATGTTCTTCTTGTTGACAAAGACTGCTATAGCCATCATTAGATTGCCAAATAGCGTATGCTGGATGCCTGTTCTAGGCAACTACCTCATATACCTGAGGATTGGTTGATGTTTTCAGGTATCCTTGGGATGAATGATGTTACTCCCCAAAATTTGTCTGTATTTTGTTATTTTGTTAAGTGCAAGTTCTCCCCCATTTTGTTCTATCAGTTGTGCAATAAAGCTCTTCCTCTCTCTCAACAATTTTATGTTTCTACACTTCATTATCATTGTGGATATCAGTCTGTGAATATTTTGTTTGCTATATGGTTAAATTCATCCATCTACATGGGAATACAAGGTGAAATGAGTTTCTATTTCTTAAACAAACCTCATAATAGGATTTAGTGATGAGGCATACAAATGAACAGCCCCTGTGTATAGCATTTCAAACACCATTAAGGTATTTGTTCAATATAATCGGTTAGCATGATCAAGAGCATTGAATCATGTGCCAGCTAGATTAAACAGTCAACAGACACTGGGGCTGTGCAAATCGCTTAACTATACACAGAAACCAGTGCTCCATGTAACACACATCACACATGAACCTGAATATGTGCAATGACCCACTCAGGATAGCTCAGTGTTCCTATCTTCTGGGGTTGACAAATATTTGATGTAGAACAGGCCATTCAGCACACCAAGCCTGCTCCACCATTTTACATCACAACTGATTTACTTCAATGCCATTTTCCCATACTTTCCTCATATTCATTAAATGTCATTCAAATTTCAAAATCTATCAAAGAAAATACTGAATAACTGAGCTTATAAACCCTCTGAGGTAGAGAATTCCAAGGATTCATTACCCTCTGTGTGAAGAAATTCCACCTCACCTCAATCCTAAATGGCTTGTCCCTTATTCATGAGATTTGTTCCCTTGATTCTAGACCCTCTCTGCCAGCCGTCATTGCTACCCTATAACAAACAGTGAAGAAATGGTGATATGGTTCCAAATCAGGATGGTGTGTGGCTTGGAAGGGAACTTGTAGGTGATGGTTTATCTGCTATTCTTGTATCATCTTCTATGTGGTGGAAGTCACAGGTTTGGATGAGAATATGGAAGAACTGAGATGACCCAAAATGGGTTTCTGCAGTGCATCTTGTAGATGGTACACTCTGCTGCCACTCTGCAAGGGTGGTGAAGGAAGTGAATGGTCAATATGGTGGAGAGGATGTCAATCAAGTAGGCTGCTCTGGCGTGCATGATCTCAAGAATCTCGGGTGTTAAAGTATATTCATTCAGGCATGTGGTGAGTAACCCAACACACTCCTGACTTGTGCCTTGTAACCAGCAGATAGCTGAATTGAATTGAATTGAATTTATTATCACGCATATCGAGGCATAGTGAAAAGCTTTGTCTTGGGAGCAACATAGGCAGATCACATAGTTTAGTTGCATAGATAAGTAAATAATAGGAAAACAGTGGCAAAAGCAAAAACACAGGTATAGGCGAATGTTAAGAGTTTGTGAGTCCGTTCAGATAGCTTTTGAGATTTGACACTTTCTAACTAACTGAGACTCTTCCAGAATCTACGGAATTATGGAAAATTTACCACATATGCTGCAATTCTTCTAAGATTCAAGTATTCAGGCCATCCCATTGTGAGAACTTCAAAGCCTTTAGGTGTAATAGTTTCCATGATGATGATGACTATGATGACGATGATGGTGATGAAGAAGATGGTTATTTTAAGTTCATCCTCTCCTATCAAGTCTTGATTTTCTGTTATATTTGGGAATTTTCAATATCTTCTGTCATGAAGAAAGACTCAAAATACTTGTTTGTAAGTTTTCTCACTGAGCTGGCAGGTTTGTTGACAGGCGTATCATCACAATGCAAGGTAACATCATCAGTGAACCTCTGGTGAAGCGCTGGTGTTCTGGCCCACTTTCTATTTGTGTGCCTTGGTCTGTTAAGGTGGATGAGATCATTTCTGGTTCTTTTTCTCAGAAGTTGGTAAATGGGGACGAAATCAATGTGTTTATTGATGGAGTTCTGGTTTGAATGCCAAGCCTCGAGGAATTCCTGTGCGTATCTCTGTTTGGCTTGTCTTAGGATGGATGTGTTGTCCCAGTTGAAGTGGTGCCCTTCTTTGTTTGTGCGTAAGGATACTAGTTATAGTGGATCATGTCTTTTAGTGGATAGTTGGTGCTCATGTATTCTGGTGGCTAGTTTCCTGCCTGTATGTCCGATGTAGTGTTTGTAACAGTCCTTGCAGGGTATTTTGTAAATGACATTCATTTTGCTGGTTGTTGGTACAGGGTCCTTTAGGTTCATCAATAGCTGTTTCTGTGTGTTGGTAGGTTTGTGAGCTATCATGATGCCAGTGAGTCAAAGTAGTCTGGTAGTATTCTCTGAGATATCTTTGATGTAAAGTAGTGTGGCTAGCGTGGCTCAAAATACCTGCGCAAAGCCTCTGCTATTTCTTTGGTTTCCATTATTAATTCCCCAGACTCAAATCCAGAGGACCAATACAAGCTTTAGTCACTCTTTCCTGTTCAAATACAGGTAGAAACTTGCACTATCTACTTTCACATCATAGTCATCACTTTCTCACACTGTTTTCTTTATCTTTTGCTGGCTGGTCATTCTTTGCTGTAAAGTCTGCATAATTATCTGAAATACCACTTATCTCTGCAGACTTTTAGTGTTTCTTTTAACGTAATACTATCCTTAACTTCCTTAGCAAGGGGAGATGGCTAGGTTCTCTCTTGTTTGAGAAAGACAGTACCTGGCATTTGTTGGTTGCCACTTATCAGCCAAACCTGGATGTTGTCCACTTCTGACTGCATATAGACAAGATTGCTTCAGTATCTGAGGAGTCACAAATGGTGCTGAACATTATCCAATCAATGAAGATTCACTTCTCACGTTATGATGGAGGGAAGATCATCGATCAAGCAGTCAAAAATGGGAGGGGGTCAGTGCATGGTCCTGAGGAACTGCTGCAGTGAGTTCTGCAACTGAGATGATTGATCTCCAATAACTGCAATTGTCTTTCTTTGTGCTGGGTCCATGTTTCTTCTTGTTTGGACCAAGGCTGTAATGAGGCCAGGAGCTAAGTGGCCCTCGTGGAACTCAAACTGCCCATCTGTAAGCAGACTATTCCAGAGGCCTGACTGTTGCAGCCTCTTCCGTCACTTTGCTGACAATCCAAAGGGGACTGATGGGGTAGTAATGGCAAGGTTGGATGTGCTGTGCAATTTTTCTACATTGCTGGATAGATTCCAGTGTTCCAACTTGGAAGAGCTTATCTCGGATTGCAGCTAATTCTGGAGCAGATGTCTTCAGTATTATTACTGGTATTTTGAGAGGGCCCATAGCATTTTCAGTTTCCACTGCCTTTAGCAATTGCTAAATATTGCATGGAATGAACTGAATTGATTGAAGACTGGTTCTTCAATGATGTGCGCCTCAATAGGAGGCCGAGGTGGATCATCTACTTGGCACTTCTGGCTGAAGAAGACTGCAAATTTTTCCACTATTATGCTGGGCATCATTATCATTGGGGGATGTGCATATTTGTGAAGCCTCCTCCCCCTATTAGTTATTTGTTTAACCACCATTCATGGCTGGATGTTTGAACCACAGTGTTGTTGGTTATGGGATCATTTAATTCCATCAATCACATGCTGTTTGACATATTAGTCCTATTTTGCACCTTCATCAAGTTGGCACCACATATTTAGATATGCCTGGTGCTGCTCCTCAGATGCCTCCTGCTCTTTTCATTGAACCATCTCAGCTAACTAATCTGGTGAATGTCAGTGGCACTTCCTCTGTGGAAAGTATGTCCTTCTTTTGATAAGTGGATCAAAATTGCACACAGTATTCCTGGTGCAGTTCGTCAGTGACCTAAACAATTGATGCAAGGAACCTTCCTGTACTCAATCTACTGACAAATAAGACCAATACAATATTTGCCCTCCTAAATAACATGCAAGCACAGCAAGTTTTAGTGAGCTATGAAATAGGGGTAATAGGGAAATCCTTGGCAATTACAGACCAGTCAGTCTTACGTCTGTGGTCAGCAAGTTTTAGAAAGAATTCTGAGGGATAGGATTTATGACTATTTGGCAAATCATAGTGTGATTAAAGGCAGTCAGCATGGCTTTGAGGAGGTGATGAGACAGGTCGACGAAGGTCAAGCAGTGGATATGTGTCTATGGACTTCAGCAAGGCATTTGATAAGGTTCCCCATGATAGGCTCATTCATAATGTCAGGAAGTATGGGATACAGGGAGATTTGGCTGTCTGGATTCAGAATTGGTTGGCTGACAGAAGGCAGAGAGTGTTGTAGATGGAAAGTATTCTGCCTGGAGGTCAGTGTTGAGTGGGGTCCTGCAGGGCTCTGTTCTTGGGCCTCTGCTCTTTGTAGCTTTTATAAATGACGTGGATGAGGAGGTTGAGGGGTGGGTTAGTAAATTTGCAGATGAAACCAAGATTGGAGGTGTCGTTGATAGTATTGAGGGCTATTGCAGGCTGCAGCGTGACATTGACAGGATATAGAGCTGGGCTGAGAAATGGCAGATGGTTTTCAACCTGGATAAATGCGAAGTGATGCATTTTGGAAGGGCGAACACAAATGCTGAATATAGGACTAAACACAGGAGTCTTGGCAGTGTGGGTGAACAAGTACATAGATCCCTCAAAGTTGCCGCCCAAGTGAATAGGGCTGATAAGAAAGCATATGGTGTTTTGGCTTTCATTAACAGGCGGATCAAGTTTAAGAGCCGTGAGGTTTTGCTACAGCTCTACAAGTCCCTGGTGAGACCACACTTGGAATGCTGTGTCCAGTTCTGGTTGCCCTACTATAGGAAAGATACAGAGGCTTTGCAGAGGGTGCGAAGAAGGTTTACCAGGATGCTGCCTGGACTGGAGGGTTTGCCTCATGAAGAAAGGTCGAATGAGCTCAGACTTTTCTGTCTGGAGAGAAGGAGGAAGAGAGAAGACCTGATCGAGGTATACAAGATAATGAGTAGAAAAGACAGAGTCAATAGCCAGAGACTTTTCCCCAGGGCAGGATTGACTGGTAAGAGGAGTCATAGTTTGAAGATATTAGGAGGAAGGTATAAAGCAGATGTCAGAAGTAGGTTCTTTATGCAAAGAGTTGTGAATGCATGGAATGCATTGCCAGCTGTGGTGGTGGAAACAGAGTCATTGGGGACATTTAAGCAACTGCTGGGCATGCACATGGCTAGCAGTGGGTTGAGGGGTGCATAGGTTAAGTTATTCTATTTTATATTAGGATTAAATCTTGGCACAACATCATGGGTCAAAAGGCCTTTTCTGTGTTGTACTTTTCTATGTTCTATGTTCTATGAACATGAATGCCCAGATCTTTAGGAGATCAATTGTTCCCAATCTCTCATCACATAAGAAAAACCTTGCACCTCATCTCTTCATGTCAAAATGGATAACATCACATTTATTCACATTATATTCCACATACCAAGCTCTTGCCCACTTGCTCAAATCCCTTCAATGCCTCTTTGCATCATCCTGACAGCACACATTCCCACTAAGTTTTATATTACAACCCAAGGCGCTAGTCTAATGCCACTGACTAGAGGATTTCTCCCAGCTCCATTGCAAAATTGTTGTGCTAATGGACAGTTTTAGGGAGCTGAGATAACAAGGTCATTCTTAATCAGCAGCTCCCCATTCCCTTACTCCCTCTTATATCTCCCCCTGCCAACCTCATGACATTTGACACGTGAAGCAAGGAATGGGGTGAAGGTGTCAGCTGGTAATTTTAGGGCAACAAATTTTGTGGCCTGTGTTCTGCATTTGATGATTACAATGAAACCTTCAACAGACCTCCATGAGCTGCTACTTCTGTCATGTGATTGCTCTCAGTTGCTCAGGGTCATTGACTGAAACCTTATCATTCAAGCTTTTCTGCTCCCTTATGATATGGCTGGCTGCCCCTTCCTGTAAGTACTGACTGTCTCACAATGCCACTTTGGTTGGTCTTACTCTGGTGAAAAAAACAAATTGGATCACTTTCCGATCACTTTCCGATATAATGATGCCTAGTCCATCACGACATTCAGCCTTACTTCCACTGACTCCATCTACACTTCCCGCTGCCTCAGGAATGCAGGCAGCATAATCAAAAACCCCTTCCCTCATCCCGGTTTTCCTCTTTTTCATGCTCTTCTGACAGGCAGAAGATACAAAAGTTTGAAAACATAGGCAACTAAATTCAAGAACAGCTTCTTCCCTGCTGTTGTCAGACTTATGGATGGACCTTTCATATGTTTGAGTTGATCTTTCTCTGCACCTTTTCTGTGGCTGTAACGCTATATTCTGCATTCTGTTCTACTAACACGATGTACTTATGTAAGGCACGATTTTTTTGGTTAGCATGTAAAACAATACTTTCCAGTTTTACGATTGTGCGCTAGTTGCCATGACAAGTGTAACATGTACTGTTTCTTCAGCATAGAATTCATTTGTGCAGATAGCCTGTTACACTGGAGCCTTAGGCACCCATTCTATGCTTGGAAAAAGGGTGGAAAACAGTCCAATTTATAACATGACAGAGAGACTTAAATCATGACACTTCCTCTGCAAGTTCCAGTGAGTTGCAATGCTTTTTTTCAGTACAGGATGGTGTTAAACAACAAAGAGCCCAATACTCTAAGAAAAGGGTCACAACTACAAGTTGAGATCAAAATGGCAGAAGTTTTATTGGTATGTCATTTGCTTTGAGTGAATTTAATGCTTACTCTGGTGAAAAAAACAAATTGGAACTAAAATAATAATGCCTTAATGATTGCAGACAAAGTAAACTAGGATGTTATTAAGCAAATGTGACACCTTAAAATTGAACATTTTCCATGAGCATTCAATAGACTAAGTTAAAATTCTTCGAGTTACCAGTAAATGGATGTAAAAAACTGAAAGGAAAATGTTGAGTTACAAAAGGTCTGGGCAAAGAAATAATAATGATAAACTCCAACTTCAAAAAAGTAATTATTTCGCAACCTTTTCTCATAGCTCAAATTTAACATTTATTTTCAATCTTGTTGTTAATTTAAAAAAGTACCATATGACCTGAAACTTGGAACATTAAATTTTCAATGCCTGTTCTGAAGGCAGTTAATTTTTTTTATTAAATGGCTTGCAATCGCCTTGAGTACAGGCAATAAAATATCTTTATTTAACAAGAAATATTATAAAGTACAATTTTATTTTCTTCCTTCTTACATAGTTCTAATTAACCTATCTAGCTTATTTTTCTTACATAAGTTATAAGTCCAACAAATGTTTTGTTTCTTTATGACAACCATTACCTTTCATTCCGTGAAATTTTTTATCATTTAATCTCTTCTGCTCTCTATCACTTCCCAGACCTTTCCTTTTGTTATTTCTTCCTATCCAGCCTTTAACAATATAAAAAAAAATGAATTTCTGCCTTCCTTCATATCTGAAGAGTATTATTTGACTTGAAATGTTAACTCAATTTCTCTCTCTAAATGCTGTAGGATTGACAGATTACATCCAATACTTCCTATTTTTATTTCAGATAACCAGCATCTGCAATATTCTACTTTTAATGTGGTTTATTTCTATTTCAGTCTCTTGGCTTGATTCTGCACCCTCAATATTTGATTGTGTTAACCCTGAACTTTGATTTTGATCATGAACACCATTTAATTGTTGAGATGAATGCATTGATTGGTAGTCTCATCAAAAGCCCTGGATTACTTTACTGTACAAGTAGCTTATTTGATACTTACAAAATTTCAGTTTCTTTGTGATACTCATTTCCTTTCCAACTTTTACTTTGCATTGTCGGAGGAATTTGGACTATGAGAGGTACTATATCATGCTCTCCTTTCGCCTAATCTTTCCTTTCAAGCAAGTGACCTACATGACACAGGCAGATTCTCTATGAGACATTCGAATGTATTTTGTCTCTTTACAACACATCTACTCACATACTTCTCCTTCCTTCTTGCCAATTTTTCACCATGACAATTCTGATCAGCACTGAATTCTGCAAGATTCATAACTTGGGTAGAGTGACTCATCCTCACTTTCCTTGTGATTTCATGCTGAAACAAACTAAACCTTGTCCAAGAAGTGTGTTTTAATAACACATTATAAACCGACCAACCTACTGCAGGCTGTGCAATTATTCTGTAAGAGAACTGAAAATTATCTAGACTTTGATAAATTCTAGAATGGAAATTACTAGCTAGAGTTTCATCCAGCATATTATTCTGCAAAGACCTCTTCATACTCTGTACATTTCTTTCTGCAGCACCATCCTATGCTGGGAATTAGAATAGCATTAAAGTGTATTTAAGTTCATTCTTACACAGAACTATTCCTCCACTGTCACCAAACATGTCCACCCTAGTCCAACACTGACACCTCCACACCAAACATGCCTTCAGTGTTACTTTTCAATTATATACCATGCTAGCTATCTTAATACAATCAACACACTTAGCAATCTTTCAAATACTTCAATCTTTCCCACATTTAACTGTACCACATCTTTGGAACTCCAACAATGTTCTTCTATCCTTAATTTGCAAATGAAATCTGAAAGTTAACTCCAACTTGTCATCAGTTATCTGGTCTCACAAAGTAAAACTAACACTTACCTGCAGACAGCAATTAGTGAACAACTTTATTTATACTTCTCCCAATTTGAAGGAAGCACAACGAAATGCTTAACTTTTACAACATAACACAACAGTAATTAATGAAACTAAATGAATGCTGTATTCTCTCTGTATTCTAACAGATGAAAGGCTTAACAGACAATCAATTCTTCAATGTATAATTTCAGTTACATCACACTGCAAATTTTTGCAATAAATTCTGTGTTACGATCGAGCTCTCCACAATCACCTGATGAAGGAGCGTCGCTCCGAAAGCTAGTGTGCTTCCAATTAAACCTGTTAGACTATAACCTGCTGTTGTGTGATTTTTAACTTTGTACACCCCAGTCCAACACCGGCATCTTCGAATCATAAATGAATGCTGTGCTTCATAAATTTATGTCAAAAGACGCATGAGCAAACTGTGTGGAGCTCGCATTAGAATCCATCTCGAGCACCTACTTTTGCCTTATTTAGACACATGAGTGACACACAATCACAATCATTTGAATTGTAAGGAACAGCTGGAGAAATATGAACATCCAAGACTGGAAAGGAACCTTCTGAGTGATTTACAAGGTCGGTGTGGGAAAGGAAAATTTCAATGAAGAATTGTACCTAAATCAAATTTTGAAGATAGGACCAAGGTAAAAATTGGAGAAGTTTTTTTGGCTATATAACAGAAAGAGAAATCAACATATGAAATAGACTAAAAAGTAAAAGAGTGGAGGCAAAAGTCTTCAAACAACTGTGATGTAATTATGCCTCCTAATGTGGCAATGCTTACATCATTGGTCCTAACCTGGGAAACAAGGATCTGTGTTAGGGTCTCAATAATTGACATTATCTATTACCAACTTGGATAATGGAATAGAAAGCCAAATTTACTAATGACACAAAGTTCGAGGTGACATTGTAGACAGGGTAGATGATAGCATAAAATTACAAAGGAGAGTTTCAGTTAATGGGTAACATTGTTACAGGTGGAATTAAATGTAAACAAGTATAAGGTTACCTACTTTGGACTGAAGAAGGATAGATCAGGGTACTATCTAGATGGTATAAAGTCAAATGCAATGGATGTCCAAAGACACAGGGGTTCACAGATGCATAAATTTTTAAAATGCCACGAGAAAGCACAGAAAATATTCAAGAAAGCTAATGGAATGCTGGCCTTTAAATCAAGAGTCCTGAAGTACAATGATGCAGAAATATTGCAGCAGTTATACAAAACCCTGGTTAGACCCCACTTTGAGTAATCTGCGCAAATCTGGCCACCATACCTTAAGAAGGATATTTTGCCCTTGGAGGGAGTACAACATAGGTATACAAGAATGATACTTGGGCTTCAGTTATGAGGAGGAATTATACAAATTAGGTCTGTTTACAGTGGAATTCAGAAGGTTAAGGGGTGATGTAATCAAAGTCTTCAAGATAATACCAGGAAAATACTGGGTGGATAAACAGAAACTATACCCACTGGTTGGAGATTCCAGAACTAGAAGGCATAATCTAAAAACTCGGTCCATACTATTCTACAGTGATGTTACAAAGCAATTCGATACACAAGGTGTGATGAATGCTCGTAACTCTCTTGCACAAATGGCAGTAGATGCTGTACCTGTCGTTAATTTTAAATGTGAGATATATGAACTTTCGTCAAGCAAAGATATTAAGGGATGTGAGCCAAAGGCTCTGTGTTAGACCACAGATCAGCCATGATTTCACTAATGGTGGTGCAGGCTTGAGGGGCTGAATGGACTACTCCCATTCCTATGAAACTGAATATGGATATCGTTATATTGATGAATCCAACAGAAGTTCATGGCAACTAACTATTATATGCAAATATTATATTTCTTAGGCATATAAGTGTCTGGGCTGGTATTAAGAAAGCAGTTTACACCAGAGTAGCAAGATTTCAATTTAGAATCATATTCCAAGTATAATTTTCTAGTATAATGATGTCTGAAACCTTTATGGCCTTAGTCACATGCAGTGATGATATAATGAGTCTTAAAGGTACACTGAAATATTGTGTCTCTTAAAGATATACTGACCATGAAACATGACACACCAAATTGGATGGTGTGATGAGGGGAAATGCAAAATGTTTTTTAGAGAATGGATTAAGATGATCTGAACAAGCTCCCTCAAGTGTAATCACATTGTGATTTTGTGACCCACTCACAGGGTTGAATTTAACTCCTCCCCATCAGTAGATTTGAAGGCATGGAGGACACATAAAATCCTGTGGGCACTGATTACCACCTATTTTTCACCTTTACCACATCATAGTTTGTAAAATGCTGCAGGGGACTGTTGGGTGACTACTTGGTCATTGCTAATTTGGGGTTTTTAAGTTGTTAATCACTTCCCATTTCATGTCTTCACCTCGTTGCTATGAGAACATTCCAATGATTTGTGACATCCACACAAAGGCCATAAGATATAGGAACAGAATTAGGCCATTTAGCCCATTGATCATTGCTGATATGTTTCTCAAACCCATTATTCTGCCTTCTCTCCATAACCTATGATTCCTTTATTGATCAAGAAACTATCTATGTTTTAAAATGACTGGGTTAGGGACAAAGAAAACTGCAGATGCTGGAATCCAAAGTAGACAGACAGGAGGCTGGAAGAACACAGCAAGTCAGGCAGCATGAGGAGGTGGAGAAGTTGACATTTCAGGTGTAACCCTCCTTCAGAACTAGGGGTGAGCTTAGGGGAAGTTTCAAATAAAGGGGGTGAGAGGGCAAGGTGTTGAGGTAGGGATAGGTTAACATAGGCAGAGGGCATGACCTGTTTGGTTGATAGGAGGAATTAATCTGGTTGGTAGCTGGAAGGAAAGGTCGGTCAGAGGAGTGGAAGGGATGGGAAAAGGCTGGGAAGGAGTCAGGGAATGGGGTAGGAGGTTATTTGAAATTGGAGATTTCAATATTGAGTCCTCCAGATTGTAGGCTGCCCAGGCGGAAGATGAGGTGTTGTTCCTCCAATTTGCGGTCTGATTCACTGTGGCAATGGAGGAGGCCAAGAATGATCATAGGACATAGAACATAGAACATAGAAGAATACAGCGCAGTACAGGCCCTTTGGCCCTCGATGTTGCGCCGATCCAAGCCCACCTAACCTACACTAGCCCACTATCCTCCATATGCCTATCCAATGCCCGTTTAAATGCCCATAAAGAGGGAGAGTCCACCACTGCTACTGAACATAGAGAACATAGAACAATACAGCACAGAACAGGCCCTTCGGCCCACGATGTTGTGCCGAACATTTGTCCTAGCTTAAGCACCCATCCATGTACCTATCCAATTGCCACTTAAAGTTCGCCAATGATTCTGACTCTGCCACTCCCACAGGCAGCGCATTCCATGAACTCACGAAATAAAAGCCAGTACGCCATCTGCCTTCTTCACCGCACTATTTACCTGGGTGGCAAGTTTCAAAGATTTGTGTACATGGACACCAAGATCCCTCTGCTCATCCACACTACCAAGTATCCGGCCGTTAGCCCAGTACCCCATCTTTTTGTTTTTCTTCCCAAAGTGAATCACCTCACATTTAGCTACATTGAACTCCATTTGCCACCTTTCTTCCCAGTTCTGCAGCTTATCTATATCCCGCTGTAACCTGCCACATCCTTCCTCACTATCTACAACTCCTCCGACTTTCGTATCATCCGTAAACTTGCTCACCCAACCTTCTAACCCCTCCTCCAGGTCATTTATAAAAATGACAAACAGCAATGGTCCCAAAACAGATCCTTGCGGAACACCGCTAGTGACGGCACTCCAAGATGAGTCATGTCAGAAAAGGAGTGGGAAGAGGAATTAAAATGGGTGGTGACTGGGAGGACCGGTCAGCCCCTGTGTGTCTGACTGAGGTGCTCGATAAATCGTTCCCTAAGTTTACATTTGGTCTCCCCGACGTGAAGAAGACCACATCAGGAGCACCGGATACAGTAAACTAGGTTGGAAGAGGGGCAGGTGAACCTCTGTCTCACCTGGAAGGACTGGTTGGGGCCCTGGATGGGGGTGAGGGGGTGGTGTACTTTTCCAGTTGCAGGGGGAGGTACCTTCTTTATAAAGGTCCTGCTGGAGTTTCCAAGAAATCAAATTAATTTCCAGGAACCTTTTGTGAGCAAACTGCATGAAACATCATTGAGGAGTCTGAGGCAAATGTTATCTTGACATTTCCTTTGAACACTGGCATAGGCTATTTGGAGAATTAATGGAAACAGTGAGCAAAAATGTATGTTCGACAGACTGGAACCTGATTCAGCCAAGAAATATCTTCATTTCCTAATCAACAAATGAAGGTCTGACGAGGATGGAATTGTTGTACAAACACAAAGGTGAGGCGTGTGGAGCTGCTCCCATAAAGAATCCTCCAGGAATATGACAAAGCAGAGTTAACAACCCATTGATGTTTAATTATTAATGCTCCTACTCTGCAGAATGTTATGTTTTTCTTTAAAAAAAAAGGGCCATAGTTTCACACTATGGTTCATCTGCACCATGAAGGAGTGATTTAATATTTAGAATATTTTTCTGTGAGGTTGAAACAAATTTTATGTTGTTCAAATTGGATTAACATGTTAATTTCTAAGGTTGTTAATGTTGAGCCTTCTATGGATCTCACATGGCCTCTCAGTGGTAAATTGGTCAGGGTCTTGATTTTGTTTGACTCTGACAGCATCAATATCACATAAAAAGGACATAAAGGAAAAAAAAAACCTGCTGATGCTAGAAATCTGAATTTTAAAAAAAATGACAAAGGGTTAACGTGGTAGATGAGGACTTTTCATCAGCTCAAAAATACCTGAGTGATGAAAAGCATTTAAGAAGGAACAGAATAAAAGGGAACAGGGAAAACACAAACACATGTATTGGGAGACGGTGTGTGTGATGCATGGGGGTGGGGGAGAAAATCAAATAATCCAACAATACTTCATTTAAAAAATCGATGGTTCAACCCTAAAAATAATAGCATGCGACAATAAAAAGCATCATGAGAGGAAAGTAATATAATTCAAGACATTTACAAGAGCAGGTAAATGTGGGCTGCATTTACATGGCAAGTGGATATATAAGCATACTGATGATTTTAACATATTACATTTGCTTAACAACTTGAAAAATATTTATATTTTACAGAAGAATCATCTAAACTGCATTTCCTTTTTTTCAGGTTCCTGCTGAAGCCAGTTTCTCTCCCTTACATTTCTAGTCTTTTACAAGCATTAATTATTTTTACTGCAACTACATCTTATGGTGGTGGGCTTCACATTCTAATCACCCTTTCAGTAAAGACGTTTCCACTGAATTCCCTATTTCATTTAGTAATGACTACTTGATATTATGATCCTCTAGCTTTGGACTCCGTACAACTGGAAACATCATCTCTGTTAGTATTTTATCAAAATTCCTCGCGATGTTAACCACCTCAGTAAGGTCACTCTTATCTTTCTTTATTCTTGAGCAAAGAGCACCAACCTGCTCAATCTTTCTTAAAAAGTATGACCCTGCACTTCTAATTATCTCTGCAGCTCTGAGAAAGGGTCCATGCTTGCCAGTTCAACTTGTCAGGTTCCCTTCAGAGAGATTGTCTGACCTGCTGAGTGGTTCCAACTTATTTTCTATCAATAGAAACACTGACTGATGTGTGCAAACTTGTCTTGGAGCACAGGATATAAACTCATTAGTAGCAGAGACCATCAACAGAAATATGTTACTTTCTCTAATAACAGATTTATTTGACTTCACATGTCTTGCTACAAAACAAGTATAATTCTATAGACTAGAAAGGTCCTTTGAACTGTTCCAACTCTACTGGAGTTGCTTTGTTAGACATTTATTCGAATCTGGACACACAAGGAACCTCCTGGCTATAATTTTGATGAGTCATGACAGCACCATGTATGAACATTTTCAAATTTTAATTTCAATAATTTTATTGAAAGCAAATTTCTAACAAAAATCTACTTACATTTATATACAGCTTTAGTTCAAGTGCTTCAAAGGAATATTATCAAATGGAATCTGACATTGAGCCACTGAAGAAGATATCACAACAGACATTGTGGTCAAGGATTGGCTCTCAGGAGTACATAAAAGGAGGAAAGACAGGTGGATGGATTTTAAGAGAGAATTTCGGAGTTTATGTTTGAGGTAGCTGGAGAATCATTGCCAATAATGGAATCTTGAAAAGAAGAGATTGGTAAGAGAGCAGAATTGGAGGATATAGGAAGGTTATAGGAAATAACATAGATAATATGTAAGGACAAGGAATGAAGTGATTTGAAAACACAGGCAAGTCTTTTCCTTAAATTAAGGTATTTCCAGCATGTTAATGAATGTAGATCAGTGAACATGAGGCTGAGAAGGCATAGTTAGGATACAAGCAGTAGAGTTTTGTAAAGAGTTCATTTACAAGTGTGCAAGGTGGGAGGTCGGCAAGGAGAATATAAAAATGTTTGAGTGTAGCGATAAAAAAGGCATGATGTGCTGGGTAGTGGAAGAAGTGGCCAGTGTTATTATGTGTTGTGTGACTGATAATGATAAAGCAGGCAAGGAATCAAGAACTCATCTCAGAATCAATAGAGTATCATTGATACCTAAAATCTGTTCTGATAGATGATGAAAGGCAAGTATTCCATCTTCAGTTTGGGAAGATGCTCTGGGAAGGATACAGCAGAGCCACTTAGGCTTTGCCAGGGACAGCCTGGGTTCAATCAATGGTATGGAAGCGAGAGATCTCAAAATAGCTTGAAAGTCTCATTATGCATGTTAGGGAGTTTTGAGAAGATTTATAGCTCAGGTTGAGGTTCTGGATGTAGGTTTGCTCACTGAGCTGGAAGGTTCATTTTCAGATGTTTCATCACCATACTAGGTAACATCTTCAGTGAGCCTCCAAATGAAATACTGGTGGTATAGCCCGGTTTCTATTTATATGTTTGAGTTTCATTGGGCTGTTGATGTCATTTCCTGTGCTGACATCATTTTCTATGGTGATGTCATTTCCTGTTCTTTTTCCTGGGGGTAGAAATGAAAACAAACCTTCCAGCTCAGCGAGCAAACCTACATCCAGAATCTCATAATACAGTGATTATGCAGGATTATCAAGTTGAAAATCACTTATCATTATGGAAGACAGAAAAGAAGTTTGTGTTTTGTAGTCGCCTAGATTTCTAGTTTCTTCTTTTTGATTTTGTCCTGAATCTGTGGACCTTGGTCTGGTTTACATGAAATAGTATGCATCTTATTTTCATTTTTTGTGAGCAAATATTTGTTTTTAATCTCTTTATAAATTTGTAAGAAAGTTTGTAAGAAGCAGCAAATGCTCACAACAAAAATGAAAGGCATAACTTGTGGAAACTCACTGAAGAATCTTTTCCTGAAATCTGCAGAACAAATCGTTATAGGAAATTTTAATGTAATATCAGATGATGGAACAAGACCAGTTCAAGAGAAATATTAATTTTTTTCATCTGAAGCATAATTCAGAGTACAAGTAACAGACAATAATGCTAAATACACAGCCATTCTCCAGCACTATGATTGAGGTTAGGAACGTGTGTGGTCCATTATCACAATAACCAGCAAGGGTGAGTGAAAGTGTTGAAGCAATGGAAGAAAAAACACTTATGTACTCTAAAACAAATTTATAAAGAGATTAAAAACAAATATTTGCTCACAAAAAATGAAAATAAGATGCATACTATTTCATGTAAACCAGACCAAGGTCCACAGATTCAGGACAAAGTCAAAAAGAAGAAACTAGAAATCTAGGCGACTACAAAACACAAAGTACATGTTTCTGCCAAGCAACCACCTTCCATGAAAGAATTTCAGGAGATTAAGAAAGTCCAGTTAAGGTAATGGACTTGGTTTAGTGGGTAAACAGCCGGAGTGAAAGACATTCATAGTATAAAATATTTACCAGCAGAAACAAAACACAGAGTCAAATCAGAGTCAAAGTCAACATCTCTCAAACCACAGACTCACCAATCTTTCAGAGCTGAAGAGAGCACATGCTGGAAGAATTGTGAAACCTTAACAACACTTGAATTTGTGTAATCAGATACTTGAGCTGAGATGGATAGAGGTAAATGCAACTGAAGGTACACATGCTACCAAAGGGAAGAAAAGTCCTGAAGGGAGATGCTGCAAAAGTTATTGGTTTTGTAAAAATTAATCTGGAGACTGCATTGTTCCATTCAGTCTGATGTAATATTGGTTTGGGTAGGGATTAGGCAGCACATTTTATAATCTCATGATGTGTAGAACTATATCTACAGGTCTGTCCACAGTCTTAGTAATAATATCTAATAAATTCATGTAACTAGTCCTTAATTGCTATAATGCAATGAACATCATCTTGTCTCAAAAAGAGACAAAAGCCTCTTTTTGTTAAGACACAGAAGTGGTTGATCCTCTTATATTCGATAAAGTGTTTTATGCTTTTTCATCCTAAATTGTATCGCCTCACACTTCTCGACCCTGAACTACATCTGCCACCTCTTCCAATTGTACCAATTTGTTGATGACCTTTTGATCTGCACCATCCTCCTATGGTGCCTCCAAGTTTTGTATCTTCAGCAAATTTTGAAATTACAGCCTTACAACAAGATCTAGGTCATTAATATATATCAGAAAAAAGAGGAGTCATATTACTGATCCTTGAGGAATACCTCGATTAAATTCCTCCAGCATGAAAATGTTGATTAATTTCCTCTACTCAGTCAATTTCACATCCATGTTGCTGCAGCCTGTTTGTTCCTTGAATTCTAACATTACTCATACGTCCATTATACAGCGCCATACCAAACACATTTTGGAAGTTCATGCATAGCACATCAATAGCACTGCCCTCATTAACCCTTTGTTACCTCTTCAAAACTGCTAGTAAATTAAGCTTGACTTTCATTTAAGAAATCAATGCTGGCTTTTCTAATTAACCTATATTTTTTCATGTTGTTTTGACTTGACAGACTTCCATTCGTCAATAAAGTGGGAGGGCAATCTCCTGTCAGCTTTCTGACAGAGACTAATGTATCAGTACAATTAGGAACAGCCAAGACATTTCAAAGAAGATCCCTCTACCATTATCTTTGCAGAGAGAAATGTCAGTCTCTTGGCAACACAGATAAAAACTACTTCAACAATCAAAAGTACAATTCCATTCTGACCGTAATATCAGAATCAAGCTCAGGCACACACTCATTTTAATGGGAAACTCTTGTAATTATATGAAAATATTCCAATGGAGATTTTATGTTAAAAACATTATTCACATATCTAAGGTGATAAACAAAGAGTATTGTTGTTCATGATAATGGGTAGAGATCTAAAGACAGATTCCTTTGTTCACATCTCCCACTGTGCTTCCAATTTCAATTTCTGTCCATTTTTGATTTCATTGAGCTACAGAAATATAAGTCTGGAAAATAAGATGTTTGTTTTTCCTATTGCCTCCTCCAAAAGAAAAACAAGTCCTTTTATTGAAATGAAAGCGAAATACTGTGCACCCTGGAAATCTGAAACAAATACAGAAATTGCTGGAGAAACTCAGCAGGTCTGGTAGCATCTGCAGAGAGAAAAACAATGTTAATGTTTCAGGTTTGATGTGACTCTTCTTCAGAACTCAAGACTCTGAAGAAGAGTCACTTTGGAGTTGCTGGAAGTTTCTCCATCATTTTCGATGTTTGTCTCCTCTTGCTGAAGAATCCTTTGTGTTTAAGCAGCCATTTTTCCTTGATTTCCTTGATGTTCTGCCTTCACAAGAGAAAACTTTCTGCTTCCATCATTGGCCATTGCTCATAAACCTGAGCATGTGATCTTTACCTGGACCAGGAGAACTCACAAAGAGCAGTATTGAACAGTCTGAGATCTGAAATCACCATAATCTTAATAGTGGACAATGCTCAATGGATTCACATGATATTTGTCTGCTGGCTATTTTACCCAGTTTAAGACAGTTGTCATACCATGAACAAAAGGCATAACTCCTTATTGTATTTATTCTCAAGAATAAAGAAGAGTTAGTAGGCTGCAATTCAATTAGCTTTCTATTAGATTTATATGTAGTGAAGGTTGAGCATAAGTACTTTGTGGCTTCCATGCAAGCATCAAGAATAATTGGCAACCTTTAATTTCATATCATAATTAGTTTCATAAATGTGAACCATTTTAAACATTGACCAGAGCCCATTATTTTATTGGAGTTGCTTAATGTAATTTGAAGTGTATTACTACCAAACATAATATTTGACCTTAAAGACAACATTGGGTTCTGCAATACTAAAACTTATTTACATGTAATAGCTTTGATCCAACCATTTGTTCTCTCTTCTTGTGTCTTTTGGGTACATCAGACAAGGCTAGCATTTATTGCCAATCCCCTGGGAAGGCAGTCATGAAATACATCTGAATGGCTTGCAATTCAACCTTGCAGTTAAGAGGCAAACACATTTCTACAGGTGTGCAGTTTAAAACAAACAAAATCTTTTACCACTGGCTAAGACAAAGATTATTGTCCCTCCCTAGTGGCCCTTGGAAAGGTGATGGTGAGCTACTTTCTTTGAAAACCTGCAGTCCATGAGGTGCAGATAAACAGTCAGTACTGTTTGGAAAGAATTCCAAGGACTTTGATCCAGGCACCGTGAAGGAATGGCAAGAAAGTTCCAACATGGGTCGGTGGGGAAATTACAGGCTGTGGTATTTCCATGCACTTGTTGTCCTTCTCCTTCCAGGTCTGTGGTCACCAATCCATAATCAGCTGATAAATCACAGAGCCTCTGACAGTCCCAGTCTCAAGTGCTTCATAAAACACCCTAATTCTGCCTAAGTTGTGCTCGTACATTGATCATCATGTAATTGCATGACTCACACTTCCAGGAGCCACAGTTACACATGGAGCTCAGAAGTCAGCGCAGGACAAAGAAAAATTGTGGAAAACGTTGCCATACCACACATCCCAATATCTGAGCAACAGATGCTGCTCAGGGCACTAGAAACAAATTGCGCCCAGAAAAGGGAACTCTGGTGTTTCTACACTTAAAAACAGCCTGAAACATTCCGAATGTTCCAGAGACGTACTGCAGAATAACCAGTGGCAGAGTGGCATGACAAAGCACAAGATGAAGATGGTGCAGGGAAAAGCAGAAATCAGACGCATATTTAAAACTCACAATTGGTTGCAAGTGCAAAATTTATATTTGACTTCAACCAATGCTATAACTTGGTTCAAGAAAGCTTTTATACTTGGTTGCTTGTCATGTGTAGTTGTTTTTTTTAAGATTCCCTACAGTGTGGAAACAGGCCCTTCAGCCCAACCTGTCCACACTGACCCTCTGAAGAGTAAGGTGCCTCACAGCACCAGGGACCCAGGTTCGATTCCAACCCTGGGCGACTGTCTGTGTGGAGTTTGCACATTTTCCCCGTGTCTGCATTGGTTTCCTACGGGGTGCTCTGGTCTCCTCCCACAATCCAAAGATGTGCAGGTTAGGTGAATTGGCCACGCTAAATTGCCCATAATGTTCAGGGATGTGTTAGTCAGGAGTCAATATAGGGTAAGGGAATGGGTCTGGGTGGGTTACTCTTTGGAGGATCGGTGTAAACTTGTTGGGTTGAAGGGCCTGTTTCCATACTGTAGGGATTCTATGGATTCTGTAGGGACAGTTAATTAGTAATAGTTACTGTATCTAATCTCCTTTTAAGTTTTCCAATAAAGTTGCTGTTCTAAATTCCTTTTTTTTGGATGTATTTAACTACAGTGGATGAATAAAGTGTGTTTTGCTTTAAATGTGGTAGTTTGACCAAACGAATTGTATCCTCATCACAACACTTTACACTTATCTTTAATATAAGAAAAAGTTGGGGTCTAGACTATCTGAATATTTTGAGGGGGTTTGGTCTGCTCCATAACATGGTGCACATCTCAACCCCACAGTGTATTCACAGCTGTAGGCTTGAAGCTAGTGCTGTCTTGGCTTTTATTATGCCTCATACATCTGGGCTAGCAATCATAATGTGACAAAGCTGGACCATCTGAAATGAAATTGAAAATGCACAACTTCCACACAGAGTGGGAAAATGAATTTCTGTTCGCATCAGAACTGTAAAAAATAAGAGTATTTGCCATTTATGTCACCAAGTATATTGATAAGTACAAAGGGCCATTTTGAACACCAGGCAATGACCCTCAGGAAATTCAAGGACTATTTCCCCTTGAACAGAATGCTTTGGACAAAGAAAGCTAACAAACTGAATGCTGTTTTGAACGCTCAACTGTCACCTTTTAGTAAACCAGCAGTAAAAGGTAAGACCTGAATGAAGCATCATCTTGTGTTTGTCATCTTCTGGCAAAACACCAGAAACCATTCACAGATGGTGAACTAACTAAAGAAGCAATGACTGCAGCTTCTAACTTTGATTTTAAACAGTTTAAAAACAAAGAAGGAATAATTACAACAATCCAAAGCACGTCACTTGTCATTTCCACAGCAGCAAGGTGTGAAATCTTTGTCCAAAGAAGTCTTGCAGGATCTAATGGATCACAAATGTTTCTCATTGCAATTCAATGAATCAATCGACATGACTGGCTCAGCCCAGTAGATTGTTACTGGGTTTTTAAGGACATAACAGTCAATAACTTCTCACCTTTTTCTCACACAAAGGAAGAAAAAGAGGTGAATTTATACAATGAAATCAAAAGATACATGCTTGAGACATGATGTAGAAGAGTCGGTGTTAGACTGGGGTGGACAAAGTTAAAAATCACACACCGGGTTATAGTCTCAAGTTTACTTGGAAGCGCTAGCCTTTGGAATGCTGCTCCTTCTTCAGGTGGAAGAAGGAGCAGCACCTACGAAAGCTAGTGCTTCCAAATAAACCTGTTGCACTATAACCTGGTGTTGTGAGATTTTTAACTTTATGCTTGAGAAAGGCATTCCAATCAAGAAACTAAGTTCATCACAACTGATTGTGCACTAGCCATGCTTGGTGCAAATGCAAGCTTTGTTGTACTTTGTAGAAATGATGTTGATTTCTCCTCCATTGTCAATTATTCATGTATAGCCACCAGTAAACATTTACAAATAAAGCTATGAACTTTTCTCACATAATATGAGTTACTATTACAACTATAAACTCAATTCAAGCAAGAGCCCTTCAAGACCACTTGTTTAAATCCTGACTTGACAAACTTGATGCTGTCTTTAATAAGCTCATTCCTCTGCTGGTGTGAGGTGATTAAGTTGAGAAAGGGTACTGCAAAGATTTTAGACTTGATGGCTGAAATTGTCACTTCTCTTAAATGAAGTGGGCAATGAGCTGTCATGTTGCTCAAGGTCTTGTTTCCTCCAGACATAACGCCAAACCTAAATGAGTTGAACTGTAGGACTTAGCACATATGATCAGTGCTGTGAATGCAATCAAACTGAAACTGTGGTCCTTGCAATTAAAAAAAAACATGTTGCGACATTTCCAATTCTGGTGAAAACACAAGAAAATCATCAATGTCAAAGAAAAATGTTTCCACACAGCAAAGTATCTGAGCACAAATCAGGAAGTAAGCAGACAAATTCAACATGCAATATCAGGAACTAGATGTGATGGAAAAAAATAGTCATATTTGTCTCAAATCCATTCATTTGAATACGTTAGTTGGTTGAATACCAAATTCCAGAGGGTGTTTGAAATGAAGACAAATAATATGCAAAATGATGTAGAACTGAAAGTCAGGTCAATGGACAATGCATTTTGGAAATTTGCAATCAGAGAAAAATATCCACTCTATCAGCCTGTGCTTTTGAATTGAAAACTTTCTTTTGTTTCACATACCTTGTGTGAGAAAACATGCTCCCAATGAAGATAATGAAGATATAGATATCACATCCTGGAAATTCACTTGATGGACTATATATGGCTAGCAGACTTAAACTACAATCCAGACTTCAAGACAATGGCAGGTAACATGCATTCACAAATGTCACACTGAGACTTATTTAGTAGAGCAAAAAATAATCAATTATATAGAGTAAACACTTGGTTTTCGATCTACATGCCACCAAAATAAACTGTTTATTCCATTTTTTGTTAGGAGTTGACCCTCAGTTGCTTTTAATTTCAAGAAGTGATCTTGCGTTTAAAAAAGGCTGGAGTCCACTATTTTAGGTGCTACAGGTTTTGGGTGCAGAAGATGCTGCTGAAGAAGTCTTAGCTAGTTACCACAGTGCAAGTTGTGGACAGAACCCATAGCTCCCACTGTGCATTGATGCTGAATGTTCAAGGTGGTCAATAGAGAGCCAATCAAGTGGATTACTTTGTCCTGAAAGGTGACAGGTTTGAACATTGCTGGTGATGCACTCATTCAGCATTTCCAGAGTACACTCTTGAATTTGATGATGGACAGGCTTTGGGTAGTCGGGCGGTGTCATTTGCTGTAAAATACCCAGCCTCTGGCCTGCTCTTGTCCTCATTGTATATATACGGGTGATTCCGTTCAAATTGTGGTCAATGGTAACCCACAGGATGTTGATCATGGAAGAATCAGTAATCGTAATGCTAGTGAATGTCAAAAGGAGATGGTCTGATCCTCCCTCATTGGAGATGATCATTGCCTAGCACTTGCATAACGTGAATGTTATTGAACCCACAATTTACTTTCATGTGGTTGTGAGTTATTTTATTACATTTTTACTTCAGAACATATACATGCATTAACAACAATTAAGAGTATTAACAGATAAATAGATGTTTTACATGCTGAATATCTCCAAATGCTGGAGATTTCTATTCTCTTATGTTAGCCACAAAGCATGATGATAATATTGTCATCAAGTTAGCAATGATAATTTTACCCAAATTTAATTTTTTTTCTTTTCTTGTTGCTTAAATGAGAAAAGGGTTTCCATGAATTCAAAACTTAGCCTGTGGGTCACAGTTTAATTTGTATAGTCTCTGTTTGAGTGCAAAAACGAAGGAGAGGAACAATGTCCCATCACATAAGGAATGGCATCCATCAATCTGCAGAGCGTCATTCTGCGCTTCCTGAAGCCAATTTGTAAAAGAATTGAATCATGCTTCCCTCCTCACACACAATAAAACCTTTTCTTCTGATACTTCTTAGACTTCCCAGGCTCTTCAATGAAATCGCTCATTGCAGATTATCCATTCCTCTATATTGGCCAACTTTAGTGAGTTATTACTGTGAAAGATAACTTTGATTCTATGGTTGTTTCAAAATGGAGATTAGGTAGCTTTATACAGATTTGAAAATTAGCAAACCACTTCAAACCACACTTGTGCACCTTCTAGTGGTGTAAGGTTGGGACGAAGATAGACCTCTGACAGGTTGCCTGCTATTTAGATGTAAGTTATTAACACATTCTTGTCTCAGATATAGACAATACTTATACCAAAACACTGGCTTTGGCAATACTCAACCTTCCTGTTTTCTTTACATTAATTTAAATAATTGTAACGTGTTAGAGCAAATTATTTCCATTAAAAGATTTGTTTTTTTTAATAAAACCTGCTCCTTTTATCTTTATCATTAATCAATCCTATACAGAATATGTTTTTTAATTCAATTATCTGTGTTATAGTAATATAAATAACAATATGAATACAAAGTTTCTTTTAAAATGTTGATATTATCAGCCACATTTATAGTGATTACCAAAGAGTTCTTTTCTTACATATCAAAATTCATTGTTTATTTATAAACTAGGATCTGATTCAGTCATTCACAAGTGGAACTCAGCTGTTCCACTCCACTGCCTCACACTTTCTCAATGCATTCAACATATATCCAGTAGCAGATGGCTTGTCATGAATCAATTCACAGAAGGTCATCTGCAGGGCATAAACCAAGATGCTGCACTTCCAAATATCATTTTGCTTTCTCTTAACCACACTCACTTTCTTGTTCATTTTATCACAATTTAACAAAAATAGAACAGGCAGGAGAAACCGCAATGTGACTAATGGTTCTTTTCAGATGAGCACAAATTGAATACAAAGACAAATTTCATTCGCAGACTTTCACAGTATAACAAATAACCGCATAAAACACTTTACAAGAATATCAGAGGACAGCAGAGATGTAAGTTACCACCTCAATGGTTTCATTAAAAACAGAACAGTTTCTGAATGTTATTTATAAAGTTCCATGAAAGAGAATTATTTGATGGCAAATTGAGAAAGTGATATTGGAGTAGCATAACCTGAGTTAAAAATTTTCCTTTGCACATCTGCATTAGTTGTGCAACTGATGCTGAAATGTATTTTGTTTCTTACGAACAACTGAAGATTATTAATTTATTTAATAACCAGAAATTTTAAAAGGGCACTTTTTTACTGCCAAACTAAACTGTCTTACATACAATTTAAAGAAGGCAAATTCTACTAACTTCTATTTGAATTCAACATTTACATTAAACTCTCTATTCATATCTTGGAAATGTCCACTAAGGGACATGATGATGTCTGAGCTGTCTTGATTCCAATCATTGCTGTTTTCTCTTTCCTCAACAATGGCTTTTCATCAATGTTTATTCTTCTCACTGCATTTGTTTATCAATAGATATGGTTTTAAGGCAAACTAGAGGGAAAACAAAGGGTAACAATCTGTGCAGGTATTTGCAGTTACAATGTTTGTTCCCCTTTCATTTTACCAGAAATTGCTTCTCCCAGGAAGCATGCAGTAAAAAAGTTCCCAAATTGGAGGAGCTCGTGTTTTGAAGGAGAAGTATGGCTATGGAGTAGTCTGGGCACTGCTACTTTGCACTACACAACTGTCAGACATTGAGAAAATAGAATATCATGAGCCTCCTCTTCTTTTTTCTGTTGTTTTCCCTACTATTTCTGGAAGAAAGTGACTTATTCCACTTTCAATGCTATTCACAATCGAATGCAGCTCAAGCCACACACTTTTCTAATGTAAACAGAGAGAGAAAATATGGCATGGAGAGATGGATTGCACTGAATTAAAAACAAATCTGATTAACCAATAGACTTCCTACTCAGCATGCTCTTCTCTCCTTAAAGTTACAGCTAGCTCAGGCTGAAATGAGAAATCTCTTTCTCTTTCCATATGAAAAACTGTGGAAATCAAAAACTCTCCCTTTCTACACCTCTCCCAAAAAGCTGTAGATGCTGGACTGATTAAAATATTCATGACTTGATTAATAACTTTTCTTTGATAAGGCATCATGCGATAGGGGGAAAGTTGGTTATTTGGAGTTGAGAGACAGATCACCATGACTGAATGCAATAGTGGAACGGATTTGAATGATTGAATGGTCACCTCCATTCTTAAATTAATTGACTATCAGTTTTGTGTTCTGGACCCAAACATATGGTGGCAGCAAACTAGTCAGGAATTGAGAAGTTAAGATGCCTTGGTATAGCAAAGTAGTGATGGATTAAATCCTTCATAGACATGAATTGCATTATGCATTTTCTAGCGTCTATTAGACCGGATTAAACAACAAGGGCAGTGACAGGTTATTTGATGCACAAGTATAAAAGGCATCTCAGAAGGAAGACTCTGATTGTTACAAGTAATCAATCATCACGATCAGTGTCAATCTTTGCTCAGTAAACACATTACTGCTGATAAGCTGCCAGTCAACAATTCTGCCCCTTAATTAAAATAGGGAACATGACTGCTGCAGGGGCAGGGACCCAGTGTTCCTGACAACTAAAGTGTCAGAAGAAAATTACTGGCAATTGAAAATACAAAAGAAAGTAAGTGTGGCCATGCATGTCCCAAAACACTCCTCCATACCCAAATGAAAATTTGGTGCATACTAAGAATTTTTTAAAAAGTCAATTCATGTTATGTGAGCTTTGATGGATTTACAGCTCATCCCTAATTGCCCTCGGGACGGTGGTGATAAACTGTCTTCTTAAACTGCTGCAGTCCAATTAAATCAAAGCACAAAAGCATGACAGCAGAGGATTCAAAAAAAATTTTTCACTGCATTATGTTGTTTACTCAATTGGGAAAGTCCTCTAACATTTGGAGACAATTACAAACACTGATAAATGTAAGGATCAACTGCACTTTAAAAGACTTATTGCGATAATGAATCATCACAGTAAAACCCCAACCATGTTACAATACAGCATAAAAAAAAGAGGAACATTTAAAGGTGCGCAAACATTTTATTCTTTTCTTTTAGAATGTTTATGGCACCATCAAAGAAAAAAACCCAGCAGTTTGGCCATACAGTTACCAAAACATTTCTCCACACGCAGATGGAAATTTTGCTTGTATTATTGATACATTCTTAATATTCTTTCATGGGATATGGGCATTGCTGATTAGGCTAGCATTTATTGCCCATTCCTAATTGCCTTGTAAAGCTGCTTCTTAAACTGCAGGTAGAGTCATAAAGTCATAGACATATATAGCATGGAAAGGGACCCTTCAGTCCAACCTGTCCATGCTGACCAGATATCCCAACCCAATCTAGTCCCACCTGCCAGCACCCGACCCATATCTCTCTAAACCCTCCATATTCCGATACCCATCCAGATGCCTATTAAATGTTGCAATTGTACCAGCCTCCACTATTTCCTCTGGCAGCTCATTCATTATACATACCACCCAATCCGTGAAAAGGTTGCCCCTTAGGTCTCTTTTATATTTTTCCCCTCTCACCCTAAACCTATGCTCTCTAGTTTTGAACTCCTCCACCCCAAATAGACTTTGTCTATTTATCCTATCCATGCCCCTCATGATTTTGTAAACCTCAAAAGGTCACCCCTCAGCTTCAGAGGCTCCAGGGAAAACAGCCCTAGCCTATTCAACCTCTCCCAATAGCTCAAATCCTCCAACCATGGCAACATCATTTTAAATCTTTTCTGAACTCTTTCAAATTTCACAACATCTTTCCAATAGGAAGGAGACCAGAATTGCATGCAATATTCCAAAAGTGACCTAACCAATGTCCTGTACAGCCACAACATGACCTCCCAACTCCTGTACTCAATATTCTGACCAATAAAGGAAAGCATACCAAATGTCTTCTTCACTATTCTATCTACTTGCGACTTCACTTTCAAGGAGCTATGAACCTGCACTCCAAGGTCTCTTTGTTCAGCAACACTCCCTAGGACCTTACCATTAAGTAAATAAGTCCTGCTTAGATTTGCTTTCCCAAAATGCAGCACCTCACATTAATCTAAATTAAACTTCATCTGCCACTCCTCAGCCCATTGGCCAATCTGATCAAGATCCCGTTGTAATCTGAGGTAACTTTTTGCTGTCCACTATATCTCCAATTTTGGTGTCATCTGCAAACTTACTAACAATACCTCTTATGCTCACATCCAAATCATTTATAGTAATGACAAAAAAGTAGTGGACCTATCACCGATCCTTGTGGCACTCCACTGAACACAGGCAGGTCTTAGAAATGTAAAAAGGACTATACAACCATATGTACTGTTGTAGACTTGTATCCTTTGATCTGAAGACAAGTTGGTCAAGATAATCCACAAGTACCATGCAATCTACAACCTGCCATCTGTGATAAAAAAAATCTGGGAATATATTGTAGTCTACATCTTCCATGGCTCAATCAAAAAATAAATTAGCCTCCAAAAACTTTAAGATGTGCATAGAAACAGAAGCTGGCTACAATGGTACAATATCCTTTTACCAAAGTTGGAATAACCTTTAATGAAGTTATTCTGAACTGAGTTAATCGCATCTCAAGAAAACTGAGAAACAGTGTCTCCTCTTCATTATACTTTAATAAGATACTGAAGAGATAATGTAAAATTTGCAGACAAAATAAATTTCAATTAGCGAATGTATGCCCGAACGTCAATTGTCGAATGTGTCTGTTAAAATATTTTGCATCTAACATATGAACACTCATCACTTGAAGAGTAAGACTAATTTCAAATCATCAAAAGATACTTGTGAAATTATGTAGTTTTCTTTCTTTTGCACAGGTGTGATATAGAGGAGCAGATGTGTACTACAGGGGTCTCAACATTTATAGCTCCTGCTTCACCAAAGTCCCATTACACTGAAGCACATGTCAAAAATACTTTGAGTCAGACAGAGATAGAAAACCATCACCTCACTTGCTTGCCAAATTTACTTACAGCAGTATCATTCAGCTGCCTCACTCTGTTATGCAATTAGTATCATAAGTGAAATTACAAGATATCTCAACACGCTTCATAAAATACAGGAGGCAAAAGAATACAGTCATCTCAGTTATCAAGAAAAACATGCACAGCAGTCAGTCAGTGAGGCAAATCAATCTTCAGAAAGTAGCAAAGGCATTGCTCGTCCATAAAAAGGAGCATGTGTACTTTTTAAACAAAGAAAATAAAACAAATGTAACTTGCTATCTAATTTGGATCAAATGATGCATTCATTTGATCTCCTTTAGTTCCAGTTGAGCAGATTACATCTCTAACAGTAAATCCTTGTAAAACTAGCCTGCCGAAGGGATTAAAAAAAATCTATGCAACAAAAAGAATACAGTGATTGAAGTTTCACAATACTGAGAAACCAGTGTGCCTGGTTGCAGCAGTTCCTTCAGCTGCTTACAATGTACAGCATATGCAGTAATGGTCAGTGCAATTGTTTCCCACTATCACCTTCAAATGCTGTTCGCATCTGTGTACTGGAAAGCAGCGTGATGCTATTTTAGAGAAATTGGCATCGTATTGTTTGGATGATGAATGGTTGCTGCATCCGAGCAAAACACAGCCACTGTACAGCCAAATCTATTAAGTAGCAAACAACAAAAACTGCTGGCAAAATTATTCCAGATAAGAATCTGCCACTTTATTATTACTTTGTAGTGTTAATTCAAGAAATGTAAGCTCCTCAAAACCCAAATAATTCAATAACCAGACGGTCCAGATGTAAAGAAATACATCTCACTACCAAATTCTTATGTTCATTCTCAAACTATACAGGTTATTAGTTTTCTCTTAAATTCTTAATCTTCAAAATTCTCTTAAATTTACTTTGTTGGTGTCAGCGAGAAGAAAAAAAGTCACTGAGGGTAGACATTATAGAGACACAGACTCTTTACACTCCTAAATCGCATTCATACCAAAAATAAATACAAAATAATTTTCTTTTTTGTTCCACAATATTGGTTTCGTATTTTATACTGAACAAGTGCCCCATCTTTCATCAAAAATTTGGAATGGGGTTCACTGCAAAGGAGAATAAAATAGACTGAACAATGTTCTATAAAATATGAAATACTTTGGTGGTAATTGGTGCAAGCTAGTATCTGGTGCTCTCTGGAAATGACAAACCATAAGATAGTCAACCATAGAAATTATGAAGACCATTTGTTTCCAAGGCAGTGTATCAGCAATATTTCTTCCCAAGGAGTACTACACATTGGATGAAACTGCGTGCCAAAGGAACTAGTCACAGGCCCATCACTTAAACCCTTTAAGAAATTTAAGTTGTGGTACAGTGGCACAGTGGTTAGCACTGCTGCCTCACAGTGCCATGGACCCGGGTTTGATTCCAGCCTTGGGCAACTGTCTGTGTGGAGTTTGCACATTCTCCCTGTGTCTGCGTGGCTTTCCTCCGAGTGCTCCGGTTTCCTCCCACTGTCCAAAAATGTGCAGGTCAGGTGGATTGGCCATGCTAAATTGCCCATTGTGTCCAGGAATGTTTAAGTTAGCTGGATCAACCACGGGAAATGGAGGGTTACAGGGCAAGGGTGGGAAATGATTCTGGATGGGATATTCTTCAGGGAATCTGCGTGGACTTGTTGGGCTGAAGGGTCTGTTTCCACATTATAGGGATTCTATGGTATGATTCTATGCATTACTGGATTATTTCCATTTAAAGCATTTAATTATCAGGACTATCATCTCAGCAGGTCACAACTGGGTTAGCTCAAGCTACCCATATCAATGTTGACAGAATAAAGATCTAGTCTGTGATGCAAACACAACCGAAGCACAACAAAACAGAATGTATAGCTATGGTTATTTGGCTGCATGCATTTTATTTAAATACTATTTACTGCCACATCATTTTAAAATACAATTTTAATTTCCAATCAAAAATACAACAAATTTTACAGAGTAGAATTCCAAATTAAATTAATGCTATTTATTGGTGCAGTGCAAGTGCCGTTTTCAGTCTCAGCTGAGCAGAGTGAGTGCGGACTGAGCTTGTGGCTGAAGCCCGGACTGGGAGCACTGTAAGCATGGGCTGGCAGGGGGATGTGTCCAAGTCCGGGACAGAGGGGAGGCCTCATGTTCTATAGCCTGGTGGGTGTGGACTCAGTTGAAAAGGACCAAAAGTTGAGTACTCGAACAACAATTTTTATTCTCATTCTCACTCCCATGTTAGTCTATTTTTTTTCTATAATTCTGTGACAACTCTTAAAGTATTTGTACCTCGATACTCTGTACCTAAGATAGTGCCGAAAGGTAACATTACAAACTTTTCACTGCACTCATTCAAGGGCATGTGACAATAACAGCTATTGAACGAGTCGAGAGTGTCAAGATCCTGGGAGTGGTCACCTACAACAAGCTTTCTTGGACTCTTCATGTGGACACACTGGTTACAAAGGCCCAACAACGTCTCTTCTTCCTCAGGCAGCTGAGGAAATTTGGCATGACGGTGAATAACCTTGTTAGCTTTTATAGGTGTGCCATCGAGAGCATTCTGTCTGGATGTATCACTACCTGGTACGCAACTGTAACATTTAAGATCACAGATGGTTACAGGGAGTGGTGACCCCTCTCTGTAAGGCCAACCTCCTATCTATAGAATCCATCTACCAGGCCCGCTATCAAGGAAAGGCTGCCAGCATACTCAACGATCCATCTCACCTTGGCAATGTTTTTCTCCAACATTTATCATCAGGGAAAAGGTACAGAAGGCTTAACACATGTACCAGCCAGTTTCGACAGTTTCTACCCTACTGTTGTTAGAATACTGAATGGACTCACAAACTCTTAACATTCGCCTGTACCTGTGTTTTTGTTTTTGCTGCTGTTTAACTATTATTTACTTATCTATGCTACTTAACTCTGTGATCTGCCTGTATCAGTCGCAAGACAAAGCTTTTCACTGTGCCTTGGTACATGTAACAATAAATTCAACTCAATTCAATTCAATTCAAAATGTAATTGATGTAAAAATGATGAAAGTCGAGCAGAGCTGGTGAATGAATGAAGTGAAGAAGCAAAACCATGAAGCATCCATGCATAGAAGCACTGAATTATGCAATCTGATTGGATAATAAAAGGCTCCATTATAAAATGAATATACTGGTCAAGATTGGCGTTGCATGCACTTTCTTAATGGCCCACTCACTGTCATATGCAAAACATTAATTGTTAAATTGCTTCAATCTCCTATTAGTTATAATATGCATGCTGTCAAGTCTTTATCCTCCTAGAAAAGGGTGCATTGAGCTGACTAAATTACTAGATTTAGTCCTCCTTTTCTTAGTACAGCACACTGTGGATGTTTCATTACAGCTAATGAACAAGACATCTTTTAAAAAAAAATTCACCACAGTTGATATGGTAATTAAAATTGCAATGCATCATAATTTAGACACTTAATGTGTTTTGTGAAAAAACACATTGACCTCACAATTCCTATGCGGATTGTGCTGTTATGATTAATTGTGTGCAAAAAGAATGTGTCATGCCCTGTCCCAACCCCCACATTTCAAGAGTTAACATATACTGCATCATAATGCTGTCTGCATCATAAAGACACTGCTTAACACAGAGCTGAAAGAAATAAAATGAGAATAGAAAAGATATGGGCAGTAAAGGAAGTGAAACAGTTTGTATTTCATCATCTTAGAATTACCAATGCATTTCTGCTTTAAAAGACAACAATACTGTGTTTTTTAGAGGGACTTATCTCTCTCACCCCCAATATTTTGACTAGTAGTTCTTTCTATTCAGGTTTGTTCCTTCTGCGCCAGACACTATCCTTGTGCTAAGCAGTTGGGCATGCAGATCATACATGCTTCTTTTAGCTGTTAGGAGGTATACAAAAGAGACACTCATTCATACATTTTTCACTTTCTGTCCTTGGCTTTGGTCTTGTATAAACATTTCCGTCTGCTGAAATACCATTCCTGAAAACTCTCATTGTTGAACATTTTGTCATGAAATGAATGATTTAGAGCAGGCTTCAGCATAGTTTTCTGCTTTTATACAATGAAAGCTAGTATTATTGTTGATATGTTTCATTGTTTTCTACTTATTGGTTCATGTTACATATATCATAGATAACCAAGTTTTTTTTTGATTCAGATATCTTGAAGTTTGTCAACAATAATAACAAATTTACAGGGCTATGTTATTTCAGACCGACGTACATATTTGGGGTCGTGTGTTATACACTGTTACATACACATAGATGACTGACTGAACAAACTACATCGACTCGATGACACAGAGTTACTGAATGAAAGGTGGGTATTATTCGAACAGATAAGCCTGTCAGATCTGAATCTATACCATAATATAAACTCCCCAAGTTTTCCATTTCAAGAGTGGGGACCCTTTCCAATAATATGTACAAGGATGCATTTAGATATAGTCTCTCGATACATTCAGACAATGCTTTGGTGAATGGATGACACAATTATACCAAGTCCTTTTACAATTATACCAACTTGGCAGTGCGCTGTTTGTTGCAGGTGGATGGATGTTATTTACTGTAGATGCATGTTTGTTGTTTATCATGATTTCTTCAGTATCTGAGTCATCACCTTGCGAGATGGCCAGTTGATGATATACATTTGGAGCCCATTTCTTTGCAGGTCTTGACCATTGCTCATCATATGGTCTCAGCAGGACACGCTGAAATAGTATTTTTCGATGAGTTTTTTGCTTGTGCAATAATTTCAAACTCATGTGCTTTTCTTTTGTCCAAGCTGGGATAACTATCTGCATCATTGATTGTGCTTTTTTTTTCATTTTCTCTCTTCTTTCCAACAATGTATCACAGATATATGATCAGCTGGTGAGTGAGGGCAAGGAGAACCGTATGGATCTTTTTCTCAAATATGAAAGCTTCTGATATGGGGAAAAGAATTGCCTACAAGAGTAGCACATAGATTTAACATGGCGCTGAAATTCTTGGCAAAGCCACTTTGCATGTCATGACCATGGATTTTTCAGTACAACCAATGCGTTCTGAGAGACAATTTGACCGAGAATAGTGAGGAAAAGAGACAATGCTTTGAACAGTCTTGGGCAGGTTCTCCAAGAAATGGCAATATTTCACAGTTAAACAATGCTCACTTTCTCACAGCAGTCAGCTGATATTTTTGGAAAATGATGCACAGACATTTTAACAGCAGCTGTCAAAAGTTAAGATGTAAGATTAGTTTGCTGGGAGGCAAAGTAAACAAATGGGTAGGGTTAGAGTGCCAGGTGAGGAGGGTTAGGATGCCAGATGGGCAGGGGGTAGGATGCCAGGTGAATTGGGTACCGAGTATGTAGGTTGCAAGGTGATCAGTAAGTGACAGAGCATGTGTGGGTGGGAGATAATGGGTCCCATGGGATGGAGGCAGGAGTTATGTCAAGGGGTTAGGGGAAAATATTGGGTCTAGAGGGTGGTGGGGTGACTAAGATCTGAAGTGGGAGATAGGATGACAGGTCTGGAGCAGAGTTACAGTCATACAGCATGGAAACAGACCTTTCAGTTGATTTACTTATTGTTACATGTACCGAAGTACAGTGAAAAGTTTTATTTATGAGCAGTACAGGCAGATCATAGTTAGCAAGGATTTACAGATCAAAAAGACTTAGACAGAGGCATACAGGTTACATTGCTATTTCAGGGCTGGGGAGTCCATTCATCAGTCTATAATGGCTGGGAAGAAGATGTTCCTAAAACTGCTGGTGCCAGTGTTCAGCCTTCTGCATCTTCTGATGGAAGAAGTTGGAGGAGATCTTTACTGGGGTGTGATGGGTCTTTAGAACATAGAACATAGAACATAGAACATAGAAAAGTACAGCACAGAACAGGCCCTTTGACCCATGATGCTGTACTGAGATTTAATCCTAATGTAAAATATAGTGACTTAACCTATGCACCCCTCAACTCACTGCTATCCATGTGCATGTCCAGCAGTCGCTTAAATGTCCCCAAGGACTCTGCTTCCACCACCACAGCTGGCAACGCATTCCATGCATTCACAACTCCCTGCAAAAAGAACCTACCTCTGACATCTGCTTTATACCTTCCTCCTAATATCTTCAAACTATGACTCCTCGTGCCAATCAATCCTGTCCTGGGGAAAAGTCACTGGCTATTGACTCTATCTATTCCTCTCATAATTTTGTGCACCTTGTTCAGGTCTCCTCTCTTCCTCCTTCTCTCTAGACAGAAAAGTCCGAGCTTAATCAACCTTTCTTCATAAGGCAAGCCCTCCAGTCCAGGCAATATCCTGGTAAACCTTCTTTGCACCCTCTCCAAAGCCTCTGTATCTTTCCTATAATAGGGCGACCAGAACTGGACACAATATTCCAAGTGTGGTCTCACCAGGGACTTGTAGAGCTGCAGCAAATCTTCACATTTCTTAAACTTGATCCCCGTTAATGAAAGCCAAAACACCATATGCCTTCTTAACAGCCCTATCCCCATGGGTGGCAACTTTGAGGGACACTGCCAAGAATTATAATGATGCTGGCAGCCTTTCCATGGTAGCGAGCTGTGTGAATAGAGTCCAAGGGTGGAAGGTTGGCTTCCACGATGGTCTTTACTGTGCATTCCACCTTCTGTGGTCTTAGGGTCAGCAGAGCATTCACCATACCAGGCTGTTATGCACCACATAGTATGCTTCCAAAGGTGCATCTGGAGAAGTTGGTGAGCGTCCTTATGGACATGCCAAATTTTCATAGCTGTCTAAGGAAGAGGTGTTGTTGTGCCTTTTTGACTGTCGCATCTATGTGGGAAGTCCAGGATAGATTGTCAGTTATTGTCACTCTGAAGAACTTAACGTTCTCCGTCCTCTCAACATCAGTTCCGTTGATGTGGATGGGAGCATATTTTCCTCCTTTCTTTGTGTCTAATCAGTCCATGTCGACCATAACCATAAACAAAACTAGTCCCACCTACCTGTGTTTAGCTCATATCCCTCCAAACATTTTTTATTTATGTAATTATCTAAATGTCTTTGAAATGTTTTAACTGTATTCGCATCCACCACTTCCTCTGGAAGTTCATTCCACACGCGAATTACTCTCCGTGTGAAAAACATGTCTTTTTTAATCTTTCCCCTCTCAACTTAAAAATATGCTCACTAATCTTGAAAGCCCTCACCCGAGGGAAATGAATTCTGTCATTAAGGTCTCCCCTTAACCTCCTACGCTCCAGTGAAGATAGTAAGCAGCCTGTCCACCCTCCTTTTATAAGGCAAACTCTCCATTCTTGGCAATACCCTGTTAAAGCTTTTCTGTAACCTCTCCAGCCATTTAAAAAAAAATACATTTTGTGGGATGTGGGCAACACTGGCTGTCCAACATTTATTGCCTGTCCCTTGTTGCCCTTAAGAAGGTGGTGGTGAGCTGCCTTCTTGAACTGCTACAGTCTATCTGCTGTCAGTTGATCAATAATGCCATTAGGGAGGGAATTCCAGGATTTTGACCCAGTGACAATGAAGGAACGGTGATATATTTCCAAGTCAGGGATGGTGAGTGGCTTGGAGGGGAAGTTGAAGATGGTGCTTTTTCCATATATCTGCTACCCTTGTCCTTCAAGACAGAAGTGGTCATGGACTTGGAAGGTGTTGCCTGAGGATCTTTGGTAAATTTCTGCAGTGCATCTTGTAGCTAGTAAAGACTGCTCCTACTGAGCGTCAATGTTGGAGGGAGAGGATGCTTGTGGATGTAATGCCAATCAAGTGGGCTGCTTTGCCCTGGATGGTGTCAAGTTTCTTGAGTGTCATTGGAACTGCACTCATCCATGCAAGTGGAGGGCATTTCATCACACTCCTGACATGTGCCTTGTAGATGGTGGACAGGCTTTGAGGAGTCAGAAGGTGAGTTACTTACTGCAGCATTCCTAGCATCTGACTTGTTCTTGTAGCCACTGCTGTAATGTGGTGAATTCAGTTGAGTTTCTAATCAATGATAACTCCCTGGATGCTGATAGTGGAGAATTCAATGATGGTAACACCACTGAATGTCAAGGGGCAGTGGTTAGGTTGTCTCTTGTTGGTGATGGTCATACACTGGCATTTGTGTGGCATGAATATGACTTGCCACTTGTCAGCCCAAGCCCTGGATATTGTCCAGATCTTGTTGACATAGACTGCTTCAGTATCTCTGGAGTTGTGAATGGTGCTGAACATTGTGTAATGACCAGGGAACATTGCGACTTTTGACCTTATGATGGAGAGAATGTCATTGATAAAGTAGCTGAGGATGGTTGTGCCTTGGACACTACCCAGAGGAACTCTGCAGATAGGTCCAGGAGCTGAGATGACTGATATCCAACAACCACAACCATCTTCCTATGTGTCAGGTATGATTCTAAGCACCTGAGAGTTTTCCCCTTGATATCCATTGATTCCAGCTTAATATTATCCTTCCTATAAGAGGGCAACCATAATCACACACACTACTCCAGATCTTATGGCGGAACATGAGTGTCTGGCCTGGAAGTAGGAAGGAATGGGTCAGCAAGTCCAGACAAGGAGAAAGGAAATCAGCCCAGAAGTGTGGGAAGAGTTTTGGGGGAAAAGAGGAGTCACACTTGGAGTGGGAGAAGGGGAATATTTGGGTCTGGAGTGGAGATAGTGAGGTCATGTGGTGGGGCGGGATATAGGACCCAGAGTGGGGCAAGTGCCCAGAGTGGGGAAGGGGGCAGTCAGGTGTGGAGCTGGGGACAGGTGTCAGGGCTGGAGTAGGGGAAAGAGGCAATCAAGTCTGGAATCGAAGAAAGGGGGAGACTGGAGTGGGGGGGGGGGGGAAGGTTAGTCAGGGAGTGGAGTGTGGGTATGGGGGTGTGGGGAGCTGTAGAAGAGGCAGGTCTGGAGCAGGGGAACTGAGATTGTAATCGTCAATTCCTTAGGTTATTCCTTCAAAGTCTGCTCAGCTGTGGATTCCATTGAAACGTACTGAAAATGGCAACAACTTTCAGAAACTACTGGACAAATGATATTTTTGATTTGTTGCATAAAAGGGAATTTGGAGAAATAGTCAGTTAACAGAATGTAATCGTGCCCTTGGATATTGAAAATATAAGTCAACAGTCTTGCACCATGGCTCAGAAAGAATTTCATGTGGAATGAGAGGTTCTCTCAATTAGGCGAAAGTGAGGACTACAGATGCTAGAGATCAGAGTCAAGATTAGAGCGGTGCTGGAAAAGCACAGCGGGTCAGGCAGCATCCGCGAAGCAGGAAAATTGATGTTTCTGATGAAGCACTTTTGCTTGAAATGTCGATTTTCCTGCTTCTCGGATGCTGCCTGACCTGCTGTGTTATTCCAGCACCACTCTAATCTTGACCCAGCTTCTCTCAATTGCTGAGTGATATGTTTCAGATGAGCTGAATGATGTCATTATTAATTTCAGGCCAACATATGGATATAAAGCACAATTTGGAAGTTGTATAAGAACACTGGAGATAGTCATTTGGGCACCTGTCTTGTACAGTACTTCTAAATCAGATCTTCACAACTGGATGTGGTTGCCATAGAGATGCACTTGAGAGGCTTTGTGGTTGGCATGTACAATAACAAGCTTTCTAAATGGGTACCTATGAAACCAAGGTATCCTGAAAACTACATCAAGAATCTTTCTTTTAATGTTGGAGGACTTAGACCCAAATGCAATGAGCTTGTCATCCTGCAGCAGACTTGTTCCATCATGGCCTTGCTCAGCTAATATTCAAAATACACCGACTGGACAATAATGCATTTTTGAGAAACTGAAAAATAGCTCATGATCTTCCTGCCATACATATGGTGGGTTTTTACGTAGAGGTCTCAAAGAGGAGATCTTGGGAGCGAACTTCAGAATATGTGGTGAAAGACAATTAAAGAAACTGATACGTGATTGTAGGTCACTTTTCCCTTGTTGTGTAAGAATCTTCTATGAGCTTTCTATTAATTTTTAGGATCAGGTCTGATACCAATGTGCAAGTAGACCGACCAAAAAAATTGATTTGACATTATTTACTGTTGAAAACAAAGCCATGTTTCTGTGCTACTGTCATGAGTTGGAGAATTGTATGATACTCATTCTTGGTTTTTCCACAAACTGCAATGTCATTAGCGATACAAAGCCAACTCAGCATGTTCTTGAAAATATGACATATATTTTGTTGAAATATGTCCCGGCTGATGGATAGTCTTAATTGGAACCCGATAGAACAATATCTACATCCACCAACATTGACTTATGCCAAGTGCCAGCCTCTAAGAACCGTCATGGCATATTTCCAATCTACTTACTGTGCATCAATACTGTACCTCGGGCTGCACCAACAATTCTCATTGTGATATTGCTGAAGGACATTGTGTGCTAAGGGACACACACCCAGTTCACGGATTGGACCAGACTGCATCTCTGGGCTCATTGCCGTCATTACACTCACTCACTCTGAGCCAACCGGGATGTTTACAGCATTCCTGCCTTGTATTGCATGTTGTCCACTCAGCTAGAGATACAAGGCTCATATTAGTTCGGTTTTGCCTTCCATTTAGCACAGTCACAAAGCTTGTCATGATTGTCAGCAGTCTTCAATCAGGTGCAGGAGGATAATCTTCACTCAGCTCACCTCTAAGCCAGGAGGCCAGGGTTCAAGTCCCACCTGCTCCAGAGGTGTGCAATAACATCTCTGAACAGGATGATAAGAAAATATCTAGTCTTCATTCAGAAGGTACCAGCATGTCAAGCTAAGGACAGCATCCGATACCAGTCCAGGTTTTGTTGGGGATGGTCAGTGTCAGAATCTTTTCCTCATAAGAGGTGTCCACCCTCCATTTTGACAATTTTTGCCCTGTTGTGGACTGTTTTCCACATGGAATGAGAGAGAGGCAAGTATTATGAAAATGCAAATGTAAGGCATGGATGTTACTGTTGGTGCAGGTGGAAAGGAGTCTCACCCAAATGAGTAGGCAATGCAGAGACCATGGAGGGTTCATGGTGTCTGGGCATTGGGGTGGATGAAGGCATATGGGGAAGATATTGCAGCAATAATAAGAGTGGTACAGCTTAACCTTGCTGGGAGTTCGGCACAGAAGCAGATATAGGGTGAGAATGAAATATAGAGAAAGACATGAAATTCTTCCGACATTGCTGGGCATTTCTTCAGATGGCTTGGACTGCTTTCATCCAGATAGCATCTTTGGAACAGATTGGCATAGCTTCTTGTGCATCTAGACCTCCAGGATTCTGCCACAAGGCAGGATGCCAATTTCCCCCTGTTTGTCATATGCAGAGCAAATGTCAGTGGCAGTACAGAGCAGCTGTAGTGTGATCGTGCTTGCCCAGATGTAAAATGGCCTTTGAAAGATAGTGCTTGCCCCAGGGATACTGATCAATTCCAGGATACCCGGTGAGTGACAACGTTTTCAGAGAATGATGCAAGGAACATAACATACAGCAGACAGGAAACTTGATTAGACCCATTAAACCTCCATTGGGCCAGCACTAGACCCATATCCTTCTGAACTTTTCGTATCCATGTACTGTTGAAATTTTTTTTACATAATGTAATTGTACTTACCTCTACCACTTCCAATGGCAACTTGTTTCATATATGTATCACCCCTGTGAAAAAGTTGCCCTTCAGGTCCTTTTCAAACCTTTTCCCTCTCACTTTAAACCTATGGTATCTAGTTGTGGATTCCCCTAATCTGGGGAAAAGACCTTGGTTACTCACCTAATCTAGTCTGTTACAATTTTACAAATCTTCATAAAGTCACCTCTCAGTCTCTTATGCGGAGGGAAAAATATACCAGGGTCGAAATGTGTGGCGCTGGAAAAAGCACAGCAGGTCTAATAGCATTCAAGAAGCAGGAGAGTCGATGTTTCAGGCATGAGCTCAAATATACCAGCTTATCCAGCCTCCCCTTATAACTCAACCCTTCTTTCTTGGCAACATCCTTGTTAACCTTTTCTGCATCTTTTCCAGTTTAATAAAATATTTCTTATACCAGGGGGACCAGAATTGTATGCAGATCTCCAAATGTGCCCTTAACAATGTCCTGTACAGCTGCAACATGATGTCCCAACTCCTAAATGTTCAGCTTGACATGAATATTTTATTGAGATACACTGGCCAACCTTAGATGAGCATGGGCCTTTGGCTTCTCACATGTGCTCACCAACTGCTCCATATCAATGAACAAACCAAGTCAAATTTACATTCAAGACTACACTGCCTTCTACCAATTAAAAAGGAAAATATTCTGTACTTAACATTTAGTCGATTAATTAAATCTCTTCTACTTTCTTGCAAGGGTCTGCATAATGATTTTTAATAAAACAACAAATTAATCAACATTTCAATTAAGAATCTTTTCAGTTCCAAAACTTAAATATGAACCACTAAGTTTATAGCAGCGTTCTGGCCAGCAATGTAGTGAGGATTTATGGAGACCCATGCCATAAATTTGAAAACACATCCTGAAATTAGACCAACAGAGAAGTGATTGTTGCATTGATTTCCAAATGTTCAGTTCCTGTTATCAACAAAAGCAGCTGGCTAACATTATGGCATTAGGTTTTATTTATTCTAACATTTACTGATATCTGGATTGAAAGCAGAGTTTCTAAACAAATTCTTTTTAATGCACCTTTAGACTTATACTTGCCTTACTTTGCTGAGTTGTAAACAGAACCAAAGGAGTGCTTGTTTTTAAATATGTAGTGCATTGTGAAATTGCAAGGTCTCTGGTACATCTGATTGTGTCTGTCTCAATGCAAGGCATTTCAGTTAATGATTTTCTCTGTTCCTCTCCCTCAATGTATTAAAAACATCAAAACTACTTAAATAATCTTCAGTTTTTTTTTAATTCTTGCTCATCAATTTACTGATGAAGCTAATTTCTTGCTGGATTCTTTGCCCTATTATCTTGACGAGATGGCTATTATTCATGAGCAAGCCACAACAGAGAATATATTGATTGGCTAATCAATATGTGAATCAGATCATGTTGTCAGAAAGCATCCATAATTCCAGCTGAGACGCAGAATTCAGTGGCAGTACTCCTACTGTTGAGGTTGGTGCATGCAGCATGTGATATGGAGGAGTAGAAATTGTTCTCATCACCAGTGACTAAGCAACTCAAAGGAATAAGCTCACCTCAGTGTGCTCAGCCCAGTGTGAGTTTGTATGTTTGTCATAATTTAAAATAAGATTGAGACATAGAGCAACGCATTTTTGCTTGCATCTTCAAGGATAATGATCTGGTGAAATGATCATTTACCTGTATAGTACCCGCTCAATTTTCTTTTCATTGAAAGTCATAGTTTTCATACACCTTTCAACATTTTGAACCTCCGACAAGATGACTTCAAGCAATATTCCAACATTTTTAACTTCTTAAATGTCATAAACCCTCAGAACTTTCCCTTGGACAAATTCATCATTCCCACATTCACAGCCTTACTCACTTAAAAATCACTCCTCATTTTGACTTTCTCAATCCTGGCAATACATGCCAGACAAAGACTTGGATTTTCATTGAGCTAGCCTATCTTGACACCCATTAAAAATGGTAAGTAAGTCCCAGTTCTAAAGTTCTGATCCACTTCCTGTTCCTGGCTATTTTTGCCAGTGTCGGATAAGAGTGAGGGTAACCAGCCTGCATGCAGTAAGCCCACTCCTTACATCACCAGTGTGAGGTTGGGCACTTTGAATTCCATTGCCCTTGTAAGTTTTGTAGAGTGAAAACATATCAATAAGAATATATTGTTCATAGCTCCTCAGAGTTGTCATAGACCAGAAGAGAAAAGTAGTCCAAAGAGGGGAACAAAAAAAAAATCAAAGTCATGTGCTCTTGGATTTCTTTGAATGACATTTGCTTTGAAATACAACAGAAGTGTGTTCTTTCATCTTCAGGAAATAATCAAATTGTACATTAGAAGTATTTTACTGTGGCAAGTTATCATAGAGTATTGGGAGTGCACAGCTACGTTGACCATAACATTGTGCAGCATTGCATAAACATGGAGATGCAGTAAAGCACTTCATATTATGACTATATTATTATTAAACTGTTGTGATTTGAAACCTAAACAAAATAATGTTTAGAAATGCCAGAAACATGATTCATAGTGATTAAATGTCTGCACTGGTATAAAATAAAAAATAAAAATACAGGTTCACTGAGGAGAAAATCCACCTACTCCTACACTTTTGTTTAAAAAGTCTTTTGGTGGGGCTTATATATAAAAAAACTGAGAGTTACTAAGAACTACAAAAGGATTTATTTTCCAATTGAAATTATTATGAATGCTTGGCTGAGTTTCAAAATCTCACATCATTTATCTCAGCAAGGAATTGTTTAGAAAATTTGATTTACCTATTTAATACGTCATTACCTATTTAATACGTCATTGATAGGTTACTGAATGGATGCTTGTTTCTACAACTGAATAACCATTAACAGTTTGAATAGCTTTATAGTTTTTGTTTTCCACTATGAAGTGAGTTTGATTATCACCTCCATTCAGTTGTTATAACTTTGTTTCTTTTCATGTCCATTTAAAATCTTTCTCCGCGTCACACATGGTGTTCAAGTTCAGCTCTACGAGGAAGGACTGGGTGATTGGCTTTCAAAGATACATGGAGTCTTGGAGTAGACAGGGAGTATGAGTGAGCATAGATGAATCATGGAGATTATGAAGGAGACTTAAAGTTACGAGAGGACCTTTGGTATATGAGATGCATGTGCAGTGGGTGGCAGGCAATGAGGGTGAGCTCATCACCCACTCCACCCAATATCGAGTGGGTGAGGAATATGAGGAATAAGGGTTTGAGGGCCTGACATTCATCAGTACAAACAAGGTCATGTCTCAGTGAACAGAGGCTTGCATTCTGGCCTGCCAATCTTGCAAGCCACCACCACTGCCTTTGGCCTGTCACTGGAGGTGTTGGGCCCTACTCTATTCAGGCCCACATCCCTGAAACAAAAATATGGAAGGTGGGAGTCATCTTTAATGAGACATTACCAACTTGGAAAGTTTCCTGACTCAACTTTCCTCCATCCTGCACGAAAATTTGAACACAAATGGTGTGGGGCAGTATTTTGATTAAATCTCAAGCTTATTATTTGCACATGTTTCAGTTTATAGTTTTTACTGTTAGCATACTTCTATTCAGGCAATCTTTCTGAAAAGGAACACTGGTCAGAACATATATAACTTACTCAGAATATATTTGTAAATTACTCATGCCTGCCTTCATGCACCACAAAATGCAACTCTTCATATTCAAATCAAGCTCATATCTTCTTTTCTGCAGAAAAGTGGTCTTGTTTGACACCCTCTCTAAAATAAAATCATATCATGCTCACTTAAACAGCAAACAGAAAATGTTAGGAACTTTGTTATACAAATAGAAACCAAGTTGAATCAGCAGTAAATAAAATGGATGTAATTAAATTTGCTGTGAACTTTACGAAGCCACAAATCAAAACCTGTCAGAGTAAACTGCTGCCAAACAGGGAGAAGCTCGATCTCACTCAACTGTATTTATGGCATAGACTCGCTTTGGAGATTACTTTTTTTAATGGCATATAATAAAACAAAACTCTCTGGCTTCCAAGCAAATAAAACCAAGTATAAAATGAAAATTTATGCAGGATAAAAAGGAATATGTCAGATAAAACTTCTATTTTGGGTTTACTGTGTTTGCATAAAAATGGTCAGATAGATTACATGATCAGCTTCCAAACCATTATAGTATATACTTTTATCAAATGCTTTTTCTGTCATTCTGAATTCTCTAAATTAATTAGATCTGTGGCAAGTCATTTTTTATTCTGCTAAAAATATTGATTTTATTTTTATTTGTGTCTTATATATCAATACTTGCCCTTAATGTTTTGTTGAAACATTCAACTTCACAAAATCCATGAAGCAGCATCATTTCTACATGCATGTAACTGTAAAAGTTTTCAAGGGTCTGGATCTCTAAATTTTAAGGTCGTCATTGCAGAAAAGGACTGGTCCGCTGCAGACCCTTTGGAAGTCAGAATACAACAACTACCTGGAAATGCTAACATCACCTTTCCCTGTAATTCCCCAATACCCTCATCACCACCCACTGATGACCCTGACCATACCACCTGACACCCTCCTCCTTGACCATTCCGAACCCCTCACCCACCCACTACTCTGCCCAACATCCGTCTGTTACCCTTCACCTTCACTCACTTCCAAATGTCACATCCTCTTAACTGTCACACTATAGTCTCACCCAGTTTTCTGCCACCCTATCTCTTCATCCACTAACCTATGACCCTACCTCCTCATCCACTAACTTGGTACAATAACCCCTCAACCCAGTTACACTCAGTCAAGCATTTCCCACTCAGTTGCACTATACCTGTTTCTCTCCATTTCATTTTACCTCTCTCTGAATATCACGTTTTATGAAATATACATGAAAACTCAATTAATCAAATTGGGTGATATTTAATTTCAGTTGCAGCAGCTATTGACCATTCCCCAGATGTTTAAAGGCCACAGAGCAATGTCTACGATGACTCAGAATTCAGCATTGCTGAAATTGATTTATCTTCCCTTTTCATCACCAGCAAGTAAAATAATGGTGAAATCCTGTTGACAATAGGGATTTCCATTAGCGCAGACGTTGCTGAAGGAAGCCAGTTAGGGACTGCTTCTATCACGCGAGGCTCATACACCTTAAACAACAAAAATGACAAGAGCTGGGATGAGCAGGGAAACAGCAACCAAACTGATTGTAATAGCAAGCTCTCCTGGTCACTTGTATTGTGGTCGTAATGTGAATAAACAAACCAGAATAAACCAGTTTCACATGGATATTAGAATTCCACGTGAAAGCAGAAAGGATTCTTTCACTAAATAAATCTGGTTGGAGAACCTTCCTGTAAGACAGCAGAAGAACTACACTTTCCATTGCTGAGATATGGGTTTAAAAATCCAGTCTTCGAGGAAAGGTTGTCTGTACATGTGGATGGGTTGACCTTCAAATGTGGCTGCATCACAAGGTTTGATTGGGTGACTGAGAGAGTATAGTGACAAGAATAGAAATTGCTGGAAAAGCTCAGCATGTCTGGGAGCATCTGTGGAGAGGGATCGGAATTCATTCTTCGGGTCGAGTGACCCTTCTGCAGAACAGAGAGAGAGACTTTGTGCCTATGCAGAGCTGTCAGAGATGTTTTTCGACTGGTAATGACATCCTCAGGTGCACAGAAGGGTGGCTCAGCTGCACAGGAGGGAAGGACAAAGAGTGGAGGAGCAGTGTGGATTGATTTCGCAGTTAGGGAAGCAGGCTGATGTTTCTATGACCCAAGACTTGACATTTAGATGGTACTTCACCTCCCTAGTGCTAATGAGAGCTGCAGAAAACGATAATGGCAGAGCATGGTCATGGACCATTTGATACTAATTTTTTTTATTGTAGAAAGAAAGATGAAGTCCTAAAAGCATATTTTAGAGAACGAGGAAAGTAATTAAAAGTAGGACGGCTAAAGTAGCAATCTTAGGATTGCTCCTGTTACCAACATGTTAGTCAGTATAGAAATAGAAGGAAGTGAGGACTGTAGATGCTGGAGAGTCAGAGTCAAAAATTGTAGTGCTGGAAAAGCACAGCAGGTCAGGCAGTATCTGAGGAGCAGGAGAGTCAATATTTTGGGCATAAGCCCTTCGTCAGGAATCTTGACGAAGGGCTTCTGGCCGAAATGTCGATTCTCCTCCCTCTTTTTGACTCAGTATAGAAATAACAGACTGAACAATTGAACATTTGACTATAGAGATGTAGGAGGGAGATTTCATATTTCCGGGCATTGGGATTGCTTCTGGGCCAGGTTTGAACCTGTACTAAGAAGGGAGATTACACTTTAAAAGGTCTGTGACAAAGATTTTTGCAGGCAGATTTACTAGTGCTACAGAGGAGGGTTTAAACTTGTTCATCAGCATGGGAAATGGGCAGGAAATTCAGATAGAAGAAAAACAAAGCCGGTATTGGGAAGGAGAAATGTAGCAAACAAAAGTGGCAGGGCAAAACCAAATGCCAGCATCAAAAAAAAAATCAAAATCTGGAACAATGTTAAAAAGGCAGAATTAAAACCATTACACAGCATTTGCAAGGTGGTTCAATTGATTGCAAAAATAAACGTAAACTGCTATTGCAATTACAGAGATGTGGCTGCAGGGCAAAAAGAGGTTGGGAATTGAATATTAAAGGATCTTTCACATTTGTGAGGATCAAGCAAAGGGAAAAGGAAGTGGAGAATTGCAAATAATAAAGGATGAGATCTGTACATTAGTGAAGGATGATCTTAGATCAGAACAACAAGATGTAGAACTTATTTAGAGAGTTAAGAAACAGTATGGAGCTGACAGCAGTTGGAGGAGTTTTGTTATAGGTCACCAAAATGGCGTGGCATAAATCAGGAAATTAGTGATCTGTGTAGCAATGCCAATACAGTAAACAAGGATGACTTCAACCTATTTCTAGACTAACTATCATCTGATTTAACACTAACACTGTGAAGTATGAGTTCGTGGAATTACACAAAATAGTTATCTTGAGCAAAAGGTTGAGGAACCAACCACAGAACACATTTTAGATTCACTATTATACAGTGACAAGAGGATAAAGTATAATTTTGTTGCAATAGACCCTTGAGGGAAGTATGACAATGATGGAATTTTATCTTAATTTGATTTGATCTGATTTGATTTATTACTGTCACATGTATGGAAGATATGATGGCAAGTTGGCTGTAGTGGAGTGCGAAAATTTATTAAAGACAATGATGGTAGATAGGTAGTGGTTAATAGTTTCTAAATAATGTATGGTTCACAAGTATATATTGCTTTAAGGCACAAAACTCCATCAGCAAATGTGAACCAACTGTAGCTAATGCCAGAAGTTAAAGGTTTTACTTGACAAAAAGAAGGTATTTATGAGGTTGTCAAAGATGGAAATAAGCCGGACAACTGGAAACATTTCATAAACCAGCAAAGAAGGATCAAGAAACTGATGAAGAAAGTGAGAATAGAATTTGAATGCAAGCTAGTAAGAAACATTAAAAATAGACTGTAATAGTTTCTATAGGTATGTAGAACAAAAAAAAGCGATGGAAAAAGTGTATCCATTATCAGGAGCTTTAAAGGAATTTATAATACAATAGGAATATGATAGAGAAGATAAACAATTACTTTGTGTGTGGCATCACTGAGGAAGGTATTAAAAAATCTTTGATTTGATTTGACTTATTGCAGGAGAAAGTGAGTGTTGAATTCATTAATCCGGGAGCGTAGGGGAATGAAGGTGAGGCCTCTGCTGAAGACTGATCTATTTGACTTATTGCAGCCATGTGTACCTGAGTACAGTGATAAGTTCTGTTTCATGAGCAGTCCAGGTAGATTACAGCAAACAAGGACACACAGATCATAGGGTGCTTAGTCAGAGTGAGGCATACAGGTTATGGCTGCACAGGAGGTGCACAAAACAAGATCAATCTTAGCAAGATCAACATTATTTGAAGTTACAGGTGTCCATTCATTAGTCTAACAACAGCAGGGATTAAGCTGTTCTTGAACCTGTTGGTACGTGAATCAAGTTTCTGGATCTTCTGCCTGATGGAAGAGGTTGGAAGAGAACATTACTGGGGTGGGAGGAGTCTTAGATGATTTGGCAGCCTTTCTGCGGCAACAAGATCCAAGGGACTGATGGGAATGAAAAAAGTGAATTTGATTTGGATTAGTAAGAAGTTGCATTGAAGAAATAAATGGAACTCAATGTTGATAAATCCCAGAAACCCAACGTCTGAAATGCCAAGAAATGGGACTATGGAGATACAGAACACATTGATACTTATCTTCCAAAATTCTATAGATTCTGGAACAGTGCCTGCAGATTACAAAGTGGCAAATGTAACCCCACTATTTAAGAAACGAGGGAGGGAAGGACAGACCAGTAGGCCCAATGTCAATAGCATGGAAAATAAAAGATGCTATTATGTAATAAAGATACACTTAGAGAATAATGATCTAATTGGGTTGAGTCAAAAACCTTTATGAAAAGGAAATCATGTTTGAAATATCTGGCTATGTTTCTTGAGTATTATTGAGTACCAGGCCAGGCCTCTCAAAACATTCCAAGAAGGTAGCCCAGACCCTAACTTTGCTTGTTGTTTTAAGCAGGTGTAGAGTGGGTATTAGGAGAAATACTACTGGGCAAACCACTTAGTTTTAAACAAAACAGAATTTATTGACATGATTACCGAATGAAACACAAACAAAGTAGAACAGAATACACAATAACTTATCTGAAAACCAAACAGATGATCCCAACTTAATGATACTGTTGCCAGTACTTGAAACAATCCCTGTAAACACCCCTTAGCACAAAAGGTAAAATGAAAAATAGGGTCTTACAGGAGATGTCAGAGAGAGACCAACATGGAGCAGCTTTTACAACACTACTGCTAAAAACCAAACCAAACCGGAGAAAAGCTGAGCTGGGAGAATTGGCCACTCCCCTTTCATTGTACAAGTATTTTTTCAAAAACTTGAAAGCCTGATTATAGCCTGTGAGCTATAATCAAACTGATGCTAAAACCTTTCAACTTAGACTTTTTAGAGTCTGTGTCTTTTGCGACCTTCCTGCAAAAAAAAATCAAAGGACAACATAACCTTGTTAAAGGAATAGCTTCATCATGTGTGGATATGACTAGCAGAAATAATAAGGGACAACCATTGGATGTGATGTATTTGGGTTTTCAGAAGTGCAAACAGCATTGCTGAATAGGCAGGGGCTACTTTCTCTGGAGTGTCAGAGGCTGACCTCATAGAGGTTTATAAAATCTTGAGGGGTGACCTTATAGAAATTTATAAAATCATGAGAGGCATGAATAGGGTGAATAGCCAAGGTCTTCTCCCTTGGGTTGGGGGATCCAAAACTAGAGGGTATAGATTTAGGAAGAGAGGGAAATGATTTAAAAGTGACTTAAGAGGCAACTAAGGGACAGAGAGTGGTGCAGGTATGGAATTAACTGCCAGAGGAAGTATTGGAGGCTGGTATAATTACAACATTTAAGAGGCATCTATATCTGAATAGGAAGAGTTTAGAGAGATATGGACCAAATGCTGGCAAATGAGACTTGATCAATTTAGGATATATGATTGGCATGGATGAGCTGGATTAAAGGTACAACTTGCAGTACAACTCTATGACTTTACATGTATCAGTAACAATATACTGACATTGATGAGGATTGATTAATGGATAGAATACAAAGTACAGATAAATGTTTCATTTCTATGTTGGCAGCTGTGACTGGTGAGGTTCTGGTGAGTATTTGTATCCTAGCTGTTTATAATCTATATGAGTGATGTGAACGTAGAGACCAAATGTACTATTTCCAAGTTTGAAAACAATACAAAACTAGGTGGCAATCTGTACTGTGAGGATGATGCAAGGAGGCTTTGCGAGATGTTTACAGGTTTAGCAAGATGGCAGATGAAGTATAGTGTGGGCAAGTGAAAGTATATTGGAGGTGGAATGGAAGGTGTAGCATATTTCTTAAAAGGTGAGATATTGGGAAGTGTCTGAAAGGAATGTTGGTGCCCTTGTTCAGAAGTCATTGAAATGTAACATGAAGATGCAGCAGGTAATTAAGAAGGAAAATTGAATTGCAAGAGGATTTGACTTCAGGAGTAAAAATGTCTTATTGTAATTACATTGAACCTTGATTAGATCATAGCTGGAATATTTCACTATGTTAGTCATCTTACCGAAGGAAAGAAAGAGTGCAAATCCTGGAATGGCAGGACTTTTCTAGGAGAAAAGATTGAGGAGACTAGACCTATATTCTCTACAGTTTAGAACAATGAGAGATGATTTCATTGACATTAATAAAATTCTTAGAAGGCTAGAGAAGGTGAATGCAGAAAGAATATTCCTCTGACTGAAAGATATAAATCCAGGGGGAAGCTATTTAAGACTGAGATAAGAAGGATTTTCCTCATTCAAGGGGTGATGATTCTTTATAATTCTCTACCCCACAGGCATTCGTTGTGTTCAGTCAGTGAGTACGTTCACGATAGCGATATATAAATTTCTAGACACAAATGACATTAAGAAATATAACATAGCGCAGTGATGCACTTTGTGCTTTTCTAGAACATTAACAAAAAACAAGACGACTTGTTTTTTGTTGAGTAAAATAACTTGAAGTTTATGAACACTATTTATAAGGCTAAAATATCTCAGAGTGCTCTGTTTACTGTTGTTATCGTACATTACATACCTTTGACTGACTTCCTGTCGACTCTGCACTGACTCAATTACACAGTGAGATAAACTAAAGACAAGGTTAGTGCCTCAATACTGAATATCAAATGTCATGTTTTACGTTATTGTCTTAAAGATACAATTCCTGTGTGGTCCAAATCTACACCATAACATAGTAGTTAGAAAAAAGAGATTTAGGTCGATGATCAACAATGATCTAACAGAATGGTAGGACAGGCTTTGGGAGTTACATTCCTCCTGCTCCTATGTTCTTCAAAGATGCTGATAATCGATGTTCAGCAGTGCATGAAACATTCAAGAATTTGCTGACTCCTACAAAGTGAAACAAAATTGTGCTACTGGATCAGAAACAAAAACAGAAGTTGCTAGAAAAGCTCAGCAGGTCTGGCAGCATCTCTGAAGAGAAATCAGAGTCCGTTTTGGGTCCGGTGACCCTTCCTCTGGGAGCTACTGGATCTTATATGCAAGATTGAGCTGCATTACAATCACAAGGAGATTACGGAGACCCATCAGATTGGAGCAACAAATCATTTGCCCAATCAGGATATTGGAGATGTTATTGCATACCCATTGCTACGTTGGAAAATGTCGAGAGAGAGAGTTTAGTGAGAGAGATTTGTGTGCAAAAGAACACATTCACAGTAAGTTACCTGTCAACAGCGTTTGTGAAACAATATTGTCCATAAGCAAATTAACAACTGCCAGTCATTCACTGAAGCAAATAGTCTGTAACCATTTAAGCCAAAGACCTCAAAGACAGTGGTTAGTATTAGCAGGGGTGCAGTAAATTTCTGTTACCCTTGTTTAGACCAGCATTGGATGCAAGATTGTCCATTTATGAAGGCAGAGTGCTAAACTTGCAAGAAGAAGGATTTTGACAAGTTATGTTAGGAGAAGGTAAAAGGAAAAATGCTTGTTTAGACCAGCATTGGATGCAAGATTGTCCATTTATGAAGGCAGAGTGCTAAACTTGCAAGAAGAAGGATTTTGACAAGTTATGTTAGGAGAAGGTAAAAGGAAAAATGCTGACTGGAGCAAATTGCACTCAGTGCAGTTTTTGTGTAATGTGTTTTAGTAGCTACTCATCCTGGTATGAAAGCAAGTTACAGCAGTGGCACAATACTATGGCATTTTTCAAAATATTTCCTGTTTTCCAAAAAAAACTGCTCGCACTCACCTGCAGTTACAAGTTATCCAGCATATATGGACAGTAATGAAAATGATCAAATCTTAAACAAAAAGAAACATGTTTATCAGTTCTAACCTGTACCATTTACATCGGTCTCTGCACAAGTATTTCATCCATAATCTCTAAACTATTCAGATCGTTTAATGGCACGTATGATAATTACTGTGAGCAGCTCATTTACCATTTGCTTATCCCTGAGATGATGTTCCTTCTCTGGGAAATGACAGCACTGTGATGAGTCATTGATTTGGACTAGACTCTTGTCTTTCAAATTCATTTTCACTGCTACACTGATAACAGTTCAAAATGGTCCAGAAGTTATGACTACTTGTTTGATTTGCGTTAAAAATCACAACACCAGGTTATAGTCCAGCAGGTTTATTTTGAACTACAAGCTTTTGGAGCACTGCTCCTTCATCAAGTAGCTAGTGCTTCGAAAGCTATTACTTCCAAATAAACCTGTTGAACTATAACCTGGTGTTGCATAATTTTTCACTTTGTCTACCCCAATCTAAACTGGTACTTCCACATCATGTTTAATTTGAGTAAAAGGTGCTTCTTGCTCGGTGCTCTGATATTACTTCACTGTGCTTAATTAGATTAAATTTCTTACAGTGTGGAAACAGGCCCTTCGGCCCAACAAGTCCACACCGTCCTGCCGAAGCGCAACCCACCCATACCCCTACATTTACCCCTTACCTAACACTACGGGCAATTTAGCATGGCCAATTCACCTGACCTGCACATCTTTGGACTGTGGGAGGAAACCGGAGCACCCGGAGGAAACTCACGCAGACACGGGGAGAATGTGCAAACTCCACACAGTCAGTCGCCTGAAGCGGGAATTGAACCCGGGTATCTGGCGCTGTGAGGCAGCAGTGCTAACCACTGTGCCACCGTGCCACCCAGAGCATTAATGGTGAGCATACATAGAGGTTTACACACTGATGACAAATTAGCTAAGAACCTTACTTGATATTTCATGAATCCAACACAACTTTGTAGTATTTTTACATTTGTTGGTCATTGCACCTTAGTTACAGCTCACATCACATCATAACCTGGGTAAAACATTCTCACTGTCAGCACACAAATGATGTAATTGACTTCAGGCATCTTCAACTACAACTTTTTAAAAAAATCTTTTTCCACACTTTTTCTCTTCCCACCCTATTTCTTCTGATGTTCAGTTTCACCTGAGTGTTCTGCTTCACTTGTTTATCAGTAACTTTGAACTTCTCAGATAATGGTTTCTTGGCCTGATTTTATATTTATTTCCCTTTATAGGACCTCCTGGGATAATGGCCCATCACTACTTCTTCCTTCAAGTTGGACTTGACAGCAGCTGGAATGCTCTATGGAAGATGCTGAGTTGGTGTCTCACACTTGGCAACTTCAAGATTACATTCAACAGAAAGATATCCAAGATCTGTGAAAACATTTTTGTCATCTTATAGAACCTTATCAGCAGTCAATGGCATACTGGCCTGCAAAATACCACAAGTACCTCCTGGAATATGTAGGCTACCAGTCCAAGTTTTAGACATGCTTCAGTGAGGTGAGAGGATTTTTCTTAACAGCTATTATCTGAAACTGCAGATCTTCATTCTTTCAATTTCATTTGGATCTCAGCTTTGTTTTTCCTTTTGGGATGAATATTATTCTATCATATAGCCTCAATTTAACCTTGAAGGATTTCATTTTTGAATCATCATCTTGAGGTAATTCACTCAGGGCTGTGAAGCTCTTGATGTTGTAAAGTTTCAGTATCTATCTGACACTATATATTCACTTGATGTCTTCCTTCTTTTGTCATCATTCTAGCAGTCACAAACCACTATCACATTTAGACCTGATGTTGCCAACCTATTTGGGTGGTATAGAATGATTCATGTGAACCATCATCTGATATCTGCCCCATTAATATGTTTCTAGGTTTGCTTTGCTTCTTTTTAGCTGTACACTTGTATGCAAAAAGTGATCCAGTATCTTGCAGTGATAGAACTGCTTTTCCCACATTCGATACCTTTTGTGTTATGTGCCATCCTTTACAATATTTACCTCCTGTACACTAACGTTGAATTTCTGTTGGCCATTTTGCAAAATGTTTACTCTTATTTGTTCAGGCTACTTATTCAAATCTGTTGCTAACTCCTAGTTAAACCACTGAGACTGGAAGCAATTCTAATTTCATCTCATACGGCTTTCAATTTCTACAACACCTGGGACATCCCTACTCACCCACTGCTGTTCTAATTTTTACTGATAGTGTTTTATAGCAGTTGGCTCTCTTGCGGCTCCAAAACATCACAATTTCAATTGATCACACTAGCATCATCTTTCAAGTAATTGAATTAGCGGCTACTTATTCTAAAGCAAAAGCAATTTAAAGCAGAGACCACCACAGAGATTAGCAAACCATAACTGCAGATTGTACAAATGCATTTCTTTAAACACTGTATATGGTTGTTGATCAGCACCAGGTTGTTGAAGGGTCAGTTGAAACCCCATACAAACCAGAGTACAAAGATATCCATTGGAAAAATACAGGCATCATAATCCAAGTAGTGTTAGATGGAACTCTGGTGAACATAGGTCATAATTTAGCATGATCGCTGAATTTATATAACACAAAATGTTTAGTTGGCATGAAGCTTCTTGTGGAGACTTTCATGGACTTTACCTCTTTGTCAACGTCAAACACCCATTTTTGTGCAAGGTCATAAGATACATCCCTGTACTGGGGTTATGAATGCACTGAGCTTACAAACTATGAAGCATAGCTAAGTCACAAATAGAGAAAAAAATAAACAGTTACAAATTCTCTGAAGAAAGGGTATAATTTTGTTAAAATTCATTTCATGCAACAAACTATAGTATTTACATGATGATTAGCACATGGCAACAAGAGCTCAATATGCAGCATTTCAAACAGGCTGCATTTTTAGATTACTTACAGTGTGGAAACAGGCCCTTCAGCCGAACAAGTCCACACCGACCTGCAACCCACCCAGACCCATTCCCCTACATTTACACCTTCACTTAACACTATGGGCAATTTAGCATGGCCAATTCACCTAACCTAACATTTTTGGATTACGGGAGGAAACCGGAGCACTCAGAGGAAACCCACGCAGACACGGGGAGAATGTGCAAACTCCACACAGAGAGTCGCCTGAGACAGGAATTGAATCCGGGTCTATGGCGCTGTGAGACAGCAGTGCTAACCACTGTGCTATGTGTGCCGCCCATTTGTAGGCAGATAACAGTTCTAGAGATGCATTTGTGTGGCATATTGGGCATCTGATGCTATCATAAAGCACCGCTTAATCAGAATTTCAAGGAAGTTTCTCTAGAATTTGAGTAATCAAAAGTTCACTACATACACATACACACAAACAGTAATCAGGTTGCAATACTCATACCATGCATAGTGACTCACGTGTGGGCTTGAGGCTGAATTTTCTTTTTGTCTAATCATTACATTTTGCCATTCTTTCTACTATTGTTGAGCATTATATGCTGGAAAGGAACAAGACTATTATAATATTGCACTTCCAAAGCCCAAGAAGTTTCTCTTTCCTGTTTGAACTTGGTTTCAATCCAAAACAAACAGCTGGGACATATCTTCTCTCTTTGCTTGTTCTAAGTGTCATAACATTAATGAGTTTGGGTTGTCCCAATGCAGCTCCTAAGGGGAAAACTCTATAGTGCAGAACTGGCATTAATTGGTTCTAACCAGGTAATTTTAGTCAGGAAAGCTTTAAGAGGTAATTTAGAGGTATTATGGAATTGGCACACAGATCCAAGTGAATACTGCACCTGTCTGTCAAGGATTGTTCAGTCGATCAATCAGACAATGAATCAATCACTCGTTGTTGAATTAATATAAACTGTTCTAGTCTGTGCCCAGTGTCAAAAGTGAAGGGATAAATTGTGGGAAACTTTTCATTCAAAGTGTTATGACTAAAGCTGGAGATGAGCAGTCACTCCATTCCCATGACTCAACATGTTACAACTTAAGATAAAAATACTTTCTCACAGTTACCTATTAGACTGATTAAATATCTAATCCATATCAGAGTTTAAATAAAAATATTTTAGTAAGTTTTTTTAATAAACCCAACTATACATTACCATAATAAAACTTATTCAGCAAAGTCATAATCAGTACAATCAGCATACAGAAATGTAAAATGGACCTCAGGTGGCAGAGTGGTAATGTTCATTTGTTTCAGAGGTGTATCAAAACACATCTGAACCAGTTGATTAAAAATATCTATCGAATTAAAACTACTTCTTCCTGAAAATATCTGCAAACACACACTTACAATCCGTTCAGCAAAACAGATTCCCTGAAACTTGCTTTCTCAATAAATATCGTTCGAAAACCTACCTTAGATTCAGAAATTATAAGAATAGATTTCCTTAAAACTATGGAGAAAATTATTAAACTGATATTCCAAAATATTCAACAAATAATGATCAGAAATTTACTCAGAGCAAGATAGTCAAGTAAAAGCACTTAAGGACATTATTCCAGATATTCCTTTAGCAAACTAAAATCTAGCAAGTGATCACGTGTGCAATTTTGCAGTATAATAGAAAAATTGCTTGTTTTTTTTTCTTTATTTACTCATTGCTGTTAAACATCAGAAAAACACATGGATGCCAATATTAGTGCTGAGTTTTCTAAGGTCAATGAATTCAACTTGGCATTGGGATAACAAGAAATTCAATTGAAATTTAGTTTAAACACTCAGCTATAAAGAAGACGCCCTGATTTTCCAATATTTGCATATCCCTAAAAAATCTGCCATCAGGTGACTTAAGATAAAAGAGAGAAAGAGGAATGGGGGTTGGGTGATAATGTGTAGACAGAGGAGTATGAAGAGAAGGTTGTCTTACTTTGGGGTTGAAAGCCAGTCCTCAGTGTGACTCATATGTTAGGACAGATGCTCATGAAATGTCATAACTACAAGCAGACTCTGATGTTCAGTTCTGAGACTGTGCACTAATGACAGACATACCTAGGGATCTACACCCCTCATTTGTGATACCATTATGACAGCTTTCTCTAGGTCATAGCAATCTCTGCAATATGTGGAATATACAACAATGCATTAGCTCAGAACATGAGGAAACAGACTACTAAAATGATGGTAATAGTTGAGATGTTAGACCATGTCCTGTGTACTGCCATCACGCACAATGATTATTCTATTACCCAGGGAAGGCGTCCTGGAAGTCATGCCTTCCCCTGCAGCTCCCATTCCATTGCTACAGTGTTGATCACTATAATCATAGAAAATATAACTTTGAATGCCTTTCATGGCTGCTCCAACATGGAGGTGTGCTCTCCTTCTCGTTGCAGCCTCAGCAATGGCCAGCTGTGTCTGTGGCACTATTGAGCCTGCTGTGTTACCAGCCCTGGCAGGCCAACAGCTCAGGGAGGTCAGCCACTCTCTGTACTGGTGGTAGGGCCTCCATTGCACCCTGTTGGTACAGTGCCTTACAGGGTCACGTTGCCTGTCAGATGGACCTTCAACTTGTTATTAGTCTTGGCAGTGGGAAATTGCTTGAGCTGAGAAAGCCCAGCGAGAGCTAGAGTTAGTTGTGAAAGTAGAGTGCATGCTGACTTTTGCTCTTCGTGCAGAATGTATTCATGCATTTGTTTACACTTCTGATTCTGATGCTTCAGCTTAAACAATCATATAATGACAAATAACTTTGCTTTGATACCTTTTATTTTAGATACAGGATAAAAGGTCTTCGATTCTTTGCCTGAAGGGGTTTATGGGAGTTGAGACAAAAGTAACTTTGTTCAATAATGAAAACTACACTCATGGTAGTAAATGACATTCATGCTGTTTAAATGGGACAATTATTTATTATCTTGCCGTTATGGATCTTGCTGTAACCTCAGCTCTCTGAAGTTGCATGGTTTGGAGGATTAGGGAAGGATTATTACAGAATAAAATCTCAGTTCAGACACAGCTTACATTGTTACCTATACAGAGTTATTTAACCATGTGTCAGAACATAAGACCATATGAGCACAAGACATACGAGCAGAAATTATGCCATTCAGCCAATCGAGTCTGCTCGACCATTCAATCATGGCTGACACATTTCTCAACCCCATTCTTCCATTTTCTCCCCATAACTCTTGATCCCCTTAACAATAAAGAACCTACCTAACTCTGTCTTGTGGGTGGCACAATGGTTAGCACTGCTGCCTCATAGTGCTAGAGACCTGGGTTCAATTCCTGCCTTAGGCAACTGTCTGTGTGGAGTTTGTACATTCTCCCCGTGTCTGCGTAGGTTTCCTCTAGGTGCTCCGGTTTCCTCCCACAGTCCAAAAATGTGCAGGTTAGGTGAATTGGCCATGCTGAATTGCCCATAGTGTTAGGTGAGGAGGTAAATGTAGGAGAGTGGGTCTGGGTGCTCTTCGGAGGGTCGGTGTGGACTTGTTGGGCCGAAGGGCCTGTTTCCACACTGTAAGTAATCTAATCTAAATATACTCAATGACCTGGCCTCCACAGCCTTCTGTGGCAGTGAATTCCATAGAATCACCAATCTCTGGCTGAAGATGTTCCTCCTTTTCTCCCCCATTCTAAAAGGTCTTCTCTTTACTCTAAGACTGTCCTTGGGTCCCAGTCTCTCCTACCAATGGAAACATCTTCCCAACAACCACTTTGTTCAGGCCATTCAATATTCTGTAAGTTTCAATTAAATCCCTTCCCCCCCCCCATCCTTCTAAAGTTCATCAAGTATAGTCCCAGAGTCCTCAAACATTCCTCAGATTTTAAACTGTTGATTCCTGGAATCATTCTCATGAACCTCCTCTGAACAGCACCTTGCCAAATGCCTTCTTGAAGTCCAGTTAGATAACATCTATTGGCTCTCCTTGGTCTAACCTGCTCATTACCTCCTCAAAGAATTCCAGCAGAATTGTAAGTCGCAAATTGTCAGAATTCATCCATTGCATCAATAATTTTCCACGACTCAGAAAACGGAATGCAGTTCTAACATATCAAAGAAACCAGCATATAAATGCTGTGGTTCATCAAATAATCCACCTTGTTTCAAATTGGCCTCAAAGGCAATTCCCAGATCAAAAATTGCTATTCTCAAATTATCAGAGTTCTTCTATTCCATCAACAATCTTGAAAATGTGAATAATATCTTCTCAGATTTCTCTAGAGTAAACAATCACACACTCTTTATATCTCAGGTGAGGTACCATTTCATTTAACCTTTTCTATCACCCTTCACCACCTGCAAATATTTTCTATACGACAACAACCAAAATTGCAAGACAGATCAGATATGTAGTTGTATCGATGCTGAATGTAGACTCTTTATCACCTCCTTGGATTTTTTCTCACCTTGTCTGATTATAATCTGCATCCTAAAACCTGGTAAAATTTTGCCAGATTGATGCTGCCATTCATTGTGCCATCAGAAAATCTAGGCCTCCAGCTCAAGATGGCAAAGAATTTAAATATCATTAGTCAACTGTAAATCATCATGTCTAACTTGAATATTAATTATTTGAAGAAAAAATGGCATAGGAATCCACTTTACAATCCTAAAACAGAATCTAAAGACAACAGCATATTATAACTACCTTTGCGTAATGTTCATCATACACAGAATATATAGCCTTTGGTATAATCTTACAGTTGGTAATGAACATGAATTCTAAATTTTAAAACTCATGAAAATCAATTCTAGAGTGAGTTATGTGAGCATTTTCCAGTTGACTCAGAAAATGGAGTACAATTTGTTTTCTTCATGCAAAAATCATCAGCTTGTACTGACAGTAATACCTACAGTTATGGAATTACATGAAAACAAGACAAAGTTTGATTGTAGAAGATACCACAAAATGGAGCTGGCTCCCTTCTTCTGGCTTTGTACTGTATGTAATATATAAAATATTATTTCTTCCAATCATACTTTACTGATTAAATACAAAGTTTTTTTGACACATTTTGTTCTGTTTTGCTATGGGCTGCTCAAGCACAAATTTACTCACAATTCTGGTTTTGCAGGGAAAAGAAAACTCTCTTAAAATTCAGCCTAAATTTATGTACAAACATTAGCAGCAGAAATGATTTCTTTTGTAAATCAGAATAATAATTTGTCGTGAACTAAAATAATAACATTGTACATGTGATGTCCATTGATATCATTACTACGTGACATATATCATAGCTAATCAATATTAGGTTATAAAAAAACCTAAATTATGATGCACAGACCAATTAGATTGTAACACTAACTATCTAATGTATGCTTCCGATCTGTTTTTGTACACGTTGAGTATGCCCTTCCTAAAACAGTCAGCTCAACAAAATCATCACGATGCAGAATGATAAAAATAGAGTAATAGATGCAGATTCCATAAAATAAACAATCAACAATATCTGGTGAATATCTGCAGCTCAATTACTAATAGCTATCCCATATTCTCTAGTTTCAGAAAGTTCTTACATGTGTTGATTGGACAGTTGTAAAAGTTAATTTGTGTTTTGGATCATGCACTTCGTGGATTTAAAGCAATGCTCATTTATCAGTGCATCTAATTTAGTGAGAAGCTCCAAATATTTTAGAATGTGCCACAAATTAGAAATGAATTATTTGGGTCCATTGATATCTTCCTAATGACAGAGCTTTTTCTGTCAATCAAAATTAATTCTGATATCAGAATGATAAAATATTGCACATCACTTGCACTGCTTCATGGCAAAACCTTCCAAAAGTAAAAATAATACTTGCAAAATAATCTGTAATAGTTTGCTAACAAAAAAAACCAACTGCAGCATTTTGCATATTGAACTTTGTCTCAGCAGGGATGAAAATTATCTGACCGTGGTTTTATGCAGCATTAAAAATTTATTTCCCATATCTTATTGCCTGACAGTACACACCAAAACACTTGCCCTTTTCTCTTATCGGCAAAATTATTTGACAAAGTAGTGCTGCTGATATTTATAGGGTACAACTTGTATTGTTTCTCATCAATACATGAGTTGAAAATTTCCTCAAAAATGTCACCAATACCTGCATTGTGGCATCTCTAAATAGTAGCCTCAACTGACTACATTCATCTATTATGAAAAGGAGCGATGGTTCAGATCAGATTATTCACCGGTTTCCTGCTAGTATTGCTATGTTTAATTCATTTAATTATGAGAGTAACCATATTATTCATTTGCCTATAATGTGAGCTTTATTAACAGTTATTTTTTATGGTACAAATGTATGTTTCCTTACTTCCCACAAACTGTTACTAATACACTTTCCTTTTGAATTCTGCATTTTTCTCTCCTGAGATCATCACTTTGTTAGATTCCTTCAATTCTCCTCAATGTCCCTATTTCTGTCCAGTTGTTTCTTTCCACTCATAAGTATATGCTCAAAGTAACAATTTTAATCTTTAAAATTAAACTAAGAAAGTTTAATTTATGCTATGTGACATTCAGACCAGTACAGTAGAAAACATTCGCAATTCTCTTAAATAATCCATGAGTCGTTACAAGGCTAGAATTCTGGGGGCAGTGTTTTATGCTACACAGCACAGTCTTACTTGATATACACTATATACATGTGTAAAAGTTTTATTTTTCAGACCAATTATTTTGGTAAATTCAAAAAGGTTGATTTTTATACAGTTAATGTTTTTGAGAAATGTACTTTTCAATTAAAACACACTCGCTCAGACCTTGCACCATGATTTCACCAAATACAGAAGATGTGGTATTCACATCAGCCATTCATGGGCTCTCTCCATATTTTTATTAAGTACAGCCTTTTGCACCCACCTTCTCTACCACCAACATCCCCCATCTGAGAGCCCAAGAAATGAACTGGCAGCATCAGTTGGGTCTGTAGGCTTATTGAAGGGAAGGAATTGGAACAGCCACACTATAGAAAATACAATGTTGATGGTCACAGGCCCTTTTATGAAGGTCTTGGTGCAGGGAATTGCAACTGAGCCAGCACTCTCAATGGCGCAATTGGCAAGAACTGTGCTTTGCTTCCTCTGCCCTCTGCTGCAGAAGACCCAGGCATCCATTTATTGAATGCATTTTCAGGATGTTGACCACAATACTCTGTTTCCATGTGCAATGTTTATTTTTCTTCTCCATTCTGTTAGTATCTGCCCTGAAAAATCAAAACCAATCTACATTCTTCTGATCTTGATTACTAAACAGGATTGTGAGGAAGAATAGTAAGTGCAACTTTTGTAGTGAGTCACAAATTGATTAAAATCAGTTGTGATTGCAGAGTTCATTCATTGGTTCTGAAAATATTTTGGCTTTGATCTCCGAAAAAAGCTAGAGGTGACTTTTAAATGAGGTATTTGAAACATTCAGGTTTTTAAGGCCAAAAATCGGGACCAAACGTACAAAAGTATATCCTTCTGTTTGAAAAGTGAAAATAGGAGACAGATGGTTTGACATACATATGATGAGAAACATTGCAATTATAGGCACGATGAGTGGGAAAGGGCCTAATGTAAATATAAGCCTTGGCTTTATTTGTAGCTCCAAGTGAGATACTGAGGGAGGGTACATTGTTGGTGGCATCATCCTTCAGTTGAGCTGTTAAATGCCTTAAGGTCTGTCAGATGAATACAAATGACTTCATGGTTTTCTGAAGAATGATAGATGTTAGACGAATTGTACTTTGAAAACTCAGATTGAGTCTAATCCATGATGTCCTGCTCATTAGTTACTCCTCAGTTAGCATCACTGAAACAGATTTTCTGTCATTATCAGATTGCTGCTGTGATGAACAGGCCTGAGGTGACTGGACGGTTTCCCTTTTATCCATCTCTTGACAAATGCAGATAGATATGTTTTAAAGGAAAAGAGTTTTTAACATTTGAATGTTGAGACTCTCAAGAATAGACAAACAATAGGTGTAGTAATTGTAACAAGGTAAGCCAGATGGATCTGACAGACTATGAGTTCTCTGATTGGGGCTGTTAATCTGATCCAATCAGGGAGCCCTGACTGACAGATATAAACAGGAGTATTAGAACTTCTGCTCAGGCTGAGAGCTGGCTATTGGGCTACTTTACTGAATCAACTTATTGAGGCCTTGATCAGAGAAGTCTGAAAATTGAACATTTCCTCTGAATTCTCCAAATGCCCAAAGATCAATTCAGAGATCCGGATTTCTGTTTCTCATGTCAATTTGACCTTTAATGACAGCCTTTCCTTTAATCCATTTCTCAGGTCACTGTGCTTGAAGGAAATGTTCTTATAATCTTATCCAGAACTGTTCTATTTACTTGTTTTTCCCCTACCTTTTCCATCACCACTCTTTGATCCTGCCAAAATCAACCTCGAGGAGTAAGGCATCTCTATCTGTGGTAACTGATGGACAAGACCAACAATTACCATTCCAGACATTACGTAATATTGTGGGTTAACCTGATATAAGGTTTGGATATATATTCACCACTAATGTCATTTGTTTAAAATATGGCATTTATGTCACTCCTTGACGGAAAGAACATGTCTTTCCCCAGCAAAAGATTTTGAGTATTTGCTGTATCTCTAAATGTGACTGTACTTTATTTGTCGTGCTTGAGGAATAAAGAATTCCTTTTCTTTTGCATAACAATTCCCCACAACTCTCAGGTACCTTGGTTACTTTCTCTGCACTCACAGCAGTGTTTGTAGTTAACCTCATGTGCAACAACTCAAGTCTAGTGTAAACCTATGTATACACGTATGAATAATTCAAGAACAGCTTCTCCCCTGCTGTTATCAGACTTTTGAATGGACAATTTTAATGTTAATTTTGGTCCCTCTCTACACCTCATCAGCAGCTGAAACATTGTATCCTGCGCTCTGTTCTGTTTACCCTGGTGCACTTGTATAGTATGAACTGCCTATAAAGCACATAAGGTAAAATTTTTCACTGTCCCTTGGTACACAAGATTGTAATAAATGAAGTCAAATCTCAGTCAGTGCTCCTTTATCTGTACTGACTTTGGGTACCGTGATAATTCAGCACTAAAAAAACCAATGAACTGTGGATGCTAGAAATCAGAAACAAAATTAGAAATTGCTGAAAAAACTCTGCAGGTTTGGCAGCATTTGTGAAGAGAAAGCAGAGTTAACATTCTGGGTCCAGTGCCTCTTCGTCAGTTCTGAAGCAGGGTCACTGAACCCAGAATGATAATTCAACACCTTCTAGCAATTTGCAGAGAAGTACCTTACCTTGCAACAATGGAAAATTTTAGATCTTTGGACATCACTTCCATCCTCAGCACTTTCTTTTCTCACCTGAAGATGCAATATGGGGCCACCTACTATTCCCATCCTTGAATGTGTATCCTCCTTTCACCTTCCCATCTTCTATTTTTCCTGGGTTTGTTAGGGTGTTGGAAAATGTTTGGATTTGGAAAGCAGGTTGTAATTGTCGGCCATTTTTATTGCCTGTCTCAATGTTGCAAACTTCTAGCTTTCAAATGCGAGAACTTACAAATGGAGGGAGTAAATTTTTAAATCCTTCTTCAACAATTACTTCCCTAAAGCTCTTATATGTGTCCTCTACTATAATGCCTGTGTTCCACGGTCACAGGTATTTTGCTTTACCCTCTCAAACTCTATACAAGTCTGCCTAAACTGCTTCTGGAAATTGCAAATTACTCTTGTACCCCTCAGGGACCAACTCATACTGAGAAAAACAATTTTTCCTACCTTATCGTTTGTAGAATTCTCCTTGGAAAGCAAAGCATAAACTTCACAAGCACTGTCTGTCAACATACTGTCCATGGGTAAGTACAGGGAACAACACAATTTGTCTTCCAAGTGACTAACTATCCTAATGTGGAAATTTATTGCATTATTCAGTGTCACAGATTTACAACCTTGGAACTCCCTCCCTAACAGCACGTGGATATGCCTACACCAAGGCAACTGACCACCACCCCCTTCTCAATGGCAGTTATGGATGGGCAATAAATCCTTGCAAAACCAGCAATGCTCATGTCCCCTAAAAGAATAACAAAAAGACTCAGTTCATTCCTCATCAAAATGTTCCCTGAGTCAGAGGGTTTTTTTCTTATATATTGCTTCTTCTCTTTTTGTCTTCATTCAGAAATGTTTTTTTTTTAATTTTCCTTCATGTTTAAGATTTTGAATTTTCATTTCCTTGCTTCTTTCAAATTGCTTCACCCACAATTGAATTCTCACTAACACAACTGATGTACATGGACTTGTTACTACTCTTCTAGCTTCAAACGCTGTGTTATCATTTCAGCTATCTCTTCAGCTGAAGGATTAGTCCTGAAAACAAAAGGGTAAAGCGTAGGATCTCTGGAGTCCGGTGCTCTGATGTATGGCACAGAAGGTCAAGTCACTAAGCATGCACCGTTATTTCTGAAGTCATTGCAGATTCAGCTTTCTTAAGAAGTATAATCTTGAGATGTTCTTTCAATCACTCTTCCAAAAATCAAAGCTGATTCACCCTGAATTGATGTAGAGAGTCTTCTTTGAAGAAATGAGAGACATCAGTGGGGAACTTGTTCATAGTAAGCTTGCCTCCAAGTCGGTGAGTTCTTCACAACCTGTCCTCCAACTCAGCTTATTCTTTACAAGCTTCCTTTCTCCTGAACCAGATAAAAGAAGAACCTCTTCAATTGGTCACTATTCAGAATAGCTCAGCAGGATCTACAGCAAAGCAAGCAATCATCAGTTATGTGATTTATTGGAGACCTTATTAAAGAAATTCTCCCCCCTCAAAGTTCACAGTGAAATTTCAATGACCTCTGATAAGTCCAATGATTTATAAATACATCCACAATACTTGAAATAAATTCCTATTTCCACAATCCTTTAAAACTTAAATCCTTCAAGCAATGTGAAACACAAAACATTGTAACAACTGGCAGAGGAAGGAAGATCACCCAGCCTTGAACTCCTTTAAAACAAAATACATAATGTATAAAGTGTTGATAGTCAGTTAATGTGCAGATATGGTCATTAGTGAGAAAGTGTTTATAAAAATATTTGATACACAAATTGGCTGCTACAATTCCTATGACAGAAACTTCACAACAGTGTACTTAATTGGCTGAATGTGCTTTGGGACATCTAGTGGTCACGAGAGGCAAAAATGTAAGTGTGTCTTTCAAAATTAAATGCTAAAGGAGATAATGCAAAACAAAAGGTTTGCTTAAAATGTATTAGTCAAGATTAAAGCAAGTTATAGAGATCGATAGGTCTTGAGACTGCACATCATGAATGACGGAAGAATGAGGGTTCACTGGCTCTTTTATGACTGCATAATTTTCAATCATTAACATTAGTCATATAGGAAATGAATGAATGCTAATTGAGTAGCTGCCTACTGGAAGAGAAGAACACAATGATATTCTGAAGAAGGCCATCAGACCCAAAACGTTAACTCTGATTTCTCTTCACAGATGCTGCCAGACCTGCTGAGCTTTTCCAGCAACTTCTGTTTTCATTGTTGACAATGGCGACAGAGCTGTGAGATAAAGATCATAAACTGATTCAAGTTAGAAACAGTGGTCAGAACATGGAAATGCAGGCATACATAAACCAAGCTTTGGAATATGAAAGCAAAATACTGCAGACGCTGGAAAGCTGACATAAAGGCAAATGATGCTGGAAATACTCAAGACTTTGGGCAACTTCTAAAGTGAGGGAAACAGAATTTACTATTCAGGAAGGGTCCTTCCATTTCAACTAGAAACATTCAAGATGTTACTGGTTTTAAGCAAGTCAAAGTAGCAATGCTGGGGGACTAAAATAAAAAAAAGCCATAGCTGTAGTAAGGTGGAATGTATAAGGATTGACAAATCGTTTTAAGGATAAGAACAAGGGGAATAATAATCCAACAAGTTAAAAATAACGTATCAGCAGAAGATATCATAGATGGCCAAAAAGACCCTTCAACCCAACAGGTCTGTGCCACGAAATCAACACGACATCATCACTCTTCCCACCATCCAGCACAAGGCTCATAACTTTGAATGCTATGACATTTCAAATACTCATCCAAGAACCTTTTAAAGGCTGCTGACTCCCATCACCCTCTGGGTGAAAATCCTTTTCCTGAAAACAGCTCCAAACCTTTTGCCTTTCATGTTGAAAGTGTGCCTCCTTGTTATTGACCCTTCAACAGAGAAGAAAAACTGCTTGTCCACACCCTTCATAATCTTATACAACTCAGTCAGGTACCACCCTCAAAACTCTCTGCTCCAATAAAATTATCTGAGCTTATCTTCATAGCTAAAGCACTCCATCCCAGGCAACATCCTGGAGAATGTTTTCTGCATCTCTTCTAGTGCAATCACCTCCTTCCTATAGAGTGGTGACCAAAGCTGCTTACAGCACTCCACTTCTGGCCATCTTTCCAGCAGCATAGTGGCAGAGTAAGTCACTCAGTTGGAGCTCACATTCTTTTTCACCTTTTGTTTTGCAAATGGCTAACTTCAACTTACCAGAAACGAATGGAGGATTCCAAAGGTAATGGCAAGGCCTGGAGATGGTTCCCAAGGGTGGGAGTGTTGAGCCCAGGAGAGACCTGGAGGTGAGTCTGTGGGAGCAGTGAGCCCAGGAAAGGCCTGGAGGTGTATCTTTGGGAACAGTGAGCCCAGGAAAGGGCCAGAGGTGTGTCTGTGGGAGCAGCGAGCCTGGGAAAGACCTGGAGGTGTATCTTTGGGAACAGTGAGCCCAGGAAAGGGCTGGAGGTGTGTCTGTGGGGGCAGTGAGCCCAGGAAAGGCCTGGAGGTGTATCTTTGGGAATGGTGAGCCCGGGAGAGGCCTGGAGATGTGTCTTGGGGAACAGCGAGTCAAGGAGAGGCCCGAAGGTGTGTCTGTGGGAGTGATGAGTCCAGGAGAGGCCCAGAGGTGAGTCTGTGGGAGTGGTGAGCCCAGGAGAGGCCCAGAGATGAGTCCCAGGCCAGGCCAGCGTGGGAGTGGAGAGTCCAATGAGTCCTGGAGGTGAGACCATGGGAGTAGAGAGTCCAGAGAGTCCCAGGCCAATGTGGGGGCAGTGAGTGCAGGCAGGTTGCAGGAACTTGGTGTATAGGCCGAAAAAAAAGAAAACTTCACTATTCTTCATTCTAATGCTGATCTTTATTCATGATTCATTGTACTGGCATCCTGTAACGAAGATGGCACCAAAGCAGCAACATTGCAAACTTTTCACTGCACTCATTCGAGTGTCTCTGACAATAAAGGCTATTCTGTTCAAAGCCTGTACAACTCTAACATAACCTCCATGGCTTTTATAATCTTTACCTCCACTGATAAGAGAAAGTGTCCCATACACCTTCTATTAACTTGCCCTGCCACTTTCAGGGATTTGTGGAAAAGCACCCCAGATCCCTCTGTTCATCTGAGAGTCTTCGTGCCCTACTAGGCAGTATTCTACATAGAGGTGAAAGAAATCAGCTGATTTACTGAGAACAATGCCTCAGGAACACAAGCAGCATGCAATAGAATTTCAGTAAAATCTACGTGCTGTCAAGTACTTTATGCACAACAAATTTATTTCACAAGGATCAAATGCTAACCTTGATTATTCACTCTAAACAGAAATGAAAACTCTCAAATTAGTGTTTTTTGATGTATAAAGTGAGTAGCATATTGTACAGTGAGTTACTTGTCAATTTGTTCATCTTGAATGATTCTCTGAAACAAATACCAGCAGTGTGGTCAGACCCTTTCTGTTGTCAGTTCATGTTTGCTGCTTTCTGCTTGACATGGTTAGAGATGAAAGTGGCTCCTTGATAAGGTCATATGTTTTACTGACTTTCCTTGAATTATTGTGGTCACCTGTGCATTATATTTCTCTGGACAAATGGAACATGCTCAGGTATTGTGAGATTTTTTAATTAAACAAGTGTATGGGACCTTTGCTCCCACGGCATTCTCCAGCGTACAGTCAGTTCCTCTTTTATGTGATAGTTATAATGTATTATTAAAAAATCATGCTTTAGAAACAGCATTTAAAGTGTTGATGCTATAATCACATCACAGCCAACACATGTTTTAAACATTTGCACTGTCGAACCAGTGCCCCCAATTCGTCAATCACGTCACAGCAAATTCGTATTGACGAAATGCGCATTTGACCTGTAATGATTCTACAGGTGCACAATCCTTTATCCGAAATACTCGGGACCAGCTGGTTTTCAGAATTCAGATTTTTTTGAATTTCAGAATAAGTGACAGTTTGATGGTGAAATTTTTAAAAATCTTACCGGAGGAGCATGAGTCATGAAATAAAACAGGGTCTTGAAACAGAATCAAGGCCTGCTGGTGTTGGGCCACACCCCATATGTCACATCTGAGTGACACGCATCGAGTGGGTGTGGACTTGGGTTCACTGTTTGCTCAACAAACAATCTTGTTAATGAGAAAAAAACTTCACAATAAAACCTTCGCACTTTGGAGCTTTTCGGATTTTGGGATCTCGGATAAAGGGTTGTCTACCCGTACTGATCAGAGTGACATGCTAATGAACTACACATTGTTCCCACATCGTAAATTACTGCTACCTGTAAAATGTGATACTCGTGTGTCTGTCCTGATTTATGCAAGCTGGTCACCAATAGCATGTCTTTTTATTTTCAGCAACATTCAAGTTCTGTACCCACCAAGCGACAACTAAATGCATTCATAACATTTTGTGGATGGACTGTGCACTGCAAAGCATTGAGTTCCAAAGTCTTGCTGTAAAATTTGATCTGCCTTAGAACAAATTGAGTCACTCATGTAAGTGATCTGAATATCTGATTTTTATAGAATGTGACTCACCATAGCCCTATAATATAGTATAGTATAGTATACTATAGTATAACACCTTTTAAATTGGATAAGTTACTCAGATTTCTCCTGAATCTCTTCCAAGGTGGATGAGACAAACAAACTGTGTTCAATGAGGAATGGAAATGAATTGTTAGTTGCTTGATTTGACAGCAGACTGAGGAACTGTTGAGTCTGACTTAGCTTCCTTGCTGCCTATGCAGAACAGCAGACAACCATCAGAATCTACCTTTTCCCCAAAGACTGGTGTGGGGGCAGAGTAATTTGTCCCATTTTAATTTCCCATTTGCTTGGGTTTTGCCATCCAGATAGGGATTAGATTCCATATTTCAACAGTTGTTGTTTCTCAGTTCAGCATTAGATTTCCACTGATGTCCTAACCCAAAAAAACTTTGGAATTTATCATTGAAAATTGGGAGAAAATAATTTGCATATTATCTAAATATGAAATAGCTTCTTGTGTGCAAGAGAAAGCAGATGGTACCAAGCTTCTCAGGAGTTCTATTTACTTATAATGCTCATGAACTGAGTAAATTGCTTAATTATTCCAACTTTAGTTTGTATTGTACTGTGGAATTATTTCCCAGATAAACCAACAATGGTTCTCCAATAGTGTCTATGGAAATATCTTTGAATTGTGGCTTTTCACTGTGATATTGATTTGGGTGATGTGAATCATACGAATATTATTTTTTCTTTGCAATGTGATGTGACAGGTGATAATGTCCTTTCAACTGTTTGCCACAATGATCTACCCAGCTTTTTGACAGAACTGGCAGAATGGTATGGAATAGTCAATCAATCCTTCACCCATTTCATTTCATATGAATGCCCTCAATGTCTGTGGCGACATCTGTACAATACCTGACATAATAACCACTTTTGAGTGCAACAATTTCAAATGGCAGGGAAAAGGTGGTGTAATTCAATTTAGCAATAGGTAGAGTTACAATAAATAGAACTAAAACTAATTTGCAAGCTAATTTTTTTTCAATTGACATGAAAGTGTATTATTCGACTGCTGCTGATTTTTTTCTGATGTGGAGGTGTCGGTGTTGGACTGGGGTAGACACAAGCTTTCGGTAATGTGACATTTTATAAATTCCTACTTTGAAAATAAAGCCAGTCTGACTCCAGGTGGGGACACAGACAGACTCTAACCTCATACCATTAATGCATTGTCCAAGCTGAGATGTCACCAGTTTTTTCACATACTGATAAAGTCTTAAGTTATTTTGGGGCAGTAACTTGGAAGAAATTCTGGGATTTACATAGTAATCAATCGAAACCTGCATCCTAATTCTAAGTAATTAAAGACTTAACAGTCATCTAGTCTGTCTAATACATCACATCAATTGTATGACATTTTGATCTCTCACTTATAAATTCTGTGTCCTATGTATCCTGCCCCACTAGCCACTTGAAGAAGGAGCAGTGCTTCGAAAGCCTGTATTTTCAAACAAACCTGTTGGACTATAACCTGGTGTTCGGTGATTTTTAAAAATATTAATGGTAAATCCACAGCTGTTGATTAAAGTATCTTCAATATGAAAAGACAAAAGTGAGTAAGAGTTAAGGTGATTGCAATTGGCATGCCCACCAAACACGTTTTGTCTGTAAGACAGGCACAAAGCTTACCAATTCAGTAATGTACATATTGGATCCAGTGCACTTAAAGTTCTGGAATTAATTGTATTAGGTGTCCCAAGAGGCTGCCTTAGTCAAACACTTCAATGCATTAATTTGTCTAAGACCTACCAAAGGGACTCTGAGTGAAATATATCATTGATCAGCAGGACTGGTATCAAATCATGGTCGTTCTGAAGCTTAAACAAGATTTCTGATATTGTCTTCCATGAAATTAATTCAGAGTTAAATGGGCACAAAGTTGAAAACTTTAATTTTAATTTAGCACAAGTAGGCACTTCCACTTGAGATGGCATGTGGGAATTACACATAGAAATATAAAAGATGACACACTGCCGAAGGGCCTATATCTGGGATTATAACTGAGTTCATCAGTGAGAAAGAAAAAGGATACCGAGTACTTATATCAGTATTTTGGCTACTCTGGGTGCACCTGATGTTGGAGTGGAGTCCCTGGAATGAAAAATGTTAATTCTGCAAAATTAATGATTTGATGAACTAATGAACTTCGGTAAATTCCTGCAGTGATATGCATGAAAAACCAACAATTGCCTTTTTATTTATTCTTTCATGTGAATGTGTCTGTGAACTGAATGACTTACTAGACAATTTCAGAGTGCAGTTAAGGTTTTTACTACATTGCTGAGATTCTGGAGTTACATAGGCCAGCCCAACAGATTTTCTCCCCTGCAGGATATTAGTGAACCAAAGGGGAAATGTATAATTTCTTGGTATTTTCCTGTAAATGCAGGACTTCACACTGTATTAAAGAAGAAAGGATTTTATAACTTTTTTCCACAGAATGTAATTGCTTAAGGTACCTGTATAACGAATACAGCAGAAGGTCTATTATACTGTGGCTGGTGCAGTACAGAGCCACATTAAACACTGTGATTAATCAATGGCGTGATCCTGAAATCCACTGTTGCATGCAATTTCTTATCTCTTAACAGACAGACAAATAAATGTTCTTTCCTGTTCCCCGATTGGTTCAACACATTCATTCAGTGACAGCTGAGCCACAGAGCAAGAAGGATCTAACTCCAATTGTTTCTTCCTGCTGGATTTTCAGACCTTATCTAGAGTAGTGCTACATTGGCTGTCAAGTTTCTTGTGCTGGGGGCAAACAATTTCCAAGAGATTCCTGTTCCTGATTTCTGTTAGGAGTGTGTATTTTCAGATATTAGATGAAGTTACAATCAGGCTTGGCTTTGGACACTCCCACATCCAATCATTCTGTTGTGATTCAATGTTCAGACTCACATGTAAATATTGCCTTCTTGAGCAAATAACTGACCAGGAAAAAAACAGAATGGAGAAGATTTGAGTAAAAACATAACTATCTTTAATATTAGACAAAGGAACAGATGGTCCAGACAGAGGCACAGATATTCAAGGGGCTCCAATTGGTATGGTAGTCACTGAAGTTCATTAAGAACAATAAGCATCATACCCACTGAGAGCCATTTCGTACTCTTGCCTCCAATCTTCTTATCTCCTACTTTGCCTCATTCACCTCTGGCCTCGGAGTACTTGATGTCCCTGGGTCTTTGGTGTATGTATTTCCACGGCTTCTGCTGGCATAAGAAATGGTGGGACTGTGGCAGGCCAGAACCCCCTCAGTGGGCTGCACCTTCTCAGCAGGGAGCTTCATCATAGGGAAGGCCTGACATTGGCCATTTAAGTGCCTGATGTGCACTGCATTGACAGACAACTCCTGATGGTTCTCTGACCAGAGAGTGAGCGCCGCTCCCAGCACAGCCTTAAAATCTCAGCCACTATTTATATTGTCCCAAGGGTAAAGAAGGAATTCCACAGTCTTTCCCAGTGAAACAAAATAACAGGCCTGCAGTGACATGAATATTCCACATAATTCAGAGTAAACCTTTTGTTTGAAATTTGCTCATGGGATTTGGGTGTCACTAGCTAAGTCAGAATTTATTGCCTATCACTAATTGCTCAGAAGACAATTAAGAGTAAAGCACATTACTATGGATCTGGGGTCACATGTATGGCCAGATTTTCTTCAACAAAGAATATTGGTGAACGAGATGGGTTTTTACTGCAATCATCAGTGCATACATGGTTCCCATTAAGGTAACATATTAATTCTAGTTTTTCACTGAATTCACATTTTGCCATCTGCCATGATGGAATTCGAAACCATATCTCCAGAATATAAATCAAAGGTTTTAAATTTCTAGTTCAGTGGTATTACCATTCTGCCACTACATTCCACTTTTTGAGTATAATTTATGAATAAGGACCCTAAAAGCTTTATTGCTGAAATTCTATCTCAACATGCCATTCAATAATGATTTATTGAATCTATTTAAGCTCAATTGTTTGTCACTGCTGCCTTAACAGGGCAATTTTACATGCCTGCCTGACGTAGATGAACATCTCATTAACGCATGCAACTCATGTGTTATTAGAATCTTTGTTGCCCATGCAGGGAAAACCTTAAGAAATGGCAGCAGCAAGTAAGCAAACCCCAAACCAAGATGTGTAACATCATCAGGGTGGCAGCCAAAATTAGTGGAAGAGGTGCATCCATTGACTGAAACTTCTTTGTTAATCAAGTCCTTTTGGAATGCTGAGGACTTGAGGCTGTGGACACCTACTGGCAGCAGAACTTTCTCAGCACTGGATACTTCAAAATCACCTTCAAGACGGTTGCTGCTCGTGTGAAATTCTTCAAATTCTTTGAGGAGAGGAGAAACCAGGCAATCCTCAAAACAAAGCCACTGCTTATGCTCCAGTCACAAAGGAATCATGTTATAACAATACCTCTTCCCTTACACAAACACAGCTTGTTGGGGAGATGACCAAAAGCAAAACTGAAATGACGGACCTTTTTGGGATTTGAACCAGAAGCTGTCAGTTTAAGACTATCTCACTGGTGGATGGCAATGCAGCTAACCTCCATCCTTCCTCTAGCTGTGCTAGAAGGGGAAGATGGAATGATCTTGCTTACCCTGGGTAGCCCACAGTTTGCCGTACCAAGGGAAAATCTGCCACATTTTTGTCAACTGCCACACAATCATTTTGTAAGACCTGCAAGCAGAAGAGCCATTAGGCTAGGAACTGCAAGCAAATAAGATAATTTAGCCTGGATAATGGAGTAGACTATCTCAACAGGATGTGTGAAGAAACTCTCCCAAATACACATAGCAATGAGAACTAAGTTGCTGAAGTAAGGGCATTGAGAAAGTTCAGCAAGCATGGCACTGCAGAGGAAGCCTGCAACCCTTCACCTGCTAAGGCCCTAATAGGGAGGTCAGGCATTGGAGGATGTAGGTTTGAGTGGGGACTGGTGGGGGAGGAGGATGTTTATTGTTGGGTGCAGAAGGAGGAAGAGAGTGTGACTCTCTCTCCTGAGCTACTATTACCTCAGCTGACAGCATCAACGGAGGAACCAGCAGAGAACCATCTGACTGCATTGCAGATGTTTGAAAAGGAGTGGGGGCAAGAAGGGAACAAACCACTTCACAAATGTATGAAATAGGAGCAGGAATACCACATTCAGCCCACTCTACAGGAACATGGCTGACATTTGACCTCATTTAATGTATAAGTTATGCTCTGATTTGCCTTTCCAAAATATAGCACCTCACATTTATCTAAATTAAACTCCATCTGCCGCTCCTCAGCCCATTGACTTATCTGGTCAAGATCCTGTTGTACTTTGTAGTACTCATTTTACCATTTTCCCACATTATCCCCAGAGTTATTAATAGCTTTAACCAAGTAGAGTGATGAGAGGTGATCCCCAACTGAAACAGTCTACATCAGTTGCTGCACTTTAGATGAGAAAGAACAAAGATGAATGACAGGGGTACATGGCTTTTTTTTTTGAGAGCTGTGAATTTTTTGTAAATCTTTATCACAATAGGCTGTGGAAACTTAATCCTTGAGTACATTTGTAGGTCAATGAATATTTGATTATCCATGGTGTAAAATGTTACATCGATAGTGCAGGTAAAAAAACCATTGAAGAGCAAGGTTTCTCATGGTAGACTGATTAGCAAGGTTAGATGACATGGAATACAAAGAGAAGTAGCCATTTGGATACAGAACTGGCTCGAAGGTAGAAGAACTGGTGGTGGCGGGTTGCATTTTAGCCTGGAGGGCTGTGACCAGTGGTGTGCCACAAGGATCAGTGCTGGATCCACTGCTTTTCATCATTTATATAAATGATTTGGCTATGAACATAGCAGGTATAGTTGGTATGTTTGCAGAGGACACCAAAGTTGGAGGTGTAGTTGACAGCAAAGCTTACCTCAGAGTACAACAGGATCTTGACCAGATGAACCAATGGGCTGAGGAGCGGCAGATGGAATTTAATTTAGATAAATGTGAGGTGCTGCATTTTGGAAAGGCAAATCAGAGCAGGACTCATACACTTAATGGTGAGGTCCTGGGTAATGTTGCTGAACAAACAGACCTTGGAGTGCAGGTTCATAGTTCCTTGAAAGTAGAGTCGCAGGTAGATAGGATAATGAAGAAGGCATTTGGTATGCTTGCCTTTATTGGTCAGTGCATTGAGTATAGAAGTTGGGAGATCATATTGTGGCTGTACAGGACATTGGTTTGACCACTTTTGGAATATTGCATGCAATTCTGTTCTGCCTGTTGTAGGAAGGATGTTGCAAAACTTGAAAGGGTTCAGAGTTGGTGGGTTTGAGCTATTGCGACAGGCTGAATAGACTGGGACTATTTTCCCTGGAGTATCGGAGGCTGAGGGGTGATCTTACACAGGTGTATAAAATCACGAGGAGCTTAGGTAGGGTGAATAGCTGAGGTCTTTTCCGAGGGTAGCTGAGTTCAAAACTAGAGGGTGCAAGCGGGCATCAGAGCATTTGCCACGGGACTATGCCGACATCGGTAAAACTATAGGAATTCATTTTGTGTTTTAAAAATGGCAGCCGCAGCTTACACCCACAGAACTCAGCAGCTCCGGTCCGCCCACGTGACCGGGACATGGGAGCCAGAGGACAGATCAAATCCACACTAGGCCAGACACTAACCATGACTCATAGATCGAAACTCCGGAGCTAATTAATATGGAAACCCATCTCCTAATCAAATCAAGAGACTGACTGAAACACACCCATATTCATCAATACAGAACCATCCTGACACAAAGGACAGGCATCCACCAGACAGGAATGAACAGACTAATACACACCAGCACCCCGAGGGAACAAAGGGGGGGGTGCTAGCCCCAGCCCTCACAGAGAGAGACAAGCAGATAGTACCCGGACCCGTTTACATAATCCAAATGGCACCCTATTGTGTGTACACTGCAACTCTTCTGGGACGGCAGGAAATCCACCATTTGCACCTACTCCAGCGATGATGGGGAACTATCATCCCATTCATACTCAAAATCATCACATCCTGACAAAGAAAGGTATATAATGTGTAGCAGCGCACGGAAACAGCAGAACAGCTGAGATTCGGACCTCGGTTGGTCTCCGCCAGTGTTACTGTATCAATAAACCGATTGTTGACTGCACTCTGGGCTCGGACTGATATCATTTCATCCGCGCTAACAAGGGCATGGGTTTAAAGTGAGAGGAGAAAGATTTAAAAGGGACCCAAAGGGCAACTTTTTCATACAGATGTTGATCTGTGTATGGAATGAGCTGGCGGAGGAAGTGGCGGAGGCTAGTACAATTATAAAATTTAAGATCCATCTGGATGGGTATATATTAAGTATGGTTTAGAGGAACACGAGCCAAATGCTGGCAAATGGGATTAGATTTATTTGGGATATCTGGTCAGTATGGATGAGTTGGAAAGAAGGGCCTATTTCCGTGCTGTTCAACTTTATGCTCAATCAATGACGATCGTGTTAAATGGTAGAGCAGATTCGATGGGCTGAGTGGCTTGTTTCTGTCTTCCCAAGACACCAGCAGAAGAAATAACAAAAGGAGCTGTCGGAGAAAAAACTCAAGGTTTAAAATATGGTAAACACTGAAGGTTCCAGCACCCACTAACCTTAAAGCAAGTGCAGAGATGAGCGCTTTGGGATGGCCAGAGCAGCAAAGAATATGAAGAGGAACCGAGGGGAAAGAGTGAGGTAAGCCCCTCTTCCTAAGCCTCTCTCATGTACCCCACTCAAATGTCAGCCAGTCCTAACAAAATTAGTGAGGCAGACAAAGGTAGCTTTCTCAGTCTCACAACAGTGACACTACTCAACTTTACAGGTGTATAAATGACAAACTTCAGAATCATAAATGCTGAAACTTCCCTACCTTTCAATGGAAATGTAGAAAATTCTGGTAGAATAGACATGAATGGAATTTTGTAATAAAGTGAAAGAAGGGCGGCATGGTGGCTCATGACGGCAGCACAGTTGCTCAGTGGTTAGCACTGTTGCCTCACAGAACCAGGAACACAGGTTCGATTCCAGCTGAGGTAGGAGACTGTCTGTGTGGAGTTTGTGCATTCTCCCCATGTCTATGTGGGTTTCTGCCGAGTGCTCCAGTTTCCTCCTACAGTCCAAAGATTTGTAGGTTAGCTGGGTTGGCAATGCTAAATTGCTCACAGTATTCGGAAATGTGTAGGTTAGATGCAGTAGTCACAGGAAATGCAGGATTATAGGGTAGGGGAATGGGTGTGTGTGGGATGGTCTTAGGAAAGTCAGTGTGGACTTGTTGGGCCGAATGGCCTGTTTCCACACTCTGTGGATTCTATGACTCTATAACCTTTTAGAAATACTTAAAATAACATTTTCTCACTTCCACCTACCAATCCAGCATGATGATCTGTGCAGGAGCAAAATGACCTTTCAGCTTAACATGAGTAATATTTGAATCCCACCATCTTGATGTAGCTTTAAACTAAAATCTGTACAGCTGAGAAGCATTGTAAATGAGGAAGGGTGAAACATATGATGAAATGATTCCATCTGCTATACAATGAAAACATATCTTGCTGTGAAGAATAACAAATCAAATATTGCCCAATGTTACAGGAGCTTGATATTTTGTTAGTTGTGTTGATTTTTAAATGATACTTAAGCGTCTTTATATTCTTACTGCAAAAAGTGTAGAATTATCATACAAGTCCAAATTGGCTAACCTATTGTCTGTTTCAGTAAACTGGCATGATTGTTTTATTATTCTATTTCACCTGACCTACTTAGTCAATTCACAGGTTTCTGATGAATTGGCATTTAAAACCAGAATCTATTATTGCATTAGAACATTTTAATTTATCTTTGTCACTTTTAGAAACAAATGCTCAATGAAAAATAAAACAGGTCAAAGTGTATCTCAATTGATTTAATAAATGTCAAATGCACCAGAGTTTTTGACATGCTCTAATGAAATACCCACGGACGTCTTGGTGTACAACTAAATAGATGAAATCACTCTATTGTAATTTGCAGCTATGCCTGCACAGTAGCAGAACATAAAATTAAAATATTAATGATTTCGAGCTGATCTAATGATAGATCAGCTCCAAAAGTGCGATGTGAGCAGCCTGTGGGCTCACCATATTCTGTGTGTGCTTTGTACTGGATAATTAGAAAGGTGTGGATGGTAGGAAGCTTTCAAAATGGACTGTGATGGAATTTTGATCGGTAGTGGTACTAAGGGATTGGGGCTAAAGATGTGAAATAAGGCTAAGGTATTGTTCTACCAAAATCTTCTCAAATGGCGCAGCAGGTAGAGGGCCTGAATGGAGAGTGTGGTGCTGGAAAAGCACAGCAGGTCAGGCAGCATCTGAGGTGCATCCTTCATCAGGAATGAGTCATTCCTGATGAAAGGCTTACGTCAGAAATGTCAATTCCCCTACTCCTTGGATGCTGCCTGACCTGCTGTGCTTTCCAGCACCACATTCTCGACTCTGATCTACAGCATCTGCAGTCCTCACTTTCTACAGGTAGAGGGCCTGAATGACTTGCCTTTCAACATGCCAAGGTTTCTGTGTTTGCTGTGTTGTTTTAAAAAATTACAAATGCTACATTTGAATGGAATGCAAATGATACTTTTGACTGCTGTAGAATGAATTCTGCTCAGTTCAGCACGAACTATGCACCAACATTTTTTCTTTTAAAAAGCATATTTAAAAGTATTTAATGATTGGACTCCGAAAGAAAAGTAATTTTTAGTTCTAAGGGTTCAAGACAAAATGAGTCTAACCATCTCAATTCCATTTTAAATAGACTGGGATCCACAGCATCAAACAACCAAAAATTTAGTAATGTTAGGCAATGATAGCGCATTTCACAGGAACTAGTCAGCTGGGTCTGAAGCATATTGCTGAGAGAACTTCCCTTGATAGTTGACCTTGAAATGCTTAAAGTAACCACACCTCATAATCGAGAAGCATTTAATTTCTTGGCACTGATGCCTTTCTTTTTAATAGTCAACAAAAAAACACAAAAGATATTTACAGAATTAAATGTATTTGCTGGCACAGTGTGAAGTCTTATACGCACAACAACCAAGACTTAATAGCATTAAAACAAAAAACTCTGCATGATTTGAGAATCTAAACAGCAGTATTTCTCATAAGAACAAAAACATAGCTGCAGGAGTAAGCTATTTGGCCCATTCAAGGCTACTTAGTCATTCTATAAGATGATGGCAGATCAGTTTCAGCTTCAACTTCCATATTCTCATCTATCCCCAATAACCTGTAATTCCTCCTGCCTAACAAGAATCTATTTACTTCCAATTTAAAAATATTCAGTGAATAAAACAACGTGCCGAGAGAAGAAACTTCTCAATAACTGTCCTAAAGGACAACAGAACTTCTATCCTGGACTTGCCACAGTTGGAATCATTTTTTCCATATCTACCCTGTCAAGACCATTCAGCTTATACAATCAAGTCACACCTCATCCTTCTCAACTCCAGTGTAAAAATATCCAGTCTGTCTCACTTTTCCTCATAAAGTACTCAATTGTGGCAGGTATCAAACTCGTAAACTTCCTCTGAATCATCTTTCTTAAATAAGGAGACCAAAACTGCACATAGTATTCAAACCAACAGTCTCAACAATGCTCTGTATAATAGAAGCATTCCATCCTTATTTTAAGGTACAGCTCTGCTCACAATAAAGGACAGCATCCCACGACCTTGCTTGAATATGTAAGGTACCTGCATATTAACCTTCTGTAACTTGTGCACTAGAACATTCTGCAGTCTGTCTTGATCTAATTAATGCTTTTTCTTTCTTTCTTCCAAAGTGAATAATATTGTATTTTCCTACAATATACTCCATCTGACAAGTTTTTGACCACTCATTCAACATCTCTCTATCCATCTGCAAACTCTATGTATTCTTCATGACATACTTTCCTCCTCATCTTTGTGTCATTTGTGAATTTGGCCATCATGCCTTCACTCCTGTCAGATATTTTGATGTCTCTAATATATAGAAATCCACCATATCTTCTTGAACATACTTAATGATTGAGCCTCCACAGTCCGTCATGGTGGAGATTTCCAAAGGTTTGCCTTCCTGAGTGAAGGAATTCCTCCTCATCGCAGTCGGAAATGGCTTGCTCGTTATTCTAAGACTGTGTCCCCTGGTTCTAGACCCTCCATCCAGAAGAAAGATTCTTCTTGCTTCCAGCTTATTGAGCCTTGAAAAAGCTTTGTTCTTTTAGTCAGCATTGGCATACTCCCTCAAAGGCACAGTAATAAATGACTGTTAGATCAGTGCAAGGTTTACAAGAATCCTTTTCTTATTTTTTACAACTATTAAACTTTTTTTAAAAAAGAAGGTACTGGCTCAGAACAAAAGTCTAATCTGCCTTTATGCATGAATAAGGTTCTGTACCAACTGGATTTTCATAATACCTCTGCTAATGCATCAGTCTTGACATTTTTTAGATTGTTTAGGCATGAAAAATATAACTTTGAAAAACAAGAAATTGATAAGTGGAATTCCAAGTCTTACAAAAGCAAAGGAATCATGTCTCCTGATTGGAATGTGGCATAGAGACTCTATTCTAGAATCTGTCAAGTTGCTAAAATAACGAGTGAGTTGGAGGTACAAAGTACTACAGTAAACAGGATATAATACATTAGTATAGATGTGTACCATATTGGAAGAATATAGTGAAGAAAAAATGGTAAGGGTTGCAAGTGTGGAATTCTAACAAAATGCTAGACCATAAAAGCATCCTATGAAGTTAAATTAAAACAACACTTAGGAGAAATTGTTTCCTGCAGTGGGTTATTAGAGTATGGATTATTTTGCCAGAGGATGTCACTCAAGCAGAGATCACCCACTACTTACCTCTAATTATTTCTGAAGTCTGCATAAATTTGTGAATTGTTACTACGAGAAACTGAAACTTCCTGGTGACTTTCTGGTGTCCTGAATTCTCTTGGTTCCCTGCTCAGGAAAACCAGATTGTGCTCTGCATGATAAAGTTGGAAGGGTTTTATCTTGAAACACAAAGGCCAATTGCGATTTCTGTGAAAAATCGTATACATTGTTTTCTAACACTAAGCATGGAGGAATATGTTGTATCACATCTTCAATTTGTGCAATTTTGTCTCATCTTTTACATTGCAGGACATATTAAATGTTATTCAAGTAACAACAACCTCTGATCATCCTTTCATCGCTGTCATTAATTAATAAACCTATTCACAAATACAAATGAGTAAACACTGTCAAATGCTGCTCATTTTCTATAACAAATTCATTTTCTTACCTTTGATAACATTTCTTCTCTAATAAAGCACATCGAACCTCATGGCCCAGCTACACTTTAACATTATTTTATAATCTGTGATTTAAAGGGAAATTAGTCACAAAAGAAGTGAGGAAAAATAGGGCAGCATGAGGACTCAGTTAGTACACAGATGTTTCACAATGCCAGGGACGGATCCCTGCCTCAGGCAACTGTCAGTGTGGAGCTTACACATTTCCACCGTGTCACTGTGGGTTTTCTCCCTTCCTCCCACAGTCCAAAGATGTGCAGGTTAGGTGAATTGGCCATGGGAAATTGCCCATCGTGTCTAGGGATGTGCTGGTGAGATGGGTTAGTCATGGAAATGCAGGATTATTGGGTAGGGTGATGGGTCTGGATGGGATGCTCTTCAGAGAGTCAGTGTAGACTCAATGGGCTGAATTGCCTGCTTCCACACTGTAGGGCTTCTATGATTCTAAATATTCAGCGAAATTTTATCAGGGATTTGATTGCAGGAACCTGACATTCATTACCACAAGGTGGCACCAATGTGATTATTTTTTGTAGGGTCAATGACAGAAATAAAGAGTTTGGAGACCTTAATATTTGTTTCATTATAGATGAATGAAGACACTGGAAAACAAGTCTCATGCTGCTTTTTTAAAATCAGAACCTGAACCCTATCAACATTAGGTTAGGAAAATCATGTTGTACAATCCACAAAATAATGTTTTAATGACAATTAAATGTGTTCGAACTATGATTAGTTGGTGGGTATTTTTAACGTGCTACTTGGTCTCCAAATTGCATAATTGTTGAGATATTGTGTAAAATGAGCTGTTTTGCTCAATTCTAAATTTATTTACATTTTTTTTCTAATTATTCACTCTCACAAATTCAAGAAAGCAAATGGCTTCATTTAATTCATCAGCATTCCATTTCAAGTTTGCAATGCAATTAATCAATGTCTGCCACAACACAATAACACAATGATTTTAATTAAATCCAAGCATTTAACTCTTCAGTTAACAATGGGCACAGTTTGACTGTAATACTCATGCAAGTTTCAGTTTGTAAATTAAGTGCCCCAAAGCATTGTTTAAAATGTAATATTTTACAATTGCAAAATTACACAGAGTATCTGATGTAAATACACACAAAAAAAAGTTTCTTCCTGTACCAATATATAGAAATATAGTGGGTCTTTTTTAGGTATAGAAGTGGCTTTGAAAATACAATGTAAAGAGTGTTGAATTGAAGCTATCCATGCCATACCAGGTTAAATTGAGGGCAAACATAATTGAAATTGATGACCAAGTGGTAAGCTTCATTGCTGTAAATTAAGCAGAACAACTTTGTACTGAATCTACAATGAATTATGTTCTGAATTTCCTTGCAGTCTGATTTAGCAAGCAGTTTGTAAAGTCATTTAGATGATGTGTGTGAGTTCATACCCTGTACTTGCAGACTGGATTATATCAGGCTGCAAGTGATTGTGGCAGTGTTTGTAGAGGAATAAGACGGTGTTATTTTCTGGGTCTGTAGATTGTGAAGGAGGAAAAATGGCCTTTACAGTGATATGTACTTCTTGTCAGATGTGGGAGTTTAAAGAGAGTTTAAGGGTTACTGCGGATTATATCTGCCATAAATGCCGTTGGATGCGAACCTTATCAGATCAAGTGGATCGGTTGGAGAGACAAATAGAAGCGATGAGGAATTTGCAACAGCAACAGTATGTGATGGATGGCAGTTATCGAAAGGGGGCAAAGTCTCAGATACAGTCACATAGATGGGTTAACTCCAGGAAGGTCGGCGGGGAGAAAGTGAGGTCTGCAGATGCTGGAGATCAAAGTTGAAACTTTATTGCTGGAACAGCACAGCAGGTCAGGCAGCATCCAGGGAACAGGAGATTTGACGTTTCGGGCACAGGCCTGAAGAAGGGCCTGTGCCCGAAACGTCGAATCTCCTGTTCCCTGGATGCTGCCTGACCTGCTGTGCTGTTCCAGCAATAAAGTTTCAACTAAGAGAGGTCGGCACCTAGGGCAGGAGTCTTTTGAGGATATACCCATTTCAAACAGGTGTGCTGTTTTGGAAAATGTAGGAGGTGATGGATTCTCAGGGGAACGTAGCACAAACAGCCAAGTTTCTGGTATTGAGACTGGCTGTAATGCAACAAGGGGTATGTCGGCTTCCAAGAGATCAATTGTGTTAGGGGATTCTGTAGTCAGAGGTACAGACAGACGTTTCTGTGGCCAGCAGAGAAAAAGCAGAATGGTGTGTCGCTTCCCTGGTGCCAGGATCAAGGATGTCTCAGAGAGGGTGCAGAATGTTCTCACGGGGGAGAGGGGCCAGCAAGAGGTCATTGTCCACATTGGAACCAACGACATTGGAAGGGAAAAGGTTGAGACTCTGAAGGGAGATTACAGAGAGTTTGGTAGAAATTAAAAAAGGAGGTCCTCAAGGGTAGTAATATCTGGATTACTCCCAGTGCTACGAGCTAGTGAGGGCAGGAATAGGAGGATAGAGCAGATGAATGCATGACTGAGGGGCTGGTGCATGGGAGAAGGATTCACATTTTTGGATCATTGGAATCTCTTTTGGGGTAGAAGTGACCTGTACAAGAAGGACAGATTACACCTAAATTGGAAGGAGACTAATATACTGGCAGGGAAATTTGCTGGAACTGCTTGAGAGGATTTAAACTAGTAAGGTGGGGGGGGGTGGGTGGGACCCTGGGTGGGACCCAGGGAGATAGTAAGGAAAGAGATCAATCTGAGATGGGTACAGCTGAGAACAGACATGAGTCAAATAGTCAAGGCAGTCAGGGACAAGATAGGACTAATAAATTAAACAGTATTTATTTCAATGCAAGGGGCCTAACAGGGAAGGCAGATGAACTCAGGGCATGGTTAGGAACATGGGACTGGGATATCATAGCAATTACGGAAACATGGCTCAGGGATGGGCAGGACTGGCAGCTGAATTTCCAGGATACAAATGCTACAGGAAGGATAGAAAGGGGGACAAAAGAGTAGGGGAGTGGCATTTTTGAAAAGGGATAGCATTACAGCTGTGCTAAGGGAGGATATTCCTGGAAATACATCCAGGGAAGTTATTTGGGTGGAACTGAGAAATAAGAAAGGGATGATCACCTTATTGGGATTGTATTATAGATCCCCTAATAGTCAGAGGGAAATTGAGAAACAAACTTGTAAGGAGATCTCAGGTATCTGTAAGAATAATATGGTGGTTATGGTAGAGGATTTGAACTTTCCAAACATCGACTGGGACTGCCATAGTGTTAAAGGTTTAGATGGAGAGGAATTTGTTAAGTGTGTACAAGACAATTTTCTGATTCAGTATGTAGATGTACCTACTAGAGAAGGTGCAAAACTTGACCTAC
>NC_057721.1:26126438-26155884 GCF_004010195.1 Chiloscyllium plagiosum
GAAATAGATGGTGACATCTTGCAAAATGTCCAGATTACAGAGGAGGAAGTGCTGGATGTCTGAAACGGTTAAAGATGGATAAATCCCCAGGACCTGATCAGGTGTACCCGAGAACTCTGTGGGAAGCGAGAGAAGTGATTGCTGGGCCTCTTGCTGAGATATTTGTATCATCGATAATCACAGGTGACGTGCCGGAAGACTGGAGGTTGGCAAACGTGGTGCCACTGTTTAAGAAGGGCTACATGGACTTCAGTAAGGCGTTTTCGACAAGGTTTAGGGTGAGAGGGAAAAGATATAAAAGAGACCTAAGGGGCAACTTTTTCACGCAGAGGTTGGTACGTGTATGGAATGAGCTGCCAGAGGATGTGGTGGAGGCTGGTACAATTGCAACATTTAAGAGGCATTTGGATGGTTATATGAATAGGAAGGGTTTGGAGGGATATGGGCGAGGTGCTGGCAGGTGGGACTAGATTGGGTTGGGATAATTGGTCGGCATGGACAGGTTGAACTGAAGGGTCTGTTTCCATGCTGTACATCTCTATGACTCTATGATTCTATGACTCTAAATGATGGGCTATGAGATGGGTGAACTCTTTGGGAATGTGTCAAATGGTGAGAGAAAGCAAGTTGGTGAACTGCCATTGCAATTGCAATGGCATTTTACCATGGACAGGGAAACTGCAGGATAGCCCTCCTGCCCAGAGTCCTATTAAGCTAAGAAAAAACCCCAAATCACTACAGAGACTGGAAATCAGAAACAGAAACAGCAAATTTTTTTAGCAATGTGTGTTTTGGTCTCATTAAACTACTTCAGTGACCAAATAAGAGCCTTCTCTCGGTGTTGCCTACTATTTTAGACAGAATGAGTGCCCCTGCATTATGTGGGGAGACTTCCTTGTAAACTTTGGCGGCCTCCCTGTGAATTTGTTTTAATAAGACCACCTACAATATCTCTTCCACATTACAGTGAATTTCCTGCCTTACACAAGTTTCACTTCAATGAATGCATTAATTCATCAAATAAACTACTGTCATTCTATTAAAGAAACTGAGGTAATCATAAATTGCAATTCTATTGTTTTACTTTAATATGTATCCAATCGTTGTGTGCATGTTAGTCTATCTGAGTTGACAAATGGGAGTCATCACCTGGGGTGATTTGTTTTTAATCACAAAGAAAGCTTGATGCTGGAATTATTGAATGAGATATTCCCTCAGAATATGAAAATACGCACCCTTTCCATACAAACACATTGATCATGGGAATTTCTGTGATGATACTTGCACATCTCAGTTGAGCATCACCCAGTTTTTCAAGAGGAATTTAAAGAAAAAATCTCTGGCCCAATTAATTATATTTCTTTGATTCGCAAATTGCTGAATGTTTGGTTATTTTTCCACAATCTTTATAAAATCTGTAATATATATATATATATATATATAAATATATAATATACAAATTAAGGACAGACAACTTTCAATTTCAAAATGGGACTGAAAAATGGGACTGCCTGAGCTGGCTTATTTATCTCCTTCCTTCTGAACCTGTTTCATTTGAGACTGCACTTCGTATCTAGAAAGCTGCAGATAAGTACACGATTTGTGCGTGTTCCCTGTCAATCCTTTCTAACCTCTTTAAGATTGCCATTCTATTAAAAGTAGAGTGCTCACTGTTATTCGAATCACCATCTACAGCTTACAAATGAATAGGAATCAAATGCTGTGATATTTCTGTTGCTTTAGATGGAGGCCAAACAGTATATTCTTAGAAGGCATATGGAAAATTCAGTGGAAGATTAAGCTGGCACTGTTTGAATTCAAGTTAAATATTGATTTCCTTCAGGCCTTCAACTTCTTAATTTGTTTGGCCTTGATAGCAGCATTGTGGTTGGTTTCTAGGAAATATGAAGCGGGTTGCCAAACCCGTGATTTCCTAATCTGACAGCTATGGAGTTTCGCTAAGTAAAGGACCTTGAGCTGACTCATTTGTGCTCAATTACGGTCATAATTTTAAAAACTACTGCAACTACTCTTGACTCTTCAGAAGATTTATCCTATGTTACAGAGTTGTTAGTGCCAACAGTTCAAGAGGATTGAATTGTATGACAGGAATCTTCCCACTTAACTTGAATAGGCAACTGGCATAGTTGAGAAGCTTTACTAGATAGTTTGGCATTTTAGACAGTTGGCTGTGGAATATAAAATGTGGAAAAGCAGTTAACACTTTAAGGACTGTAAATGCGTTGCAGCTCAATGAAAATGGATGTGAGTAATACTTTAAACAAAATCTATACAACAGCACATACTGATATGCAGGGTAACACTGCTACCACTGATGGCAGAGAGACCTTGTAGGTCTTGCTCAAAAGGTACATGAAAGGCAATACCTACAAATGAGATATCAACAGAACGAAATTACTACCCATGGCTATTTTCATGTCAAATAGAAGCAGAATGTACATCCAGCTATGAATGGCAGTGGACAATTAAACAACTCACAGGAGACTGCACAAATATTTCTATTCTCAATGAGGTTGCACTGCACCTCAATGGAGCAGACAAAGCAGAAGCATTTGCATCTATCTTCAGCCAGAAGTGTCAGGTGGATGATTAATCATGGTCCTCAACATCATAGGTATCAGTCTCCACTACACATGATATCTAGAAATGGCTGCTACAAAAGCTATGGGCCCTGACAACAATCCAGCACTAGTATTGTAGAATGGTCATCCAGAACTAGCTGCATCCCTAACCAAGCTGTTCCAGTATAGCAACAACATTGGCATCTACCCAATACTGTGGAAAATTGCTCAGGACTGCCTTGTGCAAAAAAAAAGCAGGACAAATCCAAACAAGCCAATTATCACCCTATTAGTCTATTCTTGAGCATCAGCAAAATGATGGAAGGAGTTATTAATACTGCTTTTAATTCGCACTTATAAAGGATTAGCCTGCTCACTGGCACTCAGTTTGTGTTCCACCAAGACAAGTCAGCTCCTGACCTCATTGCAGCTTTGAACCAAAATCGACAGAAGGGCTGAACTTAAGAAGCGAGTGAGAGTGACGAGCCTTGACATCAAAGCTGCATTAGACCAAGAACGGCATTAACAAAGCTGGGAATAAGGAGGAAAACTCTCCATTGATTGGAGTCATATCACCACATAGGAAGATGGTTTTGATTTTTGGAGGCCAGTCATCTCAGTTCTAGGACATCTCTATAGGAGTTCCTCAGGGTAGTGTCCTAGGCCCAACCATTTTCAGCTACTTCATCAATGATCTTCCCTCACAATATCAGAAGTGGGGAAGTTCACTGTTGATTGTGCAATGTTCAGCGCCATTCATGGATTCTTCAGATACTATAACAGCCAGTGTGTTTGAATGCAGTAGGACCTGGTTAACTGCCAGGTTTGAGCTAAGTGGCAATATCCTGCACTTTCACGATGAGTGCAACTTCAACAACACACAAGAAACTTGGTATCATCCAACCAGGACAAAGGAACCTACTTAATTGACACTCCAACCACCACTATCGACATTCACTTCCTTCATTACAAATGCATAGTGGCAGCAGTGTGTACCATCTACAAGATGTACTGCAGTAACTCATCAAGGGTCCTCCAACAGCACTTTTCAAACCTGTAACCTCTAACACCCAGAAGATTGGGAATGCCAACACAATGTCCTGACTTGGAACTGTAGTGTCACTCCTTCAGTCTCACTGGGTCAAAATCCTTGAATTCATTCCTAACAGCATTGTAGGTGTCTCTGCATGCCAAGGACTGCAATGATTGCAGAAGGTAATCCACTACCATCTTCACCAGAGGAAGCAAAGATATACAATAAATGCTGGTATAGCTAACGGTGCCCACACAACATAGACAATTTTTTTAAAAAATGAATTTGTCGAGAATTGCTTTTTTGAATTGAACGGTGTATGCAGAGGCAGTTCTATAAGTCTTTTAGCTAAGTTAAATCAGCCTTTTTATATTTCCGTTGCTACGTGCCTGAGAATTGGTCAATTATTTGGAGATTAGTGGTATCAAATGGATTAGAGCTAGCTTGAAATTGACTTGAACTTCATGTTGTTCTTCCAAAATCTGAATATTGTGGTTATCAATAATGGAGGATTTTATTATTCTTAAACCTTCAGTGCCTGAAGCAAAATAATTTGTTCTGTGTACTTTTTCAGTTGTCTGATTGATTAATTAACAATTGATTATTTATTTAGCTAACTGAATGTCAGACAGCAAGTTAATCATCCATTCCCAGATGTTTATTTTGCATCTTTTTTTTCTAACTTTATTTTGGCATTTTAGAGAATACAAAGAGCTGCTTTGTAGTGTAGTGTTTCTGATTTTTAGATTGATTTTGACTTCACCTCATTTTGCACTATTATCTGTTGTTGGTCCCTTGAATATCATAGACCTGTGCTTATAGGTTAGAGACTAAAAAAGACTGGAGATGCTGGAATCCAAGGTAGACAAGCAGGAGGTTAGAAAAACATAGCAAGCTTGCAGCATCGGGAGGTGGAGAAGTTAACATTTCGGGTATAACTCTTCTTCAGTCACCCGAAAAGTTGACTTTTCCACCTCCTGATGCCTGACTTGCTGTGTTCTTCCAGCCTCCTGCTTGTCTAGCTGTGCTTATAGGTAGCATATATGCATAAAAATGGCAAAATTATGTGCAACCTTTTAAAATTTTTCATTCCATTTCAAAGAAACCGAATGTCAGAACCAACAGGCAAACAACTGTTTGCTTTCAGTGTTTTTTTCTATACGTTGTTAAAAGATCACTTTCTTGGATTAGGACCGTGCTTCAGTTATTTTAAATTGCCATTTTCTTTTAAAGATAGCATGAGTTGGAATATTTACCATGCTTCATTGCAGGCTAATAGCCTTTAGTTCTAGGTGTAGCACTTTAGTTTTGGTTGTAGTTGTAACTTAGACTTTAAACTCATACAGATATATATGGATGACAGTTCAGGAAAAAAAAAGTCCTCACAACTGCCATGTGCTGTCATATTACCAGCCATCAGCAAACACTTGTCACAACTAGCTGTCATGACTAGATTTTACTGCTCACTTACTGTCATCGTTATGCACTTTGTGGTTTTCTATATGTTAGGTTGTATAACATATCACATGATACAGATGTCTAAAATATGTTTACTACATTACCATTTTATATAGCTAAAGTATCACTGACATACATTCATAGTCTGACTTCTGTGCATATTGATGTTACTGTATGTTATAAACACATAACTGATGACTGAACACACTGCACTGACTCCAATATATAGAAAGAGTGCGTAAAGATGATGTATGTATATTTACACCAGAATATCAAACACTGTGATGTCATGTAATTGCCTTAAAGATAGAGGTCTGTCTAGTCTGGAATCTCGGCCAAAATACATCTATGCTCAGTTGACCCTTAGAATTACATCAGAATCCTATGAAACACTTTCTTTTTAGACTTTATCTCTACTCCCACCCCTATTTCCTACAGATAGCCTACCTGTGGAGCACAGTTCTCATTTTGTGGCAGAGTCTTGCTTAACATTCCAAACCTTGTTCTGACACTGATTTTAATAATTAGATTAGTTAAATGATTCTCATGGGCACCTGTAGAATATTTTTACTCCACCTTCAAAGCAACCTCAAATCCTGGCCCTACACTTGCAACCAAACCATTTGCGCCATTGGTAGAAATTTTCAAAATTGTGGTTTAGTCAATGTATGGCACTTGACTACAAATATCATGGTGTATTAGTCCAATACTCCCTAATGCAATGGCAAGCACACTATAAATTTAATAAATACTTTGCAGTGTATCACAGAACTAGGCCATTGGATTTAGTCACAAAAATATCAAGATATCCCAGACATTACATTGTCTCCCAGTTACAATGCAGGCTTTGTGATAAACATTACATTATAAAAAAGGTTTATTGTGCATAAATAAAAAAAACAGAAGTTGCTGGAAAAGCTCAGCAGATCTGGCAATATCTGTGAAAAGAAATCAAATGAACGTTTCAGATCCGGTGACTTTTCTTCGGAAGATTCTGAGGAAGGGTCAACTGACCTGAAATGTTAACACTTGATTTCTCTTCACAGGTGCTGCCAGACCTACTATGCTTTTCCAGCAACCTCTGTTTTTGTTTCTGATTTACAGCATGCACAATTCTTTTGGTTTTTACTGTGCATAGTATCATCATGAAGCATTTATTACAACTAGCAGACTTCAGCAGGAGGAGGACCCATACTGACAAGCATAAATTTAAATGGCATTAGGTTAAGGATATAAATGTGCAATGTGAATATTGAGTTGAATATTGTTGAGCCCATGGTCTTTGATGCTATGAGCACTGGTAAGGCTAATAGATATCAGTTCTCATATTTCACATGAATGTTATCCCAGTAAATGCACTCATGAAAATCAGGCACTGTTATAGTGCAGTATAAATAAGTCATTTTTAAGTAAATCAAGTCTGGACATATTCTTGGGATGACTAACATTTATATTTGAACACGTCTGTGAATTTTTTCTGAGTGTATTCAGGACTTGAATTAATGATCACCACTAATGTAATTTTCTAATACTGTTTTGTCTATTCCTATATATCCTTCATGTTCGGAGGAGTTTGAGCTCTTAAATTATATTACCATTGTACTGTCTTTGGGCCTTAAGAACAGATAACAGATATCACCCATGAGATGAACTCTAAGCCAAGACAGAAAGGTGAAAGTCTGTACTCAAATACACTCTAACACTGTAATTCATCAGACTTTTATCATGAGGTGCTTGGATTCATTTCCGTCATCTCTTAACACTGCCTGTAGTAATAATATTCCTGCTGAACACCACTATTCCTGCTGCTGAGCATTTCACAATGATCTTGGCCAAGCTTTGTGTGAGCTGTTTTCACAGTCAGCCCCACATGGTTGTTATCTGTTCAGCGTCAAACAATCTTAGCGAGAGTGATTCCTCTGGATTTGTAACAGATAGCAGTCTCTGAGGCAGTTCGTGGAAGAGAAGATATAAATTATTGATTGGATGTTTTGGTTATTCATTTACTTCAGTTTACCACAATTAATTAAACAGATTTAGAGATGTGATGTAACTGAAGACCTAATTTTCATTTTTTTATTGAAGTAAACAACGTTTATATTTGGTCAATTGCAGCAAATCAGGGGCTAAGTCTGACCAACTATCCAGTTACAGCGCAAGTGTTGGCAGAGAAAAGAAATCTGAGCTGACTCCACCAGTGATATTCTAGAAATATTTCTGCTGCGTGTTATGATGTAATGCAGTCTTGCAGAATGGGATTGGATTCAGGTTTGACTCAAAATTTTGAGTGAGGATTTTTGCTTTAGAAGAGCCCGAAGAGAAGTTAATGCAACATTGCTTCTGGTGTCTATCCAGTGGCCTGGATCCTTGATTTAAATTCCCCATTGTGTGCATGGAATCAATAAATAACTAATTTTGTAGTGTTGAAGGCACATATCCTTTGTGTTATGGCAATTCCCATTTAATATCTCCAATGAGGATAAAAGGCAAATCAGTTGGAAAAGCCAGCCATGGGTCATCACTCGTGCATTTCAGTGACAGCCTATGCGAATCAGCAGTGATTACCTGAAAGCATTTTGTGTCTCATCTCTTAGCTTCAGATGTCAGACAATGTTAGGTAGAAAAGGCTGCTCAATAAGATTTTTTAAATATTCAAAAATACGTTTAGGAACTTCCCTAGTGGGGGAGCTGCTGAAGAGAGAGGGGAGCGATGAGGAGGTTCAACACTGGTACCTTTGTTCAGTCGAAAGATTTTTTAATATACTGACAGTTTATAAAAGTGATGTGACTTTTAGAAAACAATATTATCTTGATTTTAATATACAACAATCAGGCTGAATTCGAGTGGGCACTATTATTATAGGAACACAGGAATTACTAGGCAATAAAGGGTTATGGTGCACTTCGCTTGCATTGATAATAATTGCATGTTATTATGATAATGGAGCTAACAATTAATCATGGCAAACAGTTTCTACCAATTAGGACACAACAGAGCCAGACATAGTGTGAGGAAACCTCAAGTGGTGAAAAGCTGTTGGGAAAGTGGGGAGTATTCTATCACACTCTTAAAATGTGTCTTGGAGATAACGGGCAGACTTTGAGGAAAACTAAAATAAACTAGGCTGTGGAATCACCATAATGCATTTACTGCAAAAAACATGTTGACACCTTCAAGTATATACAATAACTTTCAACTGACCTCAATTCAAGCCCAAGTTATGTTCTTCAGATCAACTGGATTGGACAAGTTGAACTAGCATTTCACATTTGGTCTCTCAAACGTCAAAAACCAGTAACCTCAGATCATCTCTTATATGATGTCATGCCTAAATTACATTACTGCTCATCATATACCAAATCTTGTGTCCTTCAGTTATTTGGTTGACCTCTTGTTCAATAGCTTCAAGATTATTTTTGCAAATCTGATGGATGAAAAACAGCTGTAGAAAAAGACTGTTGTCCCATTTTTGCCAATCAGGCATTAAACTGGAAGCACCTTCCTTGGAATCAAAGAGCCTGAGGTCTGAAACCTTACTTGGTAACAATGGTTAGCCAGACACCAACAGCTCTTTATCACTCAAACAGTGCAGTAAGGAAGCACAGTCCCTGCAAATCAATTTGCTGTCCAATTAATCGCCTCCATCCACTCTCACCACAGGAGGCACTAAATTCAACCCATTGTGTTCATATACTGTATCATTATTATCATATTCTGTACTAGTACTATCAAGATGGCCTTTGTTTCTTGTATCACAATAGTGAATTGCACATACTTGCATGTTGTTGAACATGCTGCAGAAGGTACAGTTTAGCTGACTTCTTCTCATTCCTAACTTACTAATTTCTAACTTTTATCCATTGGCATTTTAATCCCTTACATACTGCTCATTTTCAATCAGAAACAAAATGAAGTATTCATTTTTGGGTTCTGTTATAACATAATGGTAAGATTTTCAATTGGCTAAATTTACACACAAATATTTAAAATATTCACATTCCATCCCATAGAACCAACCTAAAATAAGTGGGATAATGAAAAGTAGACACAGTGTCTATCTAATATGATCATTTGTGCATTAGAATTTTGCCTTCTTGAAGTTCTGGTATCTTCTGAGCAACCATTATATTTAAAAGAAAAGCTTGTAATCTTTTTCATCTGTTATTCTCCGTGAGATTGTATTTTGATTCAGAATAAAAAATCCTTCTGACTTAAGTCTATCTTCCAATGCTTAAATGGCAATGCAAAAATGCTTCTTCAATTACAGTTGAAAACGTATATCCAAAGATCAAGTTAAGGTAAAAAGACTACTCAACATCATGTTGTGCCAGGCATAACTTGAATATAACATTGCTGCTCCACATTCTGCTTCTTAGATATTTATGAATAAACCGACATTCTATGGTATAGTTATCAGTTCCCACTGAATCTTTGAGGAAGGTGTATCACAAAATGCATGCGATCATAGTTGTGACAGGTGTTTATACTTTCATACACTTTTGCTAAATACTTTCATATGTAATGCAAACATTGTTGAGGATATCAAGCACTATTATAAAAGGAAACCAATTTTAGCACTGTGTATGCTTTGACCAATGATCTGCGCTATGCACTCTCTAAATCTGATCTCCCTTCACATGAACTCACCATTCCAAGCCTTTTACCAACCTCAAGCAAGCTGTAAAAGGGAAACCACCGCAGCATATTTTCAACCAAAGAAATAGCCAGCTAGCGTGTGGCAGAGGCTGTGCGTTGTTTTTGAAGGATAGCACCTGTTCCTCGTGTTACAAAATCATTTCGGTGCATTAACATGTTTGATGAATTGAAAAACAACCAGCAAAACTTTAGAGGTTTATCATAGACTGCTAGCTGCTTATAAGAACATTGGAGAGGATTAGGCGATTCAGCCCATTGAACCTACCCCATCTTTCAATACGATCATGCCTGATCAAATATTTCAATGTTTTTTACCCACCCCAACCTTGTACGGCCATTGATAATCAAAGATCTATCCACCTCTCTTTGAAATGTATTTAAAGATTGAGCTGCCACAGTTCTCAGTGGTAGCGAATTCCAAAGATTCACAATCCTCTGAGTAAAAGTAAAATTCCCCTAATCTCACCTAAGTGCTGCGTTTAATTTTTAAAATTGTAACTTCTAGATCTAGGCTGTCCAACCAGAGACTTGCATTCATTCCTTTTAAGTATTTTGTAGGCTTCCATGAGATCACCCCATAGTCTTCAAAATTCCAGAAAATACAGGCCCCATTTGTCAAATTTCTCTTTTTAGAACAATCCCACTATTCCAGGAGCTAACCTGGAGAACCTTCACTGCATTTTCTCTGTGGCAATAATATCTTTCCTGAGATCTGGAGAACAGCATCGAGAAGTCTAGGTGTGGTCTAACCAAGCTCCTATGCAATTGAAGCAAGCCTTCACTATGTCTATATATAAATTGTCTTGCTAAAAAGGCTCATGTTCCCTACTAATATTCTTTAGGGAAGGATATATGCTATCCTTAACTAATCTGGTGACTTCAGGTCCACAGCAGCATGCTTATCTCATAATTGCCTCTGAGATAAGCAATAAATTCTGGCCCTTCCAGTAATGCCGACAAACCATGAATGAATTTTTAAAAAGTCCATTAGCCTTCTGAATACCTTGCTGCACTTGCATATTATTTTTAAGCAACTTACCATGATGAATACCATGGTCCCAATGTGCATCTACACTTTTCAACCTCTAACAATTTTAAAAAAGAATCTGCACATCTGTTTCTCCTATCAAAGTAGATAATCTCTCATTTGTTCTACATCAGATTCCATCTGCTATGTTGCTGCTCAATCACAAACTGTGTCTAAATTCAATATTCAATGCAGCGCAGGAACAGGACCTTCGGCCCACCAAATTCTGTTGAAGTCACTTTACATATTCCACAGTGTGAAGTGATTCATTTTGAAAGGTTAAATTTGAATGCAGATAACAAGGTTAAAGGCAGGAGTCTTGGCAGTATAGAGGGATCTGGGGTCCACATCCATAGATCTCTGAAAGTTGCCAAACAGGTTGATCGGGTTGTTAAGAAGACGTATGGTGTGTTGGCTTTCATTAGCAGGGGAATTGAGTTTAAGAGCCATGAGGTAATGTTGCAGCTCTATAAAGCTGTGGTTAGACCACGCTTGGAATATTGTATTCAGTTCTGGTAACCTCATTGTAAGAAGGATGTGAAGCTTTAAAGAGGGTGCAAAGGATTTAACAGGATGCTGCCTGGACTAGAGGGCATGTCTCATGAAGAAAGATGGTGGAGCTAGGGTTTTTCTCATTGGAGTGATGAAGAATGAGATGATAGAGGCATAAAAGATGATGAGAGTCATAGATAGAGTGGAGAACCAGACTTTTTTCCATGGCAGAAATGGCTAACATGAGGGGGTATAATTTTAAGATGGTTGAAGGAAGGCTTAGGGGAGATGTCAGAGGCACATGGATGATAGTATAATGAAGGTTATGTAGGTTAGTCTCATCTTAGAGTAGGATAAAAGGCCAGCACAACATCAAGGGCTGGAGGGACTGTACTGTGCTGTAATGTTCTATGTTCTATGTATTCCCACGTCACTTAGGGATTCTAGAGGAACTTCTATTGAAAAACAGACCTCAGTTTTGTTCAGAAAAGAGTTTTAATGCGAGTGAGTGGGGTAAAAAAGAACGTGAGTTCCACATTATCATCTTGCTTCAAATTGGGCAACTGAGCACACAGAGCAAATTGTTAAACAAAGGAGAAAGTGAGGACTGCAGATGCTGGAGATGAGAATCGAGAATGTAGTGCTGGAAAAGCACAGCTGGTCAGGCAGCATCCGAGGAGGAGAGTTGATGTTTCAGGCAAAAGCCCTTCATCAGGAATGAGGCTGTGAACTAAGGGGGTGGAGAGATAAATGGGAGGAGGGTGCGGCTGGGGTTAAGGTAGCTGAGAGTCCAATAGGTAGATGAAGGTGGGGGTAATGGTAATAGGTCAGAGAGGAGGGTGGAGCAGATAGGTGGGAAAGAAGATGGACAGGTAGGACAGTTCCCGAGGGCGGTGCCGAGTTGGAAGATTAGATCTGGGATAAGGTTGGGGGGGGGGGGGAAATGAGAAAACTGGTGAAATCCACATTGATCCATGTGGTTGGAGGGTCCCAAGGGGAAAATGAGGTGTTCTTCTGCCAGGCGTCAGATGGTTAGGGTTTGGTGATGGAGGAAGCCCAGGACCTGTATATCCTTGGCGCAGTGGGAGGGGGAGTTGAAGTGTTCGGCCACAGGGTGGTGGGGTTTGTTGGTGGGGGTGTCCTGGAGATGTTCTCTGAAGCGTTCTGCAAGTTGGGTGGCCTGTCTCTCCAGTGGAGAGGAAATTGCATTGGGAGCAAGGGATACAATAAATTACATGTTGGAAATGCAGGTAAAACTCTGATGGATATGGAAGGCTCTTTTGGGGCCTTGGACATAGGTGAGGGGGGAGGTGTGGGCGCAGGTTTTGCAATTCCTGCGGTGGTGGAGAAGGTGCCAGGAGGGGACGGTAGGTTGGTTGGGCATGTGAACCTAACAAGTGAGTTGCGGAGATAATGGTCTTTACAGAACGCAGATAGGGATGGAAATATATCTCTGATGGTGGGATCTGTTTGTAGGTGGCGGAAATGATGGAGGAAGATGTGATGCATCTGGAGGTTGGTGGGGTGGAAGGTGAGGGCCGGGGGGGGTTCTATCCTTTTTGCAATTGGAAGTGTGGGTGTGAAACCGGGGGTGTGGGAAGTGAATGAGATGCACTGGAGGGCATCTTCAACCACATGGGAGGGGAAATTGCGGTCTTTGAAGAAGGAGGCCATCTGGTGTGTTTTGTGGTGGAACTGGTCATCCTGGACGCAGATGCGGTGAAGGTGGAGGAATTGGGAATAATGGATAGAGTAGGCAGTAGGCAGGGTGGGAGGAGGTGTAGTCCGAATGGCTGTGGGAGGCGTTGGATTTGACGAAGATGTCTGTGTTGAGTAGGTCACTGTTGATGGAGATGGAGAGGTACAGGAAAGGGAGAGAGGTGTCCGAGATGGTCCACATGACCTTAAAGTTGGGGTGGAAAGTGTTGGTGATGAACTGTTCAACCTTCTTGTGGGAGCATGAGGTGGCACCGATCCAGTCATCAACGTAGCAGAAGAAGAGGTGGGGAATGGTGCCAGTGCAACTGCGGTAAATGGACTGTTCCACATAACCGAAAAAGAGACAGGCATAGCTGGGGCCCATGTGGTTGCCCATGGAGGAAATGGAAGGATTCCAAGGAGAAACGATTGACGGTGAGGACCAGTTCAGCCAAACGAATGAGAGTGTCAGTGGAGGGGTACTGGTTGGGATGTCGGGAGAGAAAGAAACCTCGGGTTTGGAGGCCCTGGTCATGATGGATAGAGATGTATAGGGACTGGATATCCATGGTGAAGCCAGTTCAGCCAAATGAATGAGAGTGTCAGTGGAGGTGTACCAGTTCAGTCAAATAAATGGCATACCCTTGTTAAACTAATGCTGGATAAAAACTAGAAGAAACACCTGATACCATTAAATCATAAATTTACATAACAAATCATAAATTTGTTTATTTATTATAACCCAAGATATACCACTGCTGTCAGAATGTTTGCTGAATTTTCCTTAGTTGACAGTCTAGAAGGAGGTTTGATTGGTGAGGTCATATTTAGCACGGTCAGTAGTAGAAAACAATCCAGACGGAAAGACAATCACGAGAGGGATAGAATGAGTAAAAGGAGTTTGAAGTTGCGTCCGAAGGTTAAGGTAAAACAACATTGTGATAAGCACTATTTTGGCTACTAGGGAAAGTCATAAAAATAAATGGTGTTTCTACACATTGAGTCAAGATGGGAGAAGTGGAAAGGTTAGAGTTGTACATACAGGTCATATTTTATCTTCTGAACTTCATGAAGGAGAAAGGATTTGAGAATAATCAAATAGGCTTGAACTGGATGAATTGAGTGCCAATAGCTACTTCAACACAGGTTGTGTCCATATGTAGTTCAGAACAAAATCAGAGTCAGACAGACACGTTTAATGGAATGAACTATTCAATTAAAAATCAACGGCAAAATCAAATTCTTAGAGAGTAATTCTCTTTCATCTCTGTTCAAGTCCCTGCTTCTGAAAATTTCAGTCAAGGTGCATTGTAGAAATTTGCAAAAGATCCTCAGACAGCACCACCACCTGCAAGTTCCCCTCCAAGTCTCTCACCATCCTGATTTGGAAGTATAAAGCAATTATTTCAATGTCACTAGGCTAAAATCCTGCAATTCCCTCCCTAAGGGGAAGTGTGGGCCCATCCAGAGCACATGGATTCAATGGTTCAAGAGGGCAGTTCAAGGACAACTAGGGACATGCATAATGCCTGTAATCTGGACTGGTGTCTGAACTATGCTTCAGATTTTGTTGTTCTTGTCCCTCTGTGTGTCTGTTTACGTTTTTTTTTAAAATAGATTAGAATTTAAATGAGAGAGTTCCATGTTTCTTTCTTGCCATTGTTTAAAACTGTTTGATTGCAATGTACAATGATTTACTTATTAATGTCAAAACATGTGTGTATGTATTCTTGTAATCTGAATTACACAGTGAAGTAAAATTGGGCATCCTTGAAACAATTTGAGGCATTTGACATTTGAGACAATTGCAGGAATAGTGGGGCTTACTTTCCAGTGCATTGTCCAAGGGTTTTGTGACAATAAGAAATTAGTGGTTAAATTTGTAAATAATGGAAAACTAATAATATAAATGTCATTTGGAATTTTAAACATTATGTATAATTCATTAAGGAGGGTGGTGTGAAATAGCACACATATTGGTTCTGTTTGGTGTTCATCCTCCATGTGCTGTCCTGTTCTGAAAAGACGTCACAATGTATTGAAATTGAGAATTGAGAGTTGCAGCCATTGCATGGCTGACCTGCTTAGACATCCAGAAATTGGGGTGAGTAACACACTAACCAAAACAAATTATAAAAACTTGCTCAAATAAAAAGGAATTTGGGCATTTATAATGCTTTTCATGGACACTGGACATCTCAATGTTATAGGAGAAAGTGAGGTCTGCAGATGCTGGAGATCAGATAGCGTGGAAACAGACCCTTTGGTCCAACTTTTCCATGCCAACCAGCTATCCTAAATTAATCTAGTCCCATTTGCCAGCATTTGGCCCATGTTCCTCTCAACCCTTCCTATTAATATACCCAACCAGATGCCTTTTAAATCTTCTAATTGCACCAGACTCCACCACTTCCACTGGCAGCTCATTCCATATGTGCACCACCCTCTGCGTGAAAATGTTGCCCCTCAGGTCCTTTTTAAATCTTTCCCTGATCACCTTCTTTACTACCAAAATGGTAGTGTATTTAAAGTGTAGAAACTGGTCACACAAAGGCCACTTTGTGTATAGAAGCAAAAATATGATCATGATCAAGTCATCTCTTTTTGTGATGTTGAGTGAGGAAGGGCATTCAGTATAATTCCCAGGGGATTTTTTTATACCTCCCCTGAGTGGACAGCTAGAACCGCACTGAAATGTGTCATCTTAAAGGTGCCGCCTCCGACAGTGCAGTAATCCCTTAGTATTACACTGTAGTATCAACCTTGATGTTTGTGATGAAGCCTTAGAATGAAGCTTGAATGTAAAGCTTTGTCATTTATAAGTGAAAGTGCTACTTACTGGGCCAAGGCTGAAAAATATATAGCACAATACAGCAAACTAAATTACTTTCATTGTCAAACAACATCTCTGGCAGTCCAACAGAAAATGAATCTTCAGAGATTATTTTTTGAAAATTGCAGCCAGCAGCAAATGCAACAGCAGAGTTGTACAAATAGATGCTGGAGACCAGATGAATGTCTGGCAGCAATTAATACATTCAATCTGTGATAAATTCTAAATTAACAACAGCTGATAGCCAGCAAAATAATGGACAGATGCTGAGAGTGAATAAGGGTGGAGAAAACACAAAACTCTGGAGAGATGCAGATGGAAGATAGCTGAAATTATACCTTTTATGCAAACAATCTGCTGAACAGTTGGTAATTTCAAAGTGTAACCTTTATAACAAAAACAATTTTGATATGCTTATCAAAAGGCTTAAACTATTTTGGTGCCAAGCAAGACAGTCAGTGAACAGAAAGCAAGTTGGTTCATAGTTTTGACAAAAGCCACATAACAAACAAAACCCTGAGATAGGATTCTGTGGGTGAAGTACTGAGCAGCAGAAAAACAGGATACAAGAAAATACATTGGGCCAAAATTCATGTCTTTGTTCGTGTTGGTAAAATAATATAAAGATCCATGGAAAGTGTCAGGTTGTGGTAGGAATTTCTAGAAAACTATAGTCTTGCATTTTGACATTCCCAACTCCACAAAAACATGACTATGAAATAGGTTGTTAAATATGCTTCTTTCAACATCGTACTACCTTAAAAAAAATTGAAGAAGTCTTGTAGCTTATTAGTTCTGTCCAATGAGATTTTGCTGTAGCTGAGGTCTTAAATTGTGGAAAGACTGGAGAATTAGAACCTGACATCAAGTAATAAATATCTTCAAGGTATAGTGGCAAAGTATGTTAATTTCCTGCCATGGTAATCACTCAAGTTCATATCTGCATTTTTCTAGGTAAAGCTCCCAATTTCAAATGTGATTTCAGAGGTTGGTGTGTGAGTTAAGGTAAGGAACATTCCTATAGGGGAATGTGGTAAGTCTTCAAAGCTCCTCTGCTGAGAGATTATCTTAAGGGTTAAACTGAGTCAACTTAATCCAGTTTGTGTTTAGGTCCAAAGCCATACAGGCATTTCTAGAGTTCTTGAAATAGAGTGCTTATGAGAATCAGCAATAAAAAATAAATGTAATATGAAGAACCATGAGATTCTTTATTACTCTGTGTAAATGAATTGGTTTTGAGGAAATTGTTCTCATTGAATCTTTTTCAAACCTGTCTAGGTTAAACTCCTAACTGCTATATGAATATGAAAGCAATTCTCAGGTTCAAAGTATTATATCATATATTCTGTAAAATTACTAACGAGCTGGAAAAGTTAATGAATTTAGAATAATGTACCTACAATGGAAAAAGAGAAGAATGAAATGCATTAAAAAGAACTTTGTTGAGGTTTCATTGATAAAAAAAACTGTAACTTCATAAATTTATATAGGAATTGCATGGCGCAGCATAAGTTGTGTTTGTGTCAGCTGAAAAGGAAACTATCCAGTCCAATGCCACGTCTCGGTGCTTAGTCTGTAGTCCTTTATGTAATGGCAGTTGAAACATATAGTCCTTATTATTGTTTTATATCTTCCAAGCCTAAAAGCCATGTGACCAGAGGCAGGCAATAAACCTGATCAAACCGAATTTGAATGGATTGGAACCCTTGCCTGAACTCAATTCTGGACAGGAAGGATCAAGCTCTACCTCCTGCCCGACTGCCAATTGCAGCCCTTAAGTGGTCAATTAATGCCCACATAAGTGCATATTCCACCTCCAAACATTATCCCCCTCTCCCATCTTACCCTTAGTTGCAATTGTTTCAGCTCCAGATAGAATGAGGAAGAGTCAGCCAATCCAGGTTGTTAAGCAGTTTGAGCAGGCTGTCATTTGGGTGAGGACAAGAGTCCTTTGATATACCGTAGTCTTTGCATGGTCCTGAGACTGGGGTAAAGGTATGGATGCTTATCGCATTGTACCATCCATCCCTCCCTTCCTTTCCCCAACCCATGTAAAAAAGAACAATATTTATGTCTCCTGTGCCATTCCTTTGTCCCAAAAGTCTGGTAGTCATTGTATAGGCCAAGGCCATGGCCTCCCTTTCTATGTTCTTATAACATGGTCTGGCTAGACTATAACCATTACGGAGAATATCTTATTCCTTGTGGCTGTTTGCTCCAGAACTATCTGAGATGATTCAGGTAAATTTACTGCCACCAATTTTTTCTTGTTGGTATTAATCTATATTACTGATATCAAGTGGGAAGGATGCCATGCCCCAAATTCTTTGGCAGAAGAAAAGCTCAATCTTGATAAAAAGTGATGAGGTTTTCTACTTCTAGCACCTCTTCAAGCAATGAATTTTAAATCCACATTAGCGGCTTGGTAAATATTGGTAAAAATGTTACAGATATTAATTAAATCTACTCGATGTCCTCTGTTCGAATGAAAACCACATCTACCTAATCCTTTTCATTGGTAAAATTCTCCATTTCTGGTGAAAATCCTCCAAATCTTCCTAGAAACCTTTTTAGTGTGATCATTGCTTTCATTTTACGGTTTTGTGACTAGAAATGTACACAGCTGCGGTCTAACTAATGCTGTATAAAGTTCGAGCATAATGTCCCTGTTCCTTTAGTCAATGCCTTGGATAACAAAAGAAAATATCCCAAATGCCTTAATGATTATCTTAGCTGCCCTTCCTGTGATCTTCAAGGAGATGCATTCCAGTGTCCCTCTGTTTCTCTGTATTTATCAGTATCCAAAGGGTATTGTGTATTCCTTTGCATTGTTAGCCACTCTCTGCAAACATATGACCACAGACTTCTATAGATTAAATAGCATTGCTACTCTCTGTCTACCTGATCAGTGCATTGATAATTTCTTGTCCCAAAAACCTTCTTCCTTTCTATCAATCCTGTTGCCAACAGTGTAGTTCAAAGTTAATCAGAAGAAAAACAGAATTGAAACAAAATCAGAAGCAAAGGAAGAATACAAACTGTAGTTCAAGAAAGGAGTTAATGTTATATTGATCATCTTGCACCTGAGAGGATAAACTTTAAAGAAAAAAATGAGAATGATGGCCTTAGCATTCAGTGAAACCACAAATGGGAAAACATAAGGCCCAATTTCTTTACCCAAAATGGATCATTAATCAACTCAATAAAATTCAATCCATCTTCTGTGCTAGACCCTGGGTAAGGTTCAACCAATGTTTTTGGGATTCCATATTGGGTACTCAACTCATTAAACCCCCAGGTGAGGATGGTTAAACTGGTTCCCCTTTATTCACAAGCCCTTTGGTTGGTCACAACAGGTAAGTTTAAAAAAAGATATCTCCTAGACTGAATAGATTTATGTTATAATAAGAGCCAATTTAACCAAACAGTCTTAGGTTAGGAAAAAAAAAGTGTCTATTAGTCACTAAATGCAAGAAGAAATAATAATGTCACACTCAAACCAAAGAAATAAGAACTGAGTTCAACACAGTTATAAAGACATATGGATCAGTTTCTATGAATCGTTCACAAAGAAGAATAATGGAATCTTGCTTGCTGAGCAATTTATTTCAGAATTTTTGGTCTTGCTGTTTAGTTGTAGTTCTTTTGTCCTGTTTCCTTATGACTGGCTTACTGGTTTCTCACATTTAGAGCAATATGTTTTTTTACATGGCATTACAGCAATCCTTTATCCGAAACCCTCATGACCAGCTGGTTTTCGGAATTTGGAATTTTTTGGATTTTGGAATAAGTGACAGTTTAATGGTGAAATTTAAAAAAAACTTATCAAACAGCAGATATACCTGTGATTACAATGGGGCCTGAGACAGAATTGACATCTGACAGGGCTTAGCCATGCCCCACGTCACATCTGAGTGATGTGGGTTGAGTGGGTGTGGAGTTGGATTAACTGTTTGCATGCCAAACAACCTTGTTATGGAGAAAAAAAACTTAGAATTTCAGAGCTTTTCGGATTTTGGATGAAGGATTATGTACCTGTACTTAGGTAGGATATTCCTGGGAATACATCCAGGGAAGTTATTTGGGTAGAACTGAGAAATAAGCAAGAGATGATCGCCTTATTGGGATTGTATTTTTGACCCCACCCGTCCAATAGTCAGCAGGAAATTGAGAAACAAATTTGTAAGAAGATCTCAGTTATCTGTAAGAATAATAGGGTGGTTATGGTAGGGGATTTTAACTTTCCAAAAATAGACTGGGACTGCCTTGGTGTTGAGGGTTTAGATGGAGAGGAATTTGTTAAACGTACAAAAAAAATTCTGATTCAGCATGTGAATGTACCTACCAGAGAAGGTGCAAAACTTGACCTACTCTTGGGAAATAAGGCAGGGCAAGTGACTGAGGTGTCAGTTTGGGGGAGGGGGAGGGGGCACTTTGGGGCCAACGACCATAATTCTATTAGATTTAAAAGTGATGGAAAAGGATACAACAGATCTAAAAGTTGAAGTTCTAAGTTGGAGGAAGACTAATTTTGATGGTATTAGGTAAGAACTTTCAAAAGTTGTTTTGGACAGATGTTCACAGGTAAAGGGACAGCTGGAAAATTGGGAAGCCTTCAAAAATGAGATAACGAGAGTCCAGAGACATTATGTTCCTATTAGGGTGAAAGGCAAGGCAGGTAAGTGTAGGGAATGCTGGATGACTAGCCAAATTGAGATTCTGGTTCAGAAAAAGAAGGAAGCATAGGTCAGGTATAGTCAGCAGAGATTCTGCCAAGTCTCCTCTCAGCCTCCACCACTTCAGAGGAAATTACCTGAGTTTTTCTAGCCTCCTTATTAGCTCATACCTTCTAATCCAGGCAGCATCCTGGTAAACCTCTTCTGTCTTTAAATCAGATAGTATGTTAGAAAATAAACAGTTTATGAATGAAAATTATGAGATGCATAGTTAGGGTTCACGGCCATAATCTTTTTCACACAGTTGAAATGTATAATACCAGGCAGCATGGATTTAAAGTGAGAGGGGAAAGTTCAAAGAAGATGTGAGGGGCAGGTTTTTGGTAGGAGTCTGGAACATGCTGCCAGGGGTGCTTAAGGAACTTTTAGAATAGGCACATGAATACGTAAGGAATGGAGGGATACGGACCAAGGGCAAGCATAATGGATTAGTTTAATTTGCCATCCTGTTCAGGACAACATCGTGGGCTGAAGGGGCCATTCCCATTTTGTGCTGGTCTATGTTTGAATTAATTCTTAATTTAAAAAATTAAGAAGTTCAAACCATAAAGTTAGATGAATCCTTGTGCCCATTTATCAGTCTGTTTTGATGACTCGTGGGTGAACTTCATTTAATGGAATATTCAACACATCCACATTTCTAGTCCATACTGAACTATTTCTGAGTGGTTTTGAAGGTTACAGCAGGGATTAGTTAGGAGAACAACATTCAGGTGACAGTAGACATAATCATTTTTGGTACAACTAATATTAGGCAATGCTTGCAATTCATCTGCTCAAGTCATTGTACTTGAAACACATCCAACTTGTACGCCACCACGCCTAAAAATGCACCTATGCCTAATGGGAGGATCTTTGTGCTGTATGTATATAGAGAATCTAGTGTTCCAATGGAAACATAATCAATTCAGTACGCGTTGGAATTTTGCAATTCCTGCCACATGCAGAATTTATATTAAGTATATAGTTGCTGCTTCAATGTAATTTCTCTTCAGATTGAAACTCAGTATTGCAATGGCATGAGATGAGCATCACTCTTGATAATTGACCAATAGGTTGATACATCCAATCCTAATTATGAAGCTTTCAGCCACAATCACACTCTCTGTATTACAAAGTTATTGAGTTTCATCTTTTGACTGTTTAGGTGTTAAATTTGACCCAGCGTTTCTGGATATGCATTATAACATGCATCTAGGCTACATGGTAGCTGAGATGTCGAGCTTCAAATCTGTATCAGAATCAGATGTAATCCGATTGCAAATATGCATTCCTTCATGGTTTGCATGTGTATTACGACATCTGACACTATATAAAAAATGATGCTGTTGCTTTTCTTTTAATATTCAGTCTGTCAATGAAATTGTGTACAATCATGTACACGATTTTGACATAGTTGTCTAACATGAGTCTCTTGATTTTTCAGAATGCATTTCTCAACTTTTTGTCACGATGATGCATTAATGATTCCCCTGCTCAATGCAAACTCATTACTCACAATAACTAGAGATAGGGTGGGTTCTTCTTGGACTGCAGAAAAACCTTTTAATCACAAGTGCAATATAGCTGTGAGATAAAGCATTGAAATACCTCTAAATGAAATGTTTGGCAGACTGGATGGAATTGAGTAGCAATGATACAAATCACCAATTGGAGAACCACTGGAAGCCGCCTGTCACCTTTCCACTGCAGCCCGACCATATTCTGAGATAATCAGACACTTACCTGGACAGCGTCATCCCTCCCATTGAGTTACTACCCCAGGAGTTTGAAAATCCTGTCCATGAGAGCTGCTGGGTATTCAGAGATGCGCAGTGCATGTTGCTGATATTACATTCAGGGCCCAACATTTTGTATACCAACATCCACATATTGATTTAGGCAGCAAAAGCAAACCAGACATTTCCAAGCATTTTACTGTAAATCTACAGTTTAGCTCAAAACATCAGCTTTCACCTTTCCCTTCCTCTGTCCAGAAGTTAGCACCCCACTTGGGAAGAACACAAATCACTTTTTTAAAAACTAACCTGTCAGGGATGTTCTAACACAGTGTTGGAGTACATGGGACGTGAATATAGGCCTTCTGGTTGAGAAGTTGGGGCATTAGCACTGTACTACAACAGCCCTTTAGAACCCTGCTCATTTTTTAAAAATGTGCAGTTTGGTGTGCTTCAGAGAACTCTGTCAGAGGATGACAGGATTGGCTCTGTGTCAACTGCATTAGCTGCTGCAGGTATTTTTAAAAGTGAACTGTGTCTTGGGATATTGGTGCATTTAGTAACTGATTGTCAGAATAGATATTTTCTAATCGACCTGTTTAGAGATATTATGACACACCTCTGGGGTAGATGGGACTTGGACTTAGGTCTCTGGGTCCAGAGGGAAGGACACTACCACTATGCCACAAGACCCTATTAGAACCCTGCTCAATAATGCAACACAAATGAGCATCATCTGCTCTCAATCAACTCTGGATCTGTTCTATGTGACACTTAATGATGCCTGTATTTCTAACTCTGAAAATGCAGAGGATCAAAGATGGATCTCCAGACAGAGAGATGTGGGGGAGCAGAGTCAACAGCATGGGCTTCCTGCCTACCTGCCTTCTTCCTAATGTTGTGGCCCTCGAACAGGCTGGATGGAAGACACAGGGCCTAGTTCCACAGAAGGCTGCAGGAAAACTGATTGGCGATTCCTTGCTCACCTCTGCTGAACATCAGCGAGGGCAGGATGGGACCATTAAGTCACCCTTTAAAGCCTCAATTTGCCTCCAGAGGGGAAAGTCTTCCTGCTGCAGACATAATTAGAGGAAGGCAAGGAGATCACATATCTATACACACCTCAGGAGTGCCATTAATTCTACCCATCATGACATTATATTGCAACATTAAATGCAGACTTTTTTACAATGCACGTTCTATTCTGCTCAGCTTACAGTACATTTGCATTATAAAGGTCCAATAATCTTAAAGAAAGAGCATGCCAAATTGGCACTGCAGATGCCTGTGTCACTGCACTTTGATATTTTTCAGAGGTATCAACCAAGGGTAGACTGAATATTCAAAATGATTGCATGACTCATGAACTTGATGGAGTTTTTTGAAGAAGTAACAAAGAGGATTGTTGAGGGCAGAGTGGTGGTTGTGATCTATATGGACTACAGTAAGGCAAAGTTCCCCATGGGAGACTGGTTAGCAAGGTTAGATCTCAAGGAATACAGGGAGAACTAGCCTTTTGGATACAGAACTGGCTCTAAGGTAGAAGACAGAGGGTGGTGGTGGAGGGTTGCTTTTCGTCATTTATATAGACGATTTGGATATGAACATAGGAGGTATGGTTAGTTAGTTTGCAGATGATACCAAAATTGGAGGGGTAGTGAACAGAAAAGGAGGTTACCTCAGAGTACAACAGGATCTTGATCAGATGGGTCAATGGGCTGAGGAGTGGCAAATGGGGTTTAATTTAGATAAATGTGAGGTGCTCCATTTTGGAAAAGCAAATCTTAGCAGGACTTATACACTTAATGATAAGGTCCTAGGACATGTTGCTGAACAAAGAGACCTTGGAGTGCAATTTCATAGCTCCTTGAAAGTGGAGTCGCAAATAGATAGGATAGTGAAAAAGGCATTTGGTATGCTTTCCTTTATTTATCAGAGCATTGAGCAGAGGGGTTGGGAGGTCAAGTTGTGGCTGTACAGGACATTGATTAGGCCACTTTTGGAATATTGCATGTAATTCTGTCTCCTTCGTATTGGAAGGATGTTGTGAAACTTGAAAGGATTCAGAAAAGATTTACAAGGGTTTTGCCAGGGTTGGAGGATTTGAGCTATAGGGAGAGGCTGAACAGGCTGGGGCTGTTTTCCCTGGAGCGTCGGAGGCGGAGGGGTGACATTATAGAGGTTTATAAAATCATGAGGAGCATGGACAGGATAAATAGAGAAAGTCTTTTCCCTGGGATTGGGGAGTCCAGAACTAGAGGGCACAGGTTTAGGGTGAGAGAGAAAAGATATAAAAGAGACCTAAGGGGCAATATTTTCACGCAGAGGGTTGTGTGTGTATGGAATTAGCTGCCAGAAGAAATGGTGGAGACTGGTACAGTAACAGCATTTAAAAGCCATCTGGATGGGTTTATGAATGGAAAGGGTTCGGAATGATGTAGGCCAAATGCTGCTAAATGGGACTAGATTAGGTTAGGATATGAACTGTGTTGAACTGAAGGGTCTGTTTCCGTGCTGTACATCTGTTTGACTCTTTGACCAGAGTAGGACTATCAGTGGCCAGAGTAAAACTGGTAATAGATGCTAAAGACTGTGGAAAGAAATGACTGTCTCTCCATCAGAACCTGGGAGTTTTTTTAAAATCAGGTTACTGGTTACAAGAGGTCAAACTGCTGAAGTCTGTAGTTCTCACTAAACATATGTAGCTTATGTTAAGATAAATTAAACAAAGTTTAATTCTTATGATCAATAAGTTATAATACTAGGACATGTTGGCATTTATCTTTTGTTCTCCTACATTCTATTAGAATTAAATTACTAGAAAAACAGATGAAACATAATGATCACCCACGTAACATATTTTTAATCTTTAAGTAATTGAGACTTGAACAAGGAAAACACATTGCCTAATTACTCACTGATTTAATTAATGTAATTTTTCCATGATGTATTTCTCTGTGTAAAAGTCATGCTTCCAGTTTACTTTACTCTCAATTACTGATGCATTGCTCCACATTGCTTGTGGAAAGCAGACTAAATTGATTCTTATTCTACTCAGTCGAAGATTGTGCTGCTGGCAAAGCACAGCAGGTCAGGCAGCATCCGAAGAGCAGGAGGATCAATGTTTTGAGTATAAGTCCTTTATCAGGAATGAGCTCATTCCTGATGAAGGGCTTATGCTCAAAACATTGATTCTCCTGCTCCTCAGATGCTGTCTGACTTGCTGTGCTTTGCCAGCACCACAATCTTTGACTCTGACCTCCAGCATCTGCAGTCCTCTCTCTTATTCTACTCAGTAATTTTTACTATGAAAGCTAATACTCTTGCATGCAAATGTAGTATCAGGAGGGCATTTGCTCACATCCTGGCTCATATGCAAATGATATATTCTTCTATAAGAATCTTCAGCAACGTCTCCGGTCTCCTTTCTCTTAGATGATGATTGAAGCTGGTTTTTAGGATTGTTAGCGAACTAACAATAGCTTATGAGAAATGGTATAAAAAAAGGAGCCTGTCATTTTCAACAGCCTGGAATGAACTCTGTTATTAATATTTTGTCTGTTATTCCCAGTCACCTGTCTTTTCCAGCTGCCTACCTCTTTAAACACTTCTCCTTTGGAAAGCATGAGTCAGAGCCTTTCTGTGTTTGATTATCAGAAGGGAGGATTTCAGCAGGATTGACTGAATATTGCTTACTTTCTGCAACTTTTGCTTTATTTGAAGGGATTACTTTGCTTTCTGCAAATTCTCCTGAGAGTCTGCTGTACACTAACATGATAGATTCTGATGCCATGCCTTGAAGTACACCAAGAGAACAACCAATGTGAGAAAAGTTGCTATTCAATTATAGATCTGTACCTTAGAGATTGACATAGAATTGGCTTCATCACACGGGGCATGGGTAGATGAGAACTATGTTGGAGCAAAGCATAATGTCAATGGCAGCTGGTGGACAACACTCACACAAGCAGAGAATTGTTACAGTGCAGAAGGAGACCCTTCAGTCCATCATGTCTGTGTCACCTTAGTGCCATTTGTCCGTCTTCTCTCCATTACCCTGCACATTGCTTATTTTCAATAAACCATCTCATACCTTTGGAATGCCTTGAATCAACCTATCATCACTGCATTTTCAGGAATTGCATTCCATACTCCAATAGCTCATTAGATGAGAAAGAAATTCCTCAAATCAACTTTGTTTCTTTTGCTAATTACAATAACGCTATGCCCGCTCATTATTGATCCTTTCTTGAGTAGATCCTTTAGTTTTCTCCCTACTTACTCTGTCAAATTCCCTGATGATGGCAACTCTTTCAATCCAATTGCTGACATGACTCAGATGAGGCCTTTGGTGTGTCGCACACTGGGGAATACTGATGAGCAAGCACAGAGTGAGGCTGATGCAGCATTAGGACATCCTGTCACTGTCAGGGAGCAAAGGGGATTCTGATCCATCTTGCTGAGTGCACCCTGTCAGGCATTTCCTCCTCGCAACCTCGGTTCCATTTTTCTGCAGTGCTGCAGAGCCCATAACTTGTCAATTTGTGTACTAAAGTATTTGCTCCTCTGTTTTTGTGAAGAAGCAACAGCAGCAATCCTCATCAAATCCAACATCTTCAAGAACATTTAACTTACTTATAAAAAAACTGCACAAGTTATTTCAATCAGCTGAACTTCAAATTTGGCACTTAACTCTTTTTAAAAAAAATCTCAGGATCCCTTCTGTAGTTTTTAAGAATGATCTTTGGTTATTGCTGACCAAATACTTTCAGGGTTTTTGCACAGTTTACATTATGTCAGATGGCAAGCTTTCACATTTTATACACACACACAGACACAGGCACAGACACACACACACACAGGGATATATGTACACACACCAAAGTAAAAACAATCCAAGGTGCCACACACATCACACAAAGCTATGGCGTCTGATTCCGCAATAACTATAACACTTGTGCAAGAGGGCTCAATTTCAGGTCCCCATTTCATTCCTTAAAATGAACTAATTATACTTTAAATTCCAAATCAGCTTTGATAATTCAATAGAGTATAATGCACTGCAATGCCAATACTGTTAGTTAATGAGGCCGGTTCCAGCATTATGTACTCCAGTCCTCCAGGTATGTATTTAGGCTAAAATCTGCTGTAAAACTAATTTGAATATGCTGCAAAGCACAAGTGGTAAATCAGAAGCAGCACAGTCAAAGAGCACTTGATTGAAGTTGCTGATAATGTTGTGTTAGGTCATCCAAATATCTTAAAACCATTGCAATATTTTTTTTATTTTTAAAAAGGATCTTGGTTCGATTCGTATCCCAATTGTCGTTAATGAAATTTGTGTTGACTCTTGATTTTAGACACCACATTGATTTTGTTACAAATGACTACAGTGTGTTGGGCTTTAAGTGGCCGTTTGAGAAAAAATGACTGTAATCAGGGTTTTCCTTGGATTCATGGAATTAAGACACAAAAATAGCTCACAAAAGATCACACTACTTTCCAAGTTGATAATTTATCTTGATTAAGGAAAAGATCCAGATTGTTCGGACTGTTTTCCAATAATGTCAACTACATGCTAATTTCAATCAATCAGCAAGAATTTGTGTAGCTTGTTTTTGGCTCCGCAAACTAAAGACTTTCAATGAAAAGTAACTCCGAAAGTTTTCTCAAATACAGGTTCAGAAATCATTCCTCTGCCTGTCCTCAGCCTCAGTAGTTTTAGTCAAAGGAGTAATGGCTCAAAGAATGGCTTAAGTATAGCAAATTCACAATCACCATTTATTTCAAGAATTTGCAGCTATGTGAAATTCCATCTGGGTAGCTCAGGTATGGAGGCATAGGAGACAAGAAATTAAAAATCAGTGTGAGCAAAATGTTAGTTCCCATGCCATAATGTCATGAAAATTTTTACATCATGGAAGTGCAATTATTATGGTGAAAAATGTTAGTCAAATCTGGTCCAATAGTTTGACTGTGTGGTCACCAAGACCAAAAGGGTATTTCAAAAGTACATAAGCAACAGTTTAGTAATAAAAACAGAAATTGTTGGAAAATCTCAGCAGATGTGACAGCATCTGTGGACAGAAATTAGACTTAACATTTCGGCTCCAAAGACCCTAATGGACCCAGAATATTAACTCTGATTTGTCTGCATAGACAATACCAGACCTGCTAATGATTTTCCAACAATTTCTGTTTTGGTTTCAGATTTCCAGCAACCACAATTCTTTTTTGTGTTTGTCAACAGTTTAATAATCTTAGTTTATAATTTATAAATAAGGATTTCTGGCTGTAAGAGCTGCTCCTTTTTTTGAGGTATTTTAAGTGTTGGAGGAGATTTCCTCGAATTCCAGGAGCGGCAATTACTGTTTTATATGGTGATGCATTGTTTTGGATCTTTGGGAAAAAAAGACAAAACAACAGCAGTTTTAAAAGGGAGAAGAGCAGACAAAGGAAGCACATGGTGAGGACAGTGCAGGAGAGAGAGAGAGAGAGAGAGAGAGAGGGAGAGAGAAAACCTGCACAGTTACTGCCTTTGCTGTTTTTGAATTCATGTGTTGCTGGACATCGGAGTGCGTCTGGGAAAATTAATAAACACACACAATGGTTCTTAGAGAAACCTTTCTGGGCGAAGTTCACAACACAGAATCAGATAAGTTAATTGTTGTTTTAAGTCTGTCCAAGAGAAAGGCTGCAGTAGTGGGTACAGTGGATTCTTTCTTGATTATATGTTTTTAGAGATAAGTCTCTTGATTAAACTTAAAATATAAGCCATAGCTATTAATTTAACCTGGGGCAGTGTTTGTAGAGGAATAAGACGGTGTTATTTTCTGGGTCTGTAGATTGTGAAGGAGGAAAAATGGCCTTTGCAGTGATATGTACTTCTTGTTTAAAGAAAGTTTAAAGGTTACTGCAGATTATATCTGCCATAAATGCTGTTGGATGTGAATCTTATCAGATTGAGTGGATCGGTTGAAGAGACAGACAGAAGCGATGAGGAATTTGCAACAGCAACAGTATGTGATGGATGGCAATTATAGGAAAGGGGGAAAGTCTCAGATACAGTCACATAGATGGGTTAACTCCAGGAATGGTAAGGGAGATAGGTACCTAGAGCAGGAGTCTTTTGTGGATATACCCATTTCAAACAGATATGCTGGTTTGGAAAACGTAGGGGTGATGGATTCTCAGGGGAACGTAGCACAAACA
>NC_057721.1:26155914-26156584 GCF_004010195.1 Chiloscyllium plagiosum
GGCAGCTAGTGCAGGAGTCTTTTGTGGATATACCCATTTCAAACAGGTATGCTGGTTTGGAAAACGTAGGGGGTGATGGATTCTCAGGGGAACGTAGCACAAACAGCCAAGTTTCTGGTATTGAGACTGGCTCTAATGCAATGAGGGGAATGTTGGCTTCCAAGAGATCAATTATATTAGGGGATTCTGTAGTCAGAGGTACAGGCAGACGTTTCTGTGGCCAGCAGAGAAAAAGCAGAATGGTGTGTTGTTTCCCTGGTGCCAGGATCAAGGATGTCTCAGAGAGGGTGCAGAATGTTCTCAAGGGTAAGGGGGCCTAGCAGGAGGTCATTGTCAACATTGGAACTAATGACACAAGGATGAGACTCTGAAGGGAGAATACAGAGAGTTAGGCAGGAAATTTGAAAAGGAGGTCTTTGAGAGTAGTAATATCTGGATTACTCCAGATGCTATGAGCTCATGAGGGTAGGAATAGGAGGATAGAGCAGATGAATGAATGGCTGAGGAACTGGTGGTTGGGAGAAGGAAGGATTCATATTTTTGGATCACTGGAATCTCTTCTGTGGTAGAAGTGACCTGTACAAGAAGGACGGATTGCACCTGAATTGGAAGGGGACTAATATACTGGCAGGGAGATTTGCTTGAGCTGCTCGGGAGGATTTAAACTAGT
>NC_057721.1:26159984-26272662 GCF_004010195.1 Chiloscyllium plagiosum
GATGTTGTGAAACTTGAAAGGGTTCAGAAAAGATTTACAAGGATGTTGCCAGCGTTGGAGGATTTGAGCTATAGGGAGAGGCTGACCAGGCTGGGGCTGGTTTCCCTGGAGCATCGGAGGCTGAGGGTTGACCTTATAGAGGTTTACAAAATTATGAGGGACATGGATTGGATAAATAGACCAAAGTCTTTTCCCTAGGATCGGGGGGTCCAGAACTAGAGGGCATAGATTTAGAGTGAGAGGGGAAAGATATAAAAGAGACCTACGGGTAACCTTTTCATGCAGAGGTGGTACGTGTATGGAATGAGCTGCCAGAGGATGTGGTGGAAGCTGGTACAATTGCAACATTTAAGAGGCATTTGGATGGGTATATAAATAGGAAGGGTTTGGAGGGATATGGGCCGGATGTTGGCAGGTGGGACTACTTTGTGTTGGGATATCTGGTTGGCATGGACAGATTGGACCGAAGGGTCTGTTTCCATGCTGTACATCTCAATGACTCTATGAATCTATTTAATTTTGAAATAGGATGGTGGAACAGAGAGTGTGATCAAAGTTGTTGTGATTTAATTATTCAACAGTTTCTGAGATAAATAAGTCATGTTATCCATTTAAAAATGTTGCCTGACAACAGACTTTGAATCATCTTGATGATTATTGTACTAAACAAAGCAGCAATCAAAATGATTGCATGACCTTTTAAGCTCGCTATTTTAATAAGCTGCTGGTTTGACATTATACTGTCTGATGTTTGTGGTGAACATGTTTGCATGAAAAGTATTTAATCAAAACATCAACAAGGTTTTACACTATTTAAAGTAAACTATTTACTAATATTGTTAAAATAGACAAAACAATTTGATATCAACAAATGCGTTCATTCTAATTATGAAGTGATTTCAAATCATTGGTGCATTTTTGTTATCAAGAAAACTAAGTAAAGGCATTCTCTGAATTGCCGAATCTATTAACTGCTTCCAACAGGAAGGGAAAGGATAGAAATGATGTAAGACAAATGATCAAAATGGTCCTTGTGTTGCACTTAATAGAAGAACAAAAGCACGTCGGAAAGTATTAAGAATAGCCCCAGATTCATCCTGTGTGGCAAGATTGAAAGCTATAGTTAGCACTCTACATCTGTAGGAAAGTGAATTAAAGGCAAAGTAATTTATTGAATATTTAAATTGGTAAAATTGTAGCAGTCAGTCACACATACTTCAACATTCACCAAAACAGAAAGCACAATTTGCCGATTAGATAGAATTTGTTCATGACTCACATTTTAAACTTTCTTGCAAGACTAGTATTTCATGACTGATTCTATACATGTAACAAATACAGTGCAATTTAACAGAGGGTTTTCAACTTAATGTTGGAATGGACATTGTTGATGAATGTTTTATCTTCCAATTGAAGTCCTTAAGGTCAAAATCTGTATTAGGAACCATTGTTAAATAACCATAAGACTGCATTGCAAATAAATATAATGAAAAGTGACTTTTATGACATTGTGCTCCTGCATAGTAACATAACACAAATCCTAGAATATTTACAATGGATTTTCTAACCCTTTGAAATAATGGTCAGAAATGACACTTAATGGACCTCATGGTTTCTTGTATATCCACTTTGTAGGTGTGCCTCCATTGGAGAGTAAAAATTGATGCTTACATGTGTTTTGGGGTCTTAACTCTACAACATAATTATCAATAGCTAGATAATTGCGCAGAACATAGAACAGTACAGCACAGGATTAGTTCCTCTGGCCCACCATATTTGTGCTAACTATGTTGCCATTGTAAACTAATGTCCACTGCCTGTACATGGTCCATTTCCCTTGATTCCCTGCCTCTTTGTATGCCTATCTAAATGCCTCTTAAACATTACTATCATATCTTGCTTCTCGCACTTCCCCTGGTAGTGCATTTCTACCACCATCTATGTACAAAACTTGTCACACACATCTCCTTTAAACATTTCCCCTTTCAACTTAAGCCTTTGTGCCCTAGTATATGACATTTTCACCATGGGGAAAAAGATTCTGACTATCAATCTTATCCAAGCGTCTCTTAATTTTATATATTTCTATTAGCTTACCCCTCAGTCTCCCACACTCTTGTGATAACAATCCAACTTAGTCCAACCTCTCTTTATAGCTAACACAGTCCAATCCAGGAAACCTCTTTTGATTGATTAATCGATTGTCACCACATGTACTGGGATACAGTGAAAAGTGTTGTTTTGTATGCCATACAGGCAAATATTACCATAGAAAAGACACCAGGGGAGCAGAATAGATGCAGAATACTGTGTTATAGCTGCATAGAAGGTGCAAAAAGAGAGAAATTGAATTAACAGTTGGGAGGTCCATTCAAAAGTCTGTTAACAGAGGGGAAGAACCCATTCTTGAATCTACTCGTACATGCAATCAAACTTTATATACACTGCCCAATGGAAGAGCGTGGAAGAGTATAACCAGAGTCGGAGGGATATTTGATTATGTTGGCTGCTTTCCCGAGGCAATGGAAATTATAGACAGAGTCAATGAAAAGAAGGCTGGTTTGCATGATTGACTGAGCTGTGTTCAGAACTCTGTTGTTTGTTGTGGACTTGGGAAGAGCAGTTGCCATACCACGCTGTGATGTATCAGGATAGGATGCTTTCTGTGATGCATCTCTAAAGATTGGTCAGAGTCCTTGTGGACACGTTGAATTTCCTTAGCCTCCTGAAAAAGTAGAGACATTGCACTCTCTTCAAAACCTCTATATCCTCCCATACTGTGGCAACCAGACCTGTGTATAATACTTCTAATGTAGCCTGAGTGAAGTTTTATACAGTTGCAATGTGACTTACCAACTTTTCTACTCAACGTTCCAATCAATGAAGCCAGAAATACCGTACACCATCTTTAACACCTTATCTAATTGTGTTGCCACTTTCAGGGAGCTATGAACTTGCACCCTCAGATCCATCCATGGATTAATACTCCTAATGGTCCTATCATTTACTTTATACATTCCTTTTGCATTTGACCACCCAAATCAACAAAGGTTCCAGCATTGATCCTTGCGGAACACCACTGGTCACAGAACTCTCATCAAAAAAGCCCTCCTCAACTATCCTTGGTCTTCTATGACTGAGCCAATTTTGTATCCAATGTACCAGCTCACTCGGGATCCCATATGTCTTAACCTTCCTGATCAGCCTACCATGATGGACTTTGTCAAATGCTTCAGTAAAGTCCATATAGATAATATCCACTGCCCTATCCTCATCAATCATCACCTTCATTTCCTCAAAAAAACCGACTAAAATTTGTGACATATGACCTCCCCGGTCATGATGACTATTGTTAATCCATATTTTGTTCCAAATGTGAGCAAATCCTGTCCCTAAGAATCTTCTCTGATAATTTCCTGGATTATCCCCGTTGCCCTTCTCAAACAAAGGAACAACACTGGTTATTCTCCATTCTCCAAGGACCTTACCAGTGCCTAAAGAGGACACAAAAATCTCCTCACTTGCGTCTCTCAGTATCCTGGGATAGACCCCATGTGGCCCTGGGTTTATCTACCTGAATGTTTTTCAAGAAAGCCAACTCTCCTTCTTCATAATATTGATGCCCCAGAATATCAATATACTCCTCCCTAATCTTACTATCATCCATTCCCTTCTCCATGGAGAATATCAATGTGATGTATTCATGAAGAACCTCATCCAATTAATTTTTGTTTCCATGCATGCATTCTCTCCTTTGTGCTTGAGTGTACTTACCCTTTCCCTAGCTACCCTCTTGCGCCTAATATACATGTAAAATGGCTTAGATTCACCTTAATCCAACTTACCAAGATGTGGTGGTGCCGATGTTGGACTGGGGTGGACAAAGTTAAAAATCACATAATACCAGGTTATAGTCCAACAGGATTACTTGGAAGTACAAGCTTTCGGAGTCTGCTCCTTCATCAGGTAGCCAAGGACATCCTTTGGCCCCATTTAACCCTCCTCACAGTTGCTTAATTTCTTGCTCACTTCCTTTAAATTTCTCAAGAGCCTTGTTTGATTTGAGTTTCCTAAACCTTACATATGCCTCCTTTTCCTTTTTGACTAAATTTACAATGTCCCTTGTCATCCAGGATTCATGAACATTGCAAACCTTATCTTTCATCCTCACAGGAGCATGCTGGTCCCAAAATCTGATCATCTGGAATTTAAAAGACTTCCACATGACAGATGTGGATTAACCATCAAGTAGCCACCCCACTTAAATTTCTCCACTTTCTGCTTAATACTGTTGTAATTAGCCTTCCCCCAATTTAGCACTTCACCCATAGACCAGTCTTATCCTTCTCTTAAATATCTTAAAATTTACGGAATTATGGTCACTGTTACCAAAATGCTCCCTCACTGAAGCTTTGGTCACCTGGCCAGGCTCATTCCCCAATACAAGGTCTAGTACGGCCCCTTTCCTAGTTGGACTATCTATGTATTATTTCAAGAAACCCTCCCAGATGCACCTGACAAATTCTGCCCCAATAAGGTACCCAGCACTAAATATTGCAGAAATAAAACAGCCCCACATATCTAAGATTACCAATGGGGAAAAAAAATAGGAAATTGTAGTGTAAATGGAAGTAGAAAATAATAAACACATAGTCAATCAATCTGCAATAGCCAAACAATGACAAATTAATTTCAAAGTCGATGATTGCCACTCCATTCACTTTAGATCTAACAAGAATAGAAAACATACTTCTTTTTAGGTCGGGAAACACTAGAAATAGTGAAAATATGTGATTTCAGTAACATTGATAATTAAAATAATTCAAAACTCTGTCACCTCCCATTTCTGGAATGTTGCAGTGTCAATATTGGCAAATGAACTAACAGCTGTTAATTTGGTTCAGAGAGGAATGGAAACTGAAGATGTGTTTAGGAAATAAATCATCAGTTACAATATAGACATGAAATAGAAAAACACATGAGTTTTATTGCAGCATTAGAATTAGGAAAATGTTGTAGATAATTACCATATTTTAATTTAGTGTAGTAGTGAGATATGAATGTGGATGAAAAGATGCAATTAATCTAGGAATATATAAAAGTTGTATACAATTAATGTATTTTAATTAAGCAGTACCAGATGTTGATTCTATCATCCAAACCTTGCAATAATTTAATTCCTGACAGTTTGCTAAAATTATTTAATTATGACTTAGAAGCCATAGTTGAGAGAAGTAGGAATTATTTTTAAGTTCTCCTTTTTTTTCCTGTGTTCTCTGACAGATTTTATGCCCAATATGCATTTGGGTTTTTAGTCATGGTTTATTAGCTGTGGAACATTGATGGAGGTGGGGGTCTTGTGTTATTGCATAGAATTATGAATCCCAATTCAAACTAGGATTGATTTGAGGGTGCAGCTAATTGGACATCACGTTCAACTCAACTTGCCAGATGGAAGCCTAGTCATTCCAATTCTGATTTGAATATACAAGACATGATTCCCATTGGTTTCAATGGCACCTCGGCTGGAGGTTGTAGTTGGGCAAGGTGACCTCAGTTGGGAATTCATTCAAGCAGCTGTCAGGAGTAAGTAACTGGCATTGGGCAGTGAAGTTTGGAGTCTCAAATTTCATTTCGAGAAGTTTGCAGGCGTATGCTTTCTGGATCACAGAAAAATCTTTAAAAATGTAACTGCTTATTTTAGTAATTTGCTGGGCCACTGATTCTTCTGGTATCAAGCATGAACACAGCTGTCAGCAAGTTAAAATATAGTTGGTGTCTAAATTGCACAATAGTGTATTATTTGAGTATCAATGAGACCCTCTTCTGCCTGGATTGTAACCTTCTCTCGCTGACTAGGGCATGCCTGTATAAATGGTGGGCAACACAAGGTAAGCGAGTATTGTGTAAAAAGGTCACCACAACTATTGCATCCTCAGTCACATCAGGCATTCAGAAATTAAAATCAGGGCTTTTAATTTTAATAATGAAACAAGTGACAGAGAAAGATGTGACATATGTTCATGTTTACACCTGAATGGGCCTATTTGCTCCAGGTAATTATCCCTCCTTTTACCCAGCGTATACATTTTTCCAAATTGTTACCCAATTTCCTTTGAAATGATTACACTGTCCCTGTGACAACAAACAACAATGCCATGTTCTAATAACTGTGTTCTGAAAATAAACTCATCTAACCTAATTTCTGTTTTTCTAGAAATAATCATATAAGGAAAAGTCTATTCAGAGAATTGCCCACAAAACCACAGTTTAATCACAATCATGGAGTACAGACGCTTTTAGAGTATGCATGACGTCTGGTGATTAAAACATTGATTAGTGCTTTACAGATTAACAAAGATGTTAGAAATCAATTATTTTATCTTTATTTTTGTTACTAATAAACCTGAATTTCAACATTACTATCTAAATGTTTTTATTTAATCATACATGACATAAAACATGCATTAGATGTTAGTAACGCATCACAATATACCAATTGAAGAATCAAAATGTGGTTCTTGGCTCTAGAATGGTTAAAAGTAGCAGCAAATGTCAATTAAACTTGGCAAAACCTAGGAAATATCTATTGTTCTAGATAGAATGACAATGAATTTGAGATCTGTTTATTCAATATGACTATTTGCTAAACCATAGAGTTGACCTATGGCAAGTTTGATTGTCTTTTCTGCAGAGCTAGGGTTCTATTAAGAGAAATGTTACTTCTGTAGCACATGGGATAAAACTTTAATTAGACGCATTTCCTTGTTACATTTTTGCAATATGATTGCAAAAGCATTTAATGAGTGGGAAAGCTAAGAAATTGATTCGCCCATCTCATCCTGAAGATATGTACTTGTTTACTTGACTGGGAACAGCAAGAGTGACAATTGAAGAAAAATAGCATGTATTCACACTGATTTGCAAAGTTGCATTTACCAAGACTCCGGATGTAGATCTATACTTCTTAGTTTGATACATAAATGGTAATTAGAGATCTATCATTTTATAATGTAAAAAACCCCCTGAAAACCAAAGTTTTCCAGCTTTTCCAGAATGGAATAAACTCAAACTAAGTATTTGACATATCATATCCTGCCTCTGTTCTGGTTTCCATGAGAAATGACAGATCCTTTGTGCTTTTAAGCAATCCAAAGATACCCCAAAGATATTTGTTGGTTACAAATATGGAGTAAAAATGAGTTTTCAGCCTTGAGACAAGGTGCCTTGACTCTAATACCCTTCTAAAAAAGGTGGTCAGATATTTACTGTGAAACTCACTGGTCTGTGGGCAGCTCCAATGCAGCTCTCAGTTGGACACAAAATTACTTTACGAAGACCACTTTTGGAATACTGCATACAATTCTGGTCTTACAGTTCTGGGTAACTTGAAAGCGTTCAGAAAAGATTTACAAGGATATTGCCAGCGTTGGAGGGTTTGAGCTAACGGAAGAGGCTGAATAGGCTAGGGCTATTTTCCCTGGAACATCAGAGACTGAGGGGTGACCTTATTGAAGTTTATAAAATCATGAGGGGCACAGATAGGGCGAATAGCCAAGGTCTTTTCCCAGGGTAGGCAAGTCCAGAACTTGAGAGCATAGGGGTAAGATGAGGTTGGAAAGATTGAAAAGGGACCTAAGGGGCAACATTTTAATGCAGAGGATGATGCATGTATGGAACAAGCTTCCAGAGGAAGTGGTGGGAAGCTGGTATAAACACAATACTTAAAAGTCATCTGGATGGGTACATGAATAGGAAGGGTTTAGAAGGATATGGGCCCTGCTCCTCAGATGCTGCCAGACCTAATGTGCTTTTCCAGCATCACACTCTCGCAAATTTGCAGACTGTAAGCACTGCCCATTTTTGACCAATTTCAGATCAGAGTTATGAAACAGTTTTCAACTTCTCACTAGCACAAGGCATCTGTCAGAACTGCTGTACCATGACCCAGTTTAGGCAGCAGTGGACTTGGGCCGATATGACATTGGGTCTATTTCAGCTGACCATTGTGTACAGAGCTTCACAATGCAAATTGATTTGTTTTATGTCAATTTAATCCTTCAACCGATATACAGCATGTAAAAAATTTGTTCACCATAGCTTCTCTTTAGGGTAGGTAGCTAAGTTATAATAAAATGGCCACAAGATCAGAATTAGATGCAAATTTACTTTCAAGAACTAAGCATTTACTGAGCATTTGTCCGAAACCATTGGTTCAATCAAGTAAAAGACATTCAATTTCACCATTATAAAGCAGCACATGGTATATACACAGTATATGCACATTCAATTTCACCATTTTAATGTACCAAATGGCATATATACAGTATGTACATTCTCATATAAGCCTTCATGAAAGCAGTTTAGAACATCCTAACATCAAAGATGAACAGAAAAAAGAAATTATCTGACAGGGTAAATTTCACATTATAGTTTCACCTTGACAGACTTTCCCATGGACAATGCCTAGCAGGAAATTTGGATGTACACAGGAAATGATGTTTCTGATAGTTCATATGAAACATGCATTGTGTTCAAGGTACGATTCGAATTTCTAATATGTTCTCCAACTGTGTGAAATTCACTGACAGAGTGGCAAACTCAAAAAATTATTTCTATTCAGAATTTATTGGAAAGGGAGGAAAGGTCAGTCTGCCACAGTGATAACGCTTGCAAATTGCAGTACGTAGCATTTTTAGCCTATTATGTCAGGTTTTGAGAAGATCAGTGAAAGTTCTAGGAATTAAGTGTAACAGTTGGGAGGTCATGTTGCGGCTGTACAGGACTTTGGTTCGGCAACTTTTGGAATATTGTGTGCAGTTCTGGTCTCCCACCTATCAGACAGATGTTGTGAAACTTGAAAGGGTTCGGAAAATATATGCAAGGATGTTGCCAGGGTTGGAGGGTTTGAGCTATAGAGAGAGGCTGAATAGGCTGGGGCTGTTTTTCCTGGAGCGTCGGAGGCTCAGGGGTGACCTTATGGAGGTTTATAAAATCATGAGGTGCATGGATAGGGTAAATAGACAAAGTCTTTTTCCTGGGTTGGGGGAAGAGAGAACTAGCGAGCATAAGTGAGGGTGAGAGGGGAAAGATTTAAAAGGGACATAAGGGGCAATTTTTTCACGCAGAGGTGGTGCAAGTATGGAATGAGCTGCCACAGAAAATGATAGAGGCTGGTACAATTACAAAATTTAAAAGGCATCTGGATGGGACTAGATTAATTTAGGAGACTTGGTCATCATGGACGAGTTGGACCAAAGTGTCTATTTCGTGCTGCACATCTCTATACCTTTAATCCTTTGCATTTGTTCTGCATTTCTTTCAATAAATCTTAGAAACATGTGAAATGTAATCTCAACCCACACCTCTGCTTTCCCATCTAAAAAGTAATATTCCAATTAACATTTCCATTAATTTATAGGACCCTTGTTTTTAGAATACATATGTTGTGCCCCTTGTGAGTTTGCATATTGCTTTCCATTAATGCTACAGCTTATGATTGGCACATTGGCACAGAATTGTAGCCCTCTTGAAGAATTTTCTGCCACCTGATAATTGTCCTGGCATAGTAAGCTGCAACATGATGTTCAGCCAGGCCACACAATACACCTAAGTATGCTACATAGCCTGGCCCTGAAATAGACTGGGCATTACACCACAGGAGTCAAGTGGATGGCACAGGCATTCCACTGGGTGACTGGAAGTTGAAATCACTATCATCATTGAAGTCATGGAAAATAAATCAATATTAACAAAGCAATTACTTAATGTGCTGTTGGCAAATATTTTTAACTGAGTGTATGAACTGTTGCTTGAGAGAACATAATCCTATCGATGAAAGTCAGTGCCAGCATCTATAATGCTATCATCTACAATTCATATTTATTTATTTTCTATTATTAAAGAACACCTACTAAACAGGGAATATGCTTTTGATCTTCCCTTTCATGTGCTTTTCTTTTTTCTCTTCTGTTTTGTTCCTTGCCACAAGGTACTTTCACAAAAGTGCATTTTGTGTTAATAATTAATGTGGTTTTATGCCAACTGTGACATTCATTTGTACTTTCTCAGCATAAATATTTATCAAGCCAAACAAAAGCTAATATAAAGACGTTAACAGTGTGCTACTGAGAACTGCTGGGATAACAGCTCAATTCCTCGTCTCCTTTCTATGCATATTTCTGTAATTGAGATTGATAAGAAACCGAAGGCATCTTTTTATCATAATTGCCAATGCAAGATGCATTTCGCTGTGGGTACTTCAAGCTAACAAAGATTTTGTTCAGTAACTCATAAAACAAGAATACAGTTTCAGTAATGCACCTGCCACTGGCCCATTTTGAGAAACACATAATAAAACAAGTATTTAGGATTTGTGCACTGACATGAAAATGAATAGTCTCTTTAGCTTAGTAATGCTGCAAGCTATCGTTCCTTCTCAGTGAATCTGACAACATTGTGGATTGGTGTGAGTTAGCAATGTATTTGTGGCACTATCTGCCACTGTGCAACAGAGTGTAAAAAATTTAATGTTGGCCAAGTACTTATTGCCATTCCTGCTGAGATTATACTGCTGCCAGAAAAGGGACAAATGTCTGGCAAAAATAGAAAAAACTGAAAGTAAAACTCAATCAACTGGAAGTCATTTTTCAAATTGGCACAGGCAATATAAAATTAGCTTTTAATAATACACCAGCTTTTATACAAGTAACCCATTAAATGATCAAACTTTGCCATTTAGTAAATGTAACATATACAACATCGAATGACCAAGTCACTCACATGTTCGTTATTTTGACATGGTGCCTAATGTTGTTTGCATCACTTCAGTAAAATGAATTGCAGCAACTCTGCTTAATTGGGACATGTTTATGGTCTAATAAGGAAATAATGCCCCGTAACCAGTGTTCACCACAGTCTGAGATTAAAGTATGGTAACAGTGAGACCTGATAGACCACAATCTTGGCAAAGATACATAATAACACTTTATTTAGGGTTCATCACCTTTTTAAAGCAATATATCACATTATCCCTAATTCAACACAGGCTCCCCTGAAAACATACCTTTATATCCTGGATTTACCACAGTTTGGAATCAAAATTCATCCAACTTTAACCCAGGTTAGTAACAGACCAAGATCAAAATCTAAATTGCATTTTATCTCAAGGTAATCGCAAAGCACTTTGTTTTAATTTGTGAGAAATCAAACAGCAAAAAGCAAATATGACCAGAAAAATCTTTAAAAAGGATGCAACAAGTTCAAATTAGGGTCCTTTCTACACTGCTATGTGTAAATTAATGAAACCAACAAAATCAGGGAGCTGAATTATTTGCAGACACTGACAATTAGAGTAGTATTATTATTATTAATTATAAACTGTAATTCATACATTACACCCCAGGCTCAGTAACATGACTGGTGTCATGCCATCAGCACTGTTTCAGAAACTGTAAAAAGGCAGGAATATATAGAATACATTATACAAAAGGAACTTAGTTCTAATCATGACTACATCAATTCCAGTTTTAGAATGGAGTCCTGGTAACGAATTTGCCTTTTACAAATGCTATCCTGTAAGCTTGTTATTCAATACAGGGCCAAAGATTCACTTCATATCTCTAACAAGCAATCTTTACTATTTTAATGCTAGTGTTACATCATATTTAATAAACAGAAAAATAAGATAAAGCTGGCTGAAAAGAATTACAGAAAAAAACAACATGAAACGGCTACGGAATCACTGAGTGGTTAGCTTCTAACACTGTCACCAAAGGGTCCATATTCTGTATGTAAGACACTGACTAATCATGAATCACTCATATAAAAGTCCAAATATATATTCTGTAAGTAATTGCTTCTGAAAATTGGTGGCATTACTCAATACTATCATAGAATGTGTTTTTGATTCCGGCTTTTGTGGCAGAAATCTGCCCGAACTTAAGCAGTCTTGTGTCTGATCATCATTAATGGCTCCTGTGACCTACATACAGGAGACAAATTGATGCAGGCTATCACAAGGAAACTTTCCCATTAAGGGACTTGCAGCAATTCATTGTACAATTGCTGATCCTCTGAGAAATCTCAGGTTACTTTATCCATAGCATGAAAATGTAAAAAATGTTTTGACTTACCAAGCTGTGCCTCCACAGGGTTTAACCTGTTTTCTAAAGGATAAAGGAACTTGGGTGGTTTATCTGTCATTGGAGCTGTAAGAGAAAATATTCACACATTAAATGCCTTGGAACAAAGCATTTTTCAATGATTCACATGAGATTGCAATAACTCCAAACATATCTGGCATAACTCACCTACACAATATACACATATATACAGTGTGCGTGTTTAAACCAGTGGAATTAAACAGGTAAACCAGTGTTACAACACCACAGCCAAAATGTTAATATTTGCAAACTAATCAGAAGCTTTAAATATAAAAGCATTCCTCAATTAGGTTTTTCAAATTGCATAAAAGAGATAATTTTCCCGTATATTAAAACACTACCAGTGCTATTCCATTAGGGCTAAATTGAAAAGCGACGGTGGATTGAAACTAATAAGGCAGGGGCAGCTACAATCTCAATTTGAGAATAGAAAATTGATAAAAATTGCTTTCAAAAATCCTTTAGCAGAACTAAGTTTTAAAAATATTTCACTGGTGCAACACAGAAATTGTTATCAAAAAACTACATTGGGAAAGGAATCAGGTAACCATAAGAAAATATCTACCATATTAAGGGGAGTGGAATGAAATTAGATAGTGTGCATTACGAGACAATACACCAAGTATAGGCTAGTAACAGAAAGGAAGATCTCTGGTAGGTTGGCAGAGTAGCCTTAAATATCTAGCTGCACAACATGACTTGTTTTGTTTTAAAGAAACCTCTAGATGTACAAGATTCTGACAGGTTTACTGACAGTGGGCAAGGAAAAACTTGGCTGATTATTCAAGAACTAGCAGACACAAAGTTAAACAAGGCTTGCAGGGGGATGGTCTTTAACTCACTGCCCATGAGGTTGGTGAATGTAGAAACAATCAATTACATCGAAAAAGAATTAGATGGTCACATAAAGGAAGGAATTAAACTTGTAGGGTTATAGGGACCAAGTAGGGGAGTTGAACTTATTAAATGGATCCTTTGGGAGCCAGTGTAGACTCGATGGGGTGATTCACCTCTTTCTGTTCTATAAATGACTGACTGCAAAATCCAGGCTAATGTGGATATTTTAAAGATGATGATGAAGCTATGATAGTTTCAGTCTGTGGGGACTTAACGTAATAACTAAAGCTCAGATTTATACAGCACTTTTATTGCAATAAAGTCTCAAATCCCATTGCATTATTAAACAAAATATGACATCACAACATACAGGAGATACTAGGGCAGATAACTAAAAGCTTTGTTAAGGAGCTAGGTTTTAGAAGTGCTCCCTTAAGGAAGAAAGGCAGATAGGGAGGCAGAGAAGTTTGTGGAAGGAATATGAGATGTTGGGATCCAGCTAGCAAGAAGTATAGTCCCAGTGTTAGATTGATTAAAATTGGAGTTGTTCAAAAGTACAGAATTTGCAGGGTGTTGATATCTGTGAGGTTGTGAGGCTAGAGAGGATTATAGAGATAAAAAGGGGGCAAGATCATGGAGAGGTTTGAAAGCAAGGATGAGAATTTTGCATTCAAGGTAGTTAAACAGAGGCAGTACAGGCTTGTGAACACGGACGTGTTGGGAGAATGCCATTTGGTATGAGTTGGGGCACAGCAGCAGGATTTTGGATGACCTCAAGTTTATAAGGGGTAACATATGGGAGGCTAACCAGGAACGTGTTCACCTGTCACATCTAGAAGTAACAAGATGGTGCACATGAATCAATGCTGTCTCTGTGACCTTTTCAGTGGCTAAAGAATGGTATACAATCATTCATTCAGATTAGATTAGCTACAGTGTGAAAGCAGGCCCTTTGGCCCAACTAGTCCACACTGACCCTCCAAAGAGTAACCCACCCAGACCCATTTCCCTCTAGACTAATGCACCTAACACTATGGGCAATTTAGCATGTCCAATTCACCTGACCTGCACATCCTTGGACTATGGGAGGATATGGGGAGAACGTGCAAACTCCACGCAGACAGTCGCTCAAGGCTGGAATCAAGCCTGGGACCTTGGTGTTGTGGGGCAGCAGTTCTATCCACTGAGCCACCGTGCATTTGAGCAACTTCCATCATTCTATGAGATTATGACTCATTTGTATCATAACCCCATTTGGACTGCCTGCCTTCGGCTGGAACCCTCAACATGCTTCCTTAACAAAAGCCTGTAACTGGATTTTGAAAATTGTCCAGCTTCAACAGGACTGATCTCTGAATATTCAGCAGTCATTTGAGACCATAAATAGGCAAATAATTGTGCTCTCGCCATACAAAAATGAAATATTGTGAATTTCAATGCCAACTTTCCTACAAAAGAAACTGTCTGTGTGGGTTTCTTCCGACAGTGCAGAGATGCGTAGAATAGGTAGATTTGTGATGCTAAAGTGCCCGTAGAGTCCAGGGATGCAGGATGTTTGGATTAGCCATAGGAAATGCTAGGTTCCATGGATAGGGTCGGGGTTGGGTCTGGGTCTGGGTGGGCTTGTCTTTAGAGGATCAGTGTGAATGGCTTGCTTCCACACAGTAGGGATTCGATGATTCTATGATGTTTCTTTTTTCTTTCATGGGATGTGGGCATCGATGACAATGTGAGTTTTGTAGAAATTCTTCATTGCTTCACTAAATCTATTGAACCCATGATTTACAATATGTGTACATTTAAAGAGAACATATATTGAAATATCTTATAGGGCTCATGGTACTGTCTGCTGTGCACATGTGCAGCCCAAGATGACAAAAGTTTTCTCTCATCATGGATACATTTCCTGGTGAAATCCCTCTGTTATTTTGTTTCAAAATCATCAAATAGTTAATAGATTCATAATCTCACTGAGCATTTTTTATTGCTAAGAAAGCTTTTATTAATTGGATATGAGTGTCTTCAAATTTGGATTATTTCTGTATTTATCAATTGTACTTGAGTATATTCCTGTTATATGTATCCCTATTCCTGTGAAGTTATGGTGTCTCTGAAGCAGAAGAAAGACCTGTACAATAACTATGCAGATTCTTTTGCCCAATTTGCACAGTTCAAGCATGTTATTTTAAGAGAACAATTAAACAATCTGAAAAATAAATAAAAATTCTAGAGTTACATGTTTAATATGTCCTTTATATGGCCAATTTTAAATTTCAGAGATAATGTTATAGAGATAAAATGTTGTGACCTACTGCTCAGTAAACTGCAACTTCCTTGTCCACTTAAGTAATTGGGGGTAAATGATAAAATATTGATTACACAAACAAAATACCCTGCAATAATTTATTATTTAACGCTTCTAGTTTAGGGACCTTCCTGTATCTAATAACACATAAAACACACAAAGTATGTGCATGTGTCTGTTTTCATTGCTTTTTTATTCCCTTGGACAGGCTTTATTAGAGGTTATATCCAGAGGTTAGGAAACCACTCCACAACACACATGGATAACCAGGCGACTCTCCTGCTCTATCCACCTTCCAAAGGTGCAATAGAAGGAATTACAGATTGACAATCAACCTGTTAGCCATGCTATGAGTGCACCTCTGTGACCATCATGTTCTGGGTTGGAACTTAAACCCAGAGCAGGGATGTTACACACTACATCACAAGATTTCCCTTCATATCTTCATAAGCATTATATTAAATGTTGTGATACATTAGACAGCCTCACAGAGTATCTTTTCTATGAAATTATAAGGAAAATCACACGTCAGATGTCAGATGTCCTCATGTCAGATAATAAAGCCTAGGTTAAGGGGGGATTTTAAGATTTTGAAAGGAATTACAAGGAAAACACATCTTCATGAAAACAGAATTCAAAGTTTGGAACTCTATCCCCTCAATTAATCATTTTAAATTTGAGATCAATAGTTTGTGTTCACCAAAGGTATTAAGAGATATAGATGAAAAATAGTTAAATAGAATTAGAATACAGATCGGTTATGATAGTATTTGAAATGATAGAATTCTTTCTTAAGATGGCAAGGGAGTAACTTAATTCTGAGATTAGGGTCCTGAATGTAAAATAAGGAAACTATGATGCGATGAGGTGTGAGCTGGTTATGATAATTTTGGGAACATCATTAAAAGAGAAGATGGTGTATAGTCAATGGCAAGCATTTAAAGAGTACATAGTGTGACTGCAAAAAAAATCGTGTTTGCATAATAAGAAGATGGGAAAGGTGGCCTGACCAAAGGGAAATTATGAATAATATTACATCCAAGGATGGCGGCATACAAATTGGCCAAAACAAAAACAAGCAGACCCAAGGACTGGGAGCAGTCAGATTTCAGCAAAGGAAGACAAAAGAATTGATTAAGAGGGGGACAATAAGAGTACAAGAGTAGATCTCTAGGGAACTTTCAAACTGATTGTAAGTTCTACAGGTACATACAGAGAAAATGATTAATGAATGCAGAAACAGAGTAAGTGAAACGGGGAACAAAGAAAAGGCAGACCAATTTAACACTTATTTTGTCTCTGTCTTCACAAATGAGAGCACAAACAATGTTTCAAAAGTGTTGGGAATGCAGTGTCTAGTGAGAGAGAGAGGAACTAAAGGAAGTGGTTTTGGGGAAATGGATGAGATCATTGGTAAACCCAGGGCCCAATACTCTACATCCCAGAGTACTTAAGGAATGTGGCCTAGAAGTATTTGATGCATTGGTCATCATCTTTCAAGATTCTATTGACTCTTTGGATTGAAAGGTGGCCAATGTAACCCCACTATTTGAAGGAGGTAGTAAAGAGAAAACAGAGGATTATAGATTGGTTAGACTAACATTGGTAGTAGGGAAAATATTAGGGTCCATCATTAAAATTTAATAACAGAACACTTGGGAAACAGTGACAACATCAGACAGAATCAGCATGGATATATGAAAGGGAAGTCATGCTTGACAAATGGACTGGAACTTTTCAAGAAAGTAACGAATAGACATTTGATAAGCTAATGGCTGTGGTTTCCTAGGAGGTTCAGATGGCTATCAATAAGGTCTCATAGAAGAGACTGACATGTAAAATCTTTTTCCAAATGGGAGGCAGTGACTAGTGGGATAAAGCAGGGATTAATATTTGGATCCCAGCTATTCACAATATATTTTAACAATTTAGTTGAGGGAACTGAATGTAATATCTCCAAGTTTTCAGACCATGAAGCTGGGTTGGATGGTGAAGTGTGAGACAGATGCAGAGATATTTCAGTGTGATTTGGTGAAGTTGAGGGAACAGATAACTGAATGGCAGATGAAACATAATGTGAATAAATGTGAAGTTTGGTTGCAAAGGCAGGAAGGCAGATGATCTAAATGGTAATAGATTGGGAAAAGCGAAGTTTATGTTTATGTCCTAAGCTTAAATTTATGTTCTACAATCAGTAACTGAGTGAAACATTGACCATTTTCCTTGCAGGTATCGGCACATAGGTGCAGAATCCCTCTTCAGAGAAGAAAACCTGGCTTAAAAATTCATCAAATTGGCAATAGATTCTTGATCAATAAAGTCACTCCAAAAAAAACTTAGACAACATTAAATGTCAAACTATTAGAAGATGACCAAAAGTCTGAAGCCATTGTTCAAGACAGCAGCACTTTCAAGCTCTTTGTTTGGAACAATAATAGCAATACTAACTAAGACGTGTCTCAACGTGTGGTTTCTCCCATTTACTGAAGCTGTGTTCAATATTTTATGACACACGCAAGCTGCATATCAAAAAGGAGTACTGAGCAAAGATGTGCAGAAAATCTAATACAGCCCAAAATGCTGCGTAAAGCTCAATAGCCAGACATATACAGTTTTCATTTAACGCCAAATACAAGTGATGTTATAAACGTTATACCCTTGAAATGCAAATGTAGGGATGAAGTTCAGGAAATGCATCGAACAATGCAGCATTGAGATCCTAACCAAAAAGTATATACAGTCAATTAGACACACTGTATTAATGTTAGAAACTGATGCATTCACTACAATCAAGATAATTTATCCCAGAATAACACAGGCATGACTGCTCACATTATCCTGTTACACATTCGCGATGAAATCTACATAGATAAATGGCACAGTGTAGTGAAGTTCACACATGACAAACTCACTGCCGATCATGAATCTCAGATTCCCTGAATTGACACTGTTAGTCTCAGATGTCAATATGGTTCTTCTGGATGTATGCCAAAAACCTTCTACAATGTTAAAACAAATGAACCAGTCATTGTTGATTTGCTAAGGTGCACAGGTTTTCACATCATGATGATCCAGGAGGTAGCAAACACATCTGTTGTGACACCAAGAATCACAGACAAAAGAATTGATTTAAGTCACTTTGGTCATAACCAAGTGGAACAAATTTAACATGCCAGATCTGACAATGACCCACTACATGAGCTGAAAGGTACCATCATTACCAGGTGGCCTGAACATATTTAGCAGGTTCCCAAGCTAGTCCTTTTAGTCATTTTTAAGGCTAAATAGATATTGATTCCCAAGATCTTGCATCAAGACATTTTCAACTACCTTCACACTGGTTACAACTCTTCAGTGAAAGCCAAAGATTGACACATAAACCTGTCTGTTGGCTTGGCATCAAAAACAACATGGATCAATGGATACAATTGTTCAAAGCATGTCAATTTCATCAATCCCAGCAGTGTGGCGAATAACTTAAATTGCATAAAATATCCCTTGCATCATGGTCCAAGACTGCTACAATCTATTTCAAGTCAACAGTTATGGCTGTATGTAGGTAACAGATTACCAGATTTTCTTTTGTCAGAAAAATCAAGGATACTATCAAGCCCAGAGTCAATGGTACGTAAATTGCTATTTTCATGATTGGCATTCCACAAAGTATCATGTCAGACAAAGGTCCTCAGTAAATTGGTAAGCCATCCCAAGATATGTGCAGGTAATATGTGCAGGTGGCTCAGTGGATAATACTGCTGCCTCGTAGCACCAAGGACTTGGGTTTGATTCCTACCTCAGATGACTGTTTATGTGGAGTTTGCATGTTCTCCCTGTGTCTGCGTGGGTTTCCTCTGGGTGCTCCAGTTTCCACCCACAATCCAAAGATGTGCAGGTCAGGTGAATTGGTCATGCTAAATTGCCCATAGGAAATGGGTCTGGATGGGTTACGCTTCGGAGGGTCGGTGTGGACTTGTTGGGCCGAAGAGCCTGTTTCCACACTGTAGGGAATATAATCTAATCTAATAAGGATCCCAGCACAGCACAGCCTTTCCATGTTATCCACAATGGCTTGACAGAGCACACTTCACCTACACTTAAAGCAAAGATTGCAAAGTACAAGGAAATACATCAAGACTTCAGGATTGCCATGCTGATTTTGCAATCTACACCTTAAGGCAAAGATCTACCCTCACATCCAACTCCTATGTTTGGAAGTCAGGTCCATACACTCTTTCTAGCTTATATATTGCCTCCTAATCAAAGGTATGTGAATCCTTGCAGGAAATAAGAGAGAGAGAAAATGGTACAGGAGCATGACAGAATAGCATTTTTAAATATACCTCAGCTTCACCCCGGTCTAGGTGTGAGACCACAAGGTACTCACATCAGCATTTAGATACTTGGAAGGGCACTGAAAAACATGTGCTTAACACAGATCATATGATGTTGCTATGAGCAATGGTCATGTTTTAAGAGAGAACCAAAGAAAAATTCAAATTATATAATGAAGTCCAAGATAATTCAAAGCAATGATTCAGACAGTGAAAGTATTGTATAAACACCAAATAAGAAGACATCCACAATGGGTAGTCTACAACAGCAGGTAACACTCAACAACATGAAATTGGGCAGCCACGTCCTGAGACCTGTACAAGAACTCCAATGATTGTGTTTCATGTAAACTGAAATGTTATCTTAGTGTAATGATAATGTGAGTAAATGTATCTCTGTTATTTTTGATCTGTATCTTTACCCATGTTTCTCATGTGAGAGTCAGTTAGTCAACTAGCTTGAAAGCAGACGATTCGAATGTCTAGGATGGAGCACTTAAATAAATTACAACTCTTACGAATAAATTTTCTGATACATAATCTCGGTAAGAAACCAGTCTCAGTGTTCATGATATGAGAGTTAACATATAACTTTAGAGAGCACATCACAATGCTTGTGCTTTAAAATCAGTTGAAAAACGCATCAGATAGTTTACATGTAATACACGGAACATGCAACTCGCAGCCAGCTCCTGTAATGATCTTAATTATTTTGGAGAGAGGTAGACAACAGTATTCCATTAAGTGGTGATTTCCAACAGCCTGATGTGTAAGGGTTCTTTCATTTCTTTGTGTAGTTCAAATGGTCATTCCCACGCAGAAAATGTCACTCCAATTTAATTGCAAGAATTTGTTACAAATGCTAATTAACAGAAGCCCTTAAGTGTTGGCATTTCTAATTTTCCATTGTACCTGTCATCACTTAATGGCCTGCGGCTCCTAACAACCACATTGAAGTATGTAATGGCTTCTTTACGTGGATAGCTTCCATTTGGAAACTTAATTACTGTGTTCTTCTTTTTTTAAAAAGAAAAAGTGGGTCATGTACAAGCACTGGTGCAATATTCAGCTTATTAAATGTGGAATATGAAATAATGGATTTATAATAACTCAAGTTAAAGTAATGAAATAATGGATTTGTAATAACTAAAGTTAAAAGCATAAGATGACTTTAAAATAAAATTCAGACTATTCCCTAAATATTCCTCATGTTAATCATTTTCATTGCAGTTGCTGATCTCACCAACTCGCTTCTGAAAATGATAGACTGTCAGAAAAATCCAAAATTAATTCCAACTTCTCTTAACCCGGAAATTCCTTTCACTCCAAATAAATAGATATTTTTACCTTAAAGAAAGTAATGTCTTACCTTTTCCTTCTAGTGAAATATTCTAAATTCCAATAAAACTTGTTCAAAGTATTTCCATTTTCTTATTTTTTTCTGAGAAAAGAACTTTAAATTGATAGCCCATCATTACAGTCTTTCTAACTGGAAGAAAATGATCTTCGAGACAAAGTCTATCAAAACCTTTCAAATCTTAAATACACCATCTTTTAACCCTCTCTGCTCTACTTCCAGTGTCTTCTGTTTAAACATAATTCTTCATTCTTATCATCATTCTGGTGGCTAGGCCTTTTAATGTCTATTTTACACCCCTGTAAAATGTACATAATGAGGTCCAATTTCCACTTCATTGCTGGCACAAACAAATGATGGAAGAAATGGGTTTTCACAACATTCTGGTGGCTGAAACAAATGGAGTTTGGAATAAATGGAGAATCCAGTCTTCTGCACCACACAGGCAGTAAATATCATTGTGAGTGGAAGGTCCTTGAAGGAATATTGATGCTGCTGTCATTTTTAATCTTATTTCACCAATCTTGGTGTCCTTTTGTAATCAATAAATACAAAAAGATGTAGAATCTCATTGTCCTTGTTAGCATTCACATTTTTTTCAGTACAGTTTATTGATGCTGATACTGTATCACAGATAGTGCTATATATTTCGGGAACCAGACATGCTTTTATTGTTATTACCTGTCATATTTCAAATGGGGGAGTTTGTGAAAGAACAGAGCATTTTTACCATAAAAATATACAACATTTCCAAACACCACAAATACTTCATTTAATCTTCCTTTCCAATGAATAAAGTCAACCTAAGTCTTGCAGTCAGAGTTGAAACTGCAGCAAAGATTTCTGAGATGGTCCCTTTTATAATTTTTCAACCATGTCTTCCACATGTGTTTGAAGCATTAGAAGATCAGCACAGTCCCTACAGGGTAAGACTGCTGAGTGCAAAAGAGAAGTTTGAAGAGAGAGGACACACTTTCACTTCAGGATAGTCACTTCCATGTTTTTAAAAGTCCAAGTCTATGCTGATAGATAAGTGGCTAAATTAGGTAATTAGGTGAGGTTTACAGATAGATGGATAAGTGGGGATTCAGTTTGAGGGAGGATGATTAGTTGGGTTTTGTTAGGGAGAGTAGTTGATAGAGGGGGTTGGGTGGATATTGTCAGGTCCCCTTAATTATATCATCAGGTTGTCAGTGTGTTGTTGATCTGGTCAAGGATTATTTAGGTGTTTGGAGTGGGCAGTCAACTCAGCTGAGATATGCTGGTTATCCATTAGTTAGACTAGGTGTCAAACTAGACAATATATCTTGGGTATGTGTGATAGCAAATTCCATACATCTGACCCAAATGATATTAAAGGAGTATGCCAGCCAATCTGTCCAGTAGCAGTTCAAACTTCCTAAAAATTTCCACAAATATTTATGATCCAGGAATTCACAGGATTCAGGATCTCCCAACTTACATTCCACCTCTGATGATCCAGAGACTGAACATCTATGTCAATAAATACTAACACCAAACATTATAATATATAACTATATCATAAATAAAATGACTTTATTGAGTCACATCACAGCTAATTCAAATGAAATAAAATTACTTTCGGGGGAGGCAACGGCCAATTGGTACTACCATTAGACTATTAATCCAGAAACTCAGCTGATGTTCTGGGTACCCGGGCTCAAATCCTACATGGCAGCTGATGGAATTTGAATTCAGTAAAATATATCTTGAATTAAGAATCTACTGATAACTATGAAAACATTGCTGATTATTGGAAAAACTCATCCAGCTCACAAATGTCCTTTAGAGAAGGAAATTTGCCATCCTCACCTGCTTCTGGCCTACAAGTGACTCCAGATCCACTGGAACATGTTTGACTCTTAACTGACCTCTGAAATAGCCCAGCAAGCCACTCAGTTGTATCAATCATTATAAGTGTCAACAAAGAAATGAAACCGGACAGACCACTTAGCATTGACCTAGGCACCAGAAAAAACAATGATAGAAATTCCCTTGTCGACCCTGCAAAGTCTCCTTGCTAATATCTGGGGTCTAATGCCATAATTGAGTGAGCTGTCTCACAAACGAGTAAAGCAACAGCCTAACATAGTCAGACTCATGGAATCATACCTTAGAGACAATGTCCCAGACATACCATCACCATCCCTGGGTATATCCTGGCCCACCAGAGGTGACTATACTTTGGTATACAGTCAAGAGAGAGTTGCCCTCAACATTGACTCTGGACCCCATGAGGTCTCATGGTTTCAGATTAAACACAGCCAAGGAAACCTCGTCCCTCAACTGGTGAATCAGTATTACCCATTTTGAACAAGACTTGGATGAAGCACTGAGGGTGGCAAGGGTAAAAATTGCAATGTCGACAGGCGAGTTCAATGTCCATCACTAGTACCAGTGGCAGTACTACTGATTGAATTGGTCAGGTCCAAAAGGATGTAGCAACTGGACTGGTTCTGTGGTACGTGGTGAGGAAACCAATAAGGGGAAATAAACATACTTGACCTCATTCTTACCAATCTGTCAGCTGCAAATGTATCTGTCCATTGTAGTATTGGTAAGAGCAACCACTGCCCAGTCCTTGTCAAGGTGAAGTCCCGTTTTCACATTGAAAATACCCTCTATCGTGTTGTGTGGCACGATCACCACGCCAAATGGGACAGATTGTGAACAGATCTAGCAACTCAAGACTGGGCATCCATGATGTACTATGGGGCATCAACAGCAGCAGAATTGTACTCCAGCACAATTTGCAACCTCATGGAGCAGCATATTCCTCACTCACCAATTGCCATCAAGCCAGGGGATCAACCCTGGTTTATTGGAGCATGCAGGAGCAGCAGCACAAAGCATAGCTAAATGTCATTTTGGTGGAGCTACCAAACAAGATTACCTGTATGCCAAACAGCATAAACAGCAAGTGATTGACAGAGCTGAGCGATCCCACAACCAATGGATCAGATCTTAGCTCTACAGTCTTGCAACATTCAGTCAGAAATGTTGGTGGACAATTAAGCAACTCACTGGAAGAGGAAGGTCCACAAATATCCCCATTCTCAATTATGGAAGTGCTGAGCAGATCAGTGGGCTGAAGCATTTACAGCAATCTTCAGCAAGAAGTAGATGATCCATTTCAGCCTACTCCAGTAGTCCTCAGCCAAGTAGATTCATTCCATGTGATATCAAGAAACAGTTGGAGACACCAGATATTGCAAAGGCTATGGGCCCTGGCAACATTCCAGCAATAGTATTGAAGATTTGTGCTTCAGAACTTTCCCCCTTCCCCTAGCCAAACTCTTCCAGTACAGTTACAACACTGGTATCTGCTTGACAATGTGGAAATTACCTAGGTATGTCCTGTGCACCAAAAGCAGGACAAATCTAACCTGCCCAACGGCTGCCCTATAAATCTACTCTCAATCATCAGTAAAGTGATGGAAGGTATCTTCAACCGTGCTATTAATCCGCACCAACACAGCAATAACCCGCTCAGTGATGCTCAGTCTGGATTCTATCAGGGCCACTCAGGTCCTGACTTCATGACAGCTTTGGTTCAAAAATGGACAAAAGAATAAAATTCAAGAGATGAGGTGAGAGTGACAGCCCTTGACATGGAGGTTACATTTGACTGAGTGTGGTATCAAAGGGGCCCTAGCAAAACTAGAATCAATGGATATCAGGAAGCAAACTTTTCCATGGTTGGAGTCATACCTGGCACATTGGAAGATAGTTATAGTTGTTGGAAGTCAGTTATCTCAGCTCCAGGATATCTTTGCAGGAATTCCTCAGGGTAGTGTCCTAGGCCCAACAATCTTCAGTTGCTTTATCAATGACCTTCCTCCGTGATACGGTCATAAGTGGGGATGTTCACTAATGAATGTGTTCAGCACCATTCGTGACTCCTCAGATACTGAAGCAGTCCGTATTCAAACACAACAAGATCTGGACAGTATCCAGGCTTGGGCTGGCAAGTGGCAAGTAACATTTGTGTCACACAAATGCCAGGCAAAGATCTTCTCCAATAAGAGACAATCTAATCATCGCCACTTGATATTCAACGATGTCATCGTCACTGAATCTCCTACTATCAACAATCTGGGGATTACCATTGACAAGAAACACAACTGGACTGACAACATAAACAAATCAACTATAAGTGCAGGTCACAGGCCAAGAATACTGGAGTAATTCACCTCTTGACTCCCCAAAGCCTCTCTACCATCCACAAAGCACAAGTCAGGATTGTATGGAATAATACCCACTTTCCTGGATGGGTACAGTACCAACAGCACTCAAGAAACTTGATACTATCCAGGACAGTGCAGCCTGTCTGATTGACACCACATCCACAAGGCTCAACTCCCTCCACCACTGATGCTCAGTGGCAGCAGTATGGACTATCGATAGGATGCACTGCAAAAGTTTTTTCTCAAACCATGACCACTTCCATTTTGAAGAACAAGGGAAGCGGATAGATGGGAACCCCACCACCTGCAAGTTCCCCTCCAAGCCACTCGCCATCCCGATTTGGAAATATATCACTGTTCCTTCACTGTCACTGACTTGGAATTCCCTCCTTCAGGGCATTGTGGATCAACCCACAGCATTTGCACTACAGCAGTTCAAGAAGGTAGTTCATTAAAACTTTCTTGAGGCTAACTAGGGATAGGCAATAAATGCTGACCAGCTGTGAATATATCCCGCAAGAGAATTTTATAAAATCCATAAAATGTAACTCGAGAGTCAATGTGATTATGCTGTTATTTTTAGCTTAATTGATCATGGGATTCAAATCAATTGCATTCTGCAACGAGATTTTGCGATCTATACAGCTAATTTTTAAAAATTTCCTGGATGTCCATCTTCATTCATAAGATCAGTAATGCCCTCAATATAATTACCATTCATAGTTTGAACTGAACTCATTTTGAGTCTCTGAAGGTGGCATTATGAATTAAACTGGTTATTTTGATGCTCACTGGTTATTTTGAGTCATACAGCATAGATATAGACCCATTGGTCCAACTCATCAATGCTCACTAAGTTTCCAAACTAAATTAGTCGCATTTGCCTGTGTTTGGTGACATGACATCCACAAGCATCCACCCCCTCCACCACTGATGCTCCAGTAGCGGCAGAATGGACTATCTCAGTGTTTAGTACTGCTGCCTCACAGCACCCGCGACCCGGATTTGATTTCACCCCTGGGCGACTGCGTGGATTTTGCACATTCTCCCCATGTTTGCATAGGTTTCCTTCATGTGCTCTGGTTTCCTCCCACAGTCCAAAGATGTGGATTGGCAATGCTAAATTGCCCAAGGTGCCCAGAGATGTGCAGGCTGATGAATTAGACATGGGAAGTGCAGGGTGACAGGGAATGTGGGAGTTAGCGTGGCAGTGTTGGATCTGTGTGGGATATTCTTCAGAGGGTCGGTGTTGACTCGATGGATCGAATGGCTTGCTTCCACACTGTAGGGATTAGTTGATTCTCTCTCTTCCACTGCCACTTTCACCTCAATTAACAATGCATCAGCAAGGAAAAAGGTTGCATTTCTAATGTGGTCAGTATTATCACCTCATTGGATTGTCTCCCTCCTCTTTAATCACATACTTAACATAAATGAATTACAACCATCTTCTTTCTCCCTGGTATCATGGAAGTTACAAGTAAATATATTGTATGTTCCAAAATGTGTTTATTAGCTTTTGGATAATCTGATTTACTCACATTCAAGTTGAATTATGAATCAAGCTCAAAATTTTAGAAAACACTTTTTTTAATTCCAAGCCAATTAATTGTTTATACAAGCCATGTAATCAACTTATCTCTATTGGTAATCACAAAGAAAATCTGTTTCAATTTTAGCTAAGTTTTGAGCGTACGAGAAATAATTGAGGCTTTCTTTTAAGGCGCATATTTCCTCAAACACGTTACCCACACGCCAGAAAAAAAATGAAACTTCCATGATCATGATTCTTCCTCCTCTTGGTACATCAAGCTTGGTACATCACCTTATTCCTTACCCCCCTTGATGTAATTTGTAGCTATCCATCAGTTTCCACAGTGTCAGTTTCTGTCACTCCATGACCAGCTCTTAATAGATTAATTGCCCAATCATGATGTAATGAGCTTGAATACTCAGGTAAAACTTTGGAAAAGTGTGACTTTTTTTCTCCTGCTTGAATTTCCATAGTTTCACTAATCAATCCAGCTTCAATTTTGCTCACACTTAACTGAGCATTACACAATGTAGTCCTTGTCCAAAACTAAAATGACTTGCAAATTCTATTTGCATTCAACCACCATTTGTTTGCAGATCCATCCTTTACTAGAGGAGATGGTGGCATAGTGGCAATGCCACTGGACTAGGCTAATGTTCTGGGGACATAGGGTCAAATCCCACCATATGTACTAAAAGATTTTAAATTTTTCATCTCAGCTTACTACAAAACTGACTATTACAGTTACACAAACACTGCAGCTGCCTTTATGACAATTCTTCAAATGATTATCACATCGCTTGTACAGTTGTTTTTGAAAGCCTGAAAAGGTGTGATATATTTATGCACAAAAAAAGGTATAAGAGAATCTGTATAGTATTTGGAAAGGTAAATATTGTATGACAAATTCATTAAAGTTCTGTGGGGAAGTAACAAGCAAGGTGGATAAAGAGAAACTGGTACATGCAGTTTGGATTTACAAAAGGCATTGGATAAAGAGCCATGTAAAATGCTGAGATAAAAACTCACGGCATTCTTATATTAGCAAGGATGGAGAATGTGCTAATTAACAGGAAACTGAAAGTCAGAATAAATGGATCAGTATCGTGATGGCAAAATGTAACTGGTGAATCAGGAATCAGCTATAGGGATCAGTGCTAGGCCCTGAACTAGTCGTTACCGTATTGAAAATAATGACTTGGGTGAAGGAATCAAATGTATTGAAGCCAAATTTGCTAAAAATATAGAAAGTGGTATGAGGTACATGACTTCCTCCTCACTAAAATCACGTGTTCTAAAAGCTCACAACTCACAGAAATGACATTGAACTGTGAACCATAAATATCCAAACTTCAACACAAAAAAAATCACACAACTTCAGATGCTGTCTGAGCGGCTGTGCTTTTCCAGCACCATACTTTTTGACTCTGATGTCCAGCATCTGCAGTCCTCACTCTTTCCTGATTCCTAGGGTGACGGTATCACCTCATGAGGAAAAGTTGGGGAAATTTGTCCCACATTTACTGAAATTTGGAAAATGAGATGTGATCAAGAAAGTGGAGTTAAGGCCCTAATCAACAATTAGATCAATGTTCAAAATTGAATTTTATTGAGAGCAGCCTTGAGAAATTGAATAGCCTTGATCGGAATTATTTTGTTCTTAAGCTCGAATACTTACAACCCTGATTGTTTCACTTTTTTCTTGAATTGTCAAATAGCATTTACTTACCTTCTCAGACAATGATTTACAAATTAAAACGTACAGGCTCTGCTTAGAAGGAAAATGAAAGCGCATTACTGAACCAACACAAGCTTAGCATCAGCAGTGAATATATTATCAAATTGAATAGATATGTAGATAACTTTGAATTATGAGACGGGTACTGATGGAAACTGAAAATCCCAAGTCTAGCATGGTTTACAGAAACTCATTAAAATGTTAAGCCCAATTATATTGTTTCCGCTATCAGTGCATTTTCCATAGTTACCCAGCAATAGAAATGACTCTCTTCAGAATACTGATATGCAAATTCAAAGGAACAAGTTATCCATAATTAAGTCATATCATCGCTAATCTGTCCAATAGATTGTAACTTAAGAATTTCTAGTCACATTCAAAAAGTCATTTTTCATATTCAGTAATTCAAATGCTTCCAATTTGAAGAACTACAATTGATGGAATATGATTTTTATACTGTTCTTAATTCACACTTAAATGTATATCGATTGACAGGTATTCTCTATTGAACCCAAATCTTAAATAATGATTCTACAAAAATACAAAATACACAAAACTAAAATATTTAAGCATTGTTTCCACACAATTGGTTTTCTTATTTTCTACAGATAGGCTAGAAAGCTATATTGGGGTGAATTAATGGTCTGTATCAGTTTGACATGCCATAGCAGGGTAAGGTCAGAGCTTTATAATGTTGCCTCATTGGAGATGGAGGGGCAAAAGGGTAAGGCCCACCAGCTGGATTTGAATAAAGGAAGGCACTATTGGGCAGGGGGGGCTAAGCTTGGCAGGCAGTGCATGGAAGTGATGTTAACACGTCCTGAAAATGTTCAGGCAGAACTGACATTTGGTTGTAGATCAAGTTTTGCACACATACAGAACATCCCACTTCTATAATTAGAGAGCATCTTGGAGACAGCTGTAAAATGAATTATATTAACAAGTAGCTCAAGTCTAACAACATAATAAGGGGATAATATGATGTCTCAGGGAAAATAAATTCACACATCACAATGCTGAAATATTTATAATTTTTGTAAACTTTGCAAATGTGGAGGAGAAAATACACTCTTCTTAAGCTCTTTGAGTTCTCCACTCCCTTATACCAAACATATAGATAAATAAAATCAATGATAATGATCAATCAAATGAACAAATGTAGCAAATACACTGCTACAAAGAATCCAAACCAACAGGGAGAAAGACAAAAAAAAGGGGTTATTGAAAATAGTAATGTGGCTTGCCACTAAAGAGATGAAGTGACGTTGACAGATGAGGAGCAATAATCATTACGGAATAGCCTATAGAATGGAGCCCCTGCTTTAACTGGCTATACCTCTTTACTGATCTGAGTAGATACTTTTGAAATAGTAATTCATTGTTACTCCATCTACAAAGGAAAATATCAGAACAAGTGGAATAGGTATTAAGAAGAAGAAAATTGACTTTCAACTCTGCAATCACAATTTGACATTCAGCCTCTTTTCCAGATAGTAAGATATAAGAGTTTAGTAAGCATACAGGTGTTTGATGTCTGAACGTTGCCATAAATGGCCTTGGTGGAGTTGGAGGGGTAAAGGGAAAAGAGTCACGAGCGGGATTTAGATAAGTTGGGGTATGTAGAACAAACATAATAGAAGTGTCATCATTGACATGACTCAGAAAGCAAACATCTTAACTTTAATTTAAAGTTAAATGTACAATTACTACTTTAGTCAGAATTGTTGAAGAATACAAATTAGATGTAACTGATGTCCACTGATTGTTGCTAGTTTGAAATAAATTTCCTTTGCAAAGGAAGTTGGTTTTTGGTTAAATTGATGGTTAAAACTCACCTCACAATTATTGCAGATTCTTTCAAACCCACTCCAGTATTTGACACATTGAAGTAGCACTGGATAAAATATTAACCCAAATCCCTGTCTGTCTGTTCACGTAGATAGAAAGATTATGTGGCATTACATGTGAACAGACTAATTCTGCAGTGTATTACTCACCATATACACCTCAATCAACAAAAGAAGGGTCACTGGACCCGAAATGTTAATTCTGCTTTCTCTCCACAGGTGTTTACAGACCTGCTGAGTTTTTCCAGCAATTTCTGTTTTTGTTACAGCAAAATTGCTCATCCATCCAGTTTACAATTTTGAAACTTTACTTTTCAGAAATTGTCTACTCTATTTCCTCACAGAGAAATAATTATAATAAACAATAAATGATTTATTCCTGAAATGTCTGAAATAAAGAGAGCAGAAAATATGATGTAACTTCAGGTTTGCTTTGTTACTCATAACTGCCACTTACATAGTTACAGCTTCAGTAAGAATCAAGTCTCTTACAGCGTCATGTCGAAGTGCAAGTTATGCCAAGTTTGTTAGAGAAATTCTCACTGCTGAATTTTACTAAATCCCCTGCATGACTTGCTATTTTTGCCCCTTTTGCCCCTCCAATATCCATCCCAAATTACTATGTCGCATTCCTGGAGCAACTCATGACTCATCGGATCACCCAGAATTGACCATCATTCCTTGGCACAAGTGCCACTTTTTGAAGGTCATTGTGTACCTGGACAAGCACAGTCAGATTAATCCACCCTGCACAGGTAGGCTCAGAGTGATTGAACACTATGCCAGCCCTGGTTCCATCCATGAACTGGATTTCTGTCCCTGAGTGCAAGGTGTCCATCCAGGCACATGAAAATAGTAGTTGCCAATCTAGCATTCAAGTATTGTCGCATTCGAGAATTGATTTAGAGATGTGCAATCAGGGTTCTTGAAAGCTGGCACATGTAAGCTGCCAAATTCTTTGGATGAGGATGTGGGGTGTGGGTGGGTGGATGGTGCCCATTAAGCATGTCCTGAAATGTTGTGTCCAGTGTCCAAGAGGAGGTTGTTTGGAGCAAGCATCAAACTCAAGATACCGAGCACTTAATCGGGTTTGCATGTCACGTTTTTCTGACATCTAGTTTGTTGGGTGGGTTTGGTAAGATTGCAATCAGTTATTAATGAGGTGAGTTTTGGGCTGTTAACAAGTTTTAATCAGCATTAATTCTCAACCTGCCACTGCCTGGAGAGAACTGTAATAGATTACCTCAATGTTGAGACATAACTTGTTGGACTTTTTACCTGATTCTGTCACACATCTCATCATGTCCAACAACACTTAGAATATTCTGGACAATGAGTTAAAACTAACTTTCATTCAACAATCAGAATGGACAATATATAATTCTTTGAATGCATAGAGGAAACACAAAGCAAAGTTTTGCAACTATAAACTTTCTTCTGCATACTCAACTGAATTTTCTGTTGAAAGTATATTTGTGGAGCTATCAATTATTGTGACAAGTATTTTGAGGAAACAAAGGAAACCTTTATTGCCAATTTAAAAAAAGGTTGAATTGGAGGTTCGACTGAGATATACACAGGGCTGAAAAGTAGACAATGTGCTGCTGGTTTCTATCTTCTTTTAAAATAGCTTTCAAAAACAGGGAATCTCCACCATGAGGTGGGCGTGCTAGTGAATATTGTGCATGAAGTTATAGAGCTCTGAGGAATACTGGACATTGGCCTTGGATCTCATTAATGAGAAAGTGGTTGGGCAGAGAGAGCCTTCCAGCAAAGACTAAAATGTTGGACCCTAGTAATTCTTCAGGATTATTTCAAAGAATTGCTAATGACTTATTCATGCTGTCCTTAATAGATACTAGGAGAGCAGGAAGCAAGGCTGGGGCATGGGGCTATAAGGGAGCATAGCAGGTACATGGGAGATAGGATTGACAATGGACAGGAATTGGGAGATATAAAGGGCCTGTCGCTCTATGTGGGGTTTGAGGGCTGAGGCTGGGTTGACTCCCTATGAACAGAGATGAGCACTCCAGTTTGCCAGTCTCACTGTCCTCAATTATGTAATGGGCCTCACCTCTCCTAAATTAAAATATGGCAGGTGGAAGATTTCTTTTTTAAAAGGAGACTAGCTCACCATGTCAGGAAATTTCCTGGTTCCTCCACAAAAGTCTGACCACTGGTGTTAGCCAATCACTGAGTGGTGGTTGTTCTACCACCTTCCCATTTGATATGTACAGTTCACAACTTGTTTTTAAATATATAGTTTATACATATACATATTGTATTGAACCTACAAATTAAATTTTAGAGTAAATAAATGTCATTTGGCCCAAACTGCCTTTGTATAAGGCTACTCACAGTGAATTCATCCAACCTTGTCAGCACAACCTTACTTACCTATTGATTTCATGTAATACCTGGCCCCCAACCCCCACCCCCACATTTCCTCAAATAGTCTCTGGATGTCACAGTGAATAATTGTTTCTATAGACTTGCTGACAGTCTGAGGACCAAAGCAATGAAACAGTTCAATCCACTTTAAATTCCTAAGTTCTTTCAGATCCAAACACAGTAGGGAAGGATTTCCTTGTGCACTGTGTGCATTGAAATTGGACATGCAATCTTGGAGGGCTTCATGATTTGGTCACACACAGAGTAGAGTGGGAGGAGATCATGTATCAACATGCAGCTTGTATTAATTAAGTCTGCTTTCCTGGCTGGAGTTCTCCACTGGGGCTCTCCTTGCAACCATCTGGAGACCAATGTGTTTCATTGCTCTCAGCATCTCTGTCTCTAGGCTTTTGCCAAGTTACAAGTCGACCAGGGAAGCAGGAAGACAAGTACAAGGCAGTTGTTCTCAGACTCTGGGACCTGGCTTTGTAAAGGGCCAAAAAGAAGGGAGATCCAGCACAACCAGACTTCCAAAGAAATGGCCCAAGGATCAAATGCCAACTGTTAGAATGCAGGTATAGTGATTGCAGATCTTATGTTAACAGGAAACAAATCACAAAATTCAACAAAATGTTTTTTTAGCTTGTAAAGAATGAGGTAAGCCTTAAAATGCAACAAATCTATCCTGATAAGAACCAAGGAGCAGATCTGATGTCTGACAGTTCACTCTGCAACCAGTACAACTGACAAAATAATTGTACATTTCTATCCATTGTATCCATAGAACAATAATCTCCCTCCCTCACCTTTCATATTTACATCCCAGCAACTGACTGTAAAATGAAGTCACAACTCTCACAAACAATTAGTCAGTACAATAGTGTATGTCAGCATAAGAACACATTCTCCAGTGTAAACAGCAATTTTATGCCAATGGCAATCTGTTCATTGACTAAAGGATATTGGGTTAACCGCCATAATTTTATACTATTTGCAAGTGACAAAACCCTGGAATTCAATTCCTAATCATTTTAACTCTGTATCTCCCTTTTGTGGTTCAATAACTGAGGGGTAGATAGCCTCCTTTGTAACTCGGATCAAGAGTTCTCCAGAACCAGATGGATCCATGCTGGGATTTTAAAGGATGTTTCTGAAAACACTACAGATGTCCTATAATTCTCACCTTTCAAAGTTCCTTCAGTTTGAAAATTGTGCACAAGAATATAAGGATTAAAATCAGGAGTAGGTCATCTGTATCTTTGTGCTTGTTCCGTTGTTCAATAAGATCATCTATGGCCTTTTACTTCAACTCTATCTTCCTGCATTATCCTTATATCCTTTAATTCTCTCAATATCCAATAATTTATTGGTCTCAGTCTTGGAAATGCTCACTGATCAAGCATTCACAACTCTGTGGCGCAAAGTTCCAAATAATTTCAATTCTTTCAGCAGATAAATTTCTCCTACTCTCAATCCTACATGCCTTTATTTTGAGCCTGTGAGCCTTAGTTCTAGATTGCATAACCTGTGGCAGCATCATCCCAGTATGTACCCTACCAACCTGGTTAGATCATCGATGTTTCAATTAGAGAGTGATCAACTGGCTTGGGTTTTTGAAGACCATCATGTAATTGTAGAATTCTGAGGAAGGGCCACTGGACCCATGATTTTAACTCTGATTTTATTCCTCAGATGACCTGCTGAGCTTTTCCAGCAATTTCTGTTTTTTTTCTGCATATGCACTGGTTGTCTTGCATTCTGACTTTATTGCTACTGGGATGCATTTTTCCCTGAGATTTTAATCACTCACTGCAGTGCATGCACATCACTGTGATTTTCTCCCAGCTACCTTTTAAATGGTACTTATAGCTTTGGCAGCAAGCCATTCGCAGTAGTTAATTCCTGCCTCACTCCTGCTCTCACAGATCCCGGGATAAATCCCAAGCCAAACAGTCCCCTACTTTTTACCACAATAGTTGGTCACCATGCATTTAGATCATCTATCGTCATCCTAAGATTTGAAAACATAAGTGTGGTCTATTCGATCATTCTTCAAAGGCTCTCATTCCAGGAATCAGTCTCATGAACTTTGCACTCACTCCAAAACAAGTGAAGAAAGAAGACCAAATCTGTTCCCAGTACTCTAGGTGTGGTCTCACCAAAACTACCGAATTGTGTTTAGACTTCTTTACTGCTTTACTTCAAACCTTTAGTGGCAAAAGGTAGCATAGCATTGGTATTCTTAATTGCTTCTTCTACCTGCATGTTATCTTTGTGTTTTGTGAACAAGGATGGCCAAGTTCCCTCAGTGTCAGATAAACCAAAATATTGCAAAATTTGAAACTCTGCAACAAACATTGGTTGTTGCATTGGTGCACCAGACATTTTCCACTGTCAGTCACATTGGAGGACTGCTGCTTATTTAGCACTAACTTTGTCACCGATACTGATAATTTTGTTTTGGAAGGTAAATAATTGGATTTTTCCTTTTAAACTTGTGATGTCTTATTCTCTCACCTCAAATTCAAATTTGTAATAACAACTCCACAAACCATTTTGCTGTCTGAATGGCTTCAGCCATGTTTCCTCAATGAGTTCTTCTGTTTTTTTTTGGTGTCAGTATTTCCTTATGCATAAATTCTGCTGATTTTGATTATCTGATAGTTGTACAGTAAAAATAGGAATAGAAAATATTTCTACCATTCCAGAAGAGTTACAGATTTCCTACCTATAGACAGGATGGAACAATTTTCTTGTGCCTGCATTGGCAATGTCATTGATTTTAATTTTGCTTTCTGCTGTGAGTCTAGGAAGTCCAATACAATATTCTGTCAGTTGACCCTTGATGGGTTGGAGAACAACAGCTTGTTTTGAGTGTCTTGTCATTGAATAGAATTGGCTTAACTTGCTTTACTTTACCTGTTCACTATCCTTTCACATTAATTAAATATCTTCTGCTACCTCAAGAATGTTGAAGTTGAAACATGTATGCAGGTTCAACCATGAGAAGTGTATCCATTCTCAAAGCACTTACACGCTTTATGTTGCAGAGTTCCTTGTCATGTACCTTTTGGTTTGAAGGTTATTTCACCTGGACAAAGTAATCTCTGTAGGCTGTAGCTTTGTTTGTTCAGCTATGGTATTCAATCTGATATGGAAATTTGACATCCATTGCAGAAGGAATAAAATACAGAAGTAAGGAAGTGCTGCTGCAACTGTACCAGACATTTAAGGCACAGCATCTGGAGTACTGCGCACACTTTTGGTCTCCTTAATTGAGGAGGGATGTAGTTGGGTTGGGAACAGTTCAGAGGTGATTTACTACTTTGATTTCAAAGGTGAGGGGTTTGTCTTGTGAAGAGAGATTGAGCAGTTTAGGCCTGTACTCTCCAGAGTTTAGATGAATGATGCGCAATCTAATTGAGGTATATAACAGGATAAAGGTGATTGTCAAATTAAACATAGAAAGGATGTTTTCTCATGTGGATTAATCTCGACTGAAGGGTCATTGTTTTAGCAGAAGGAGTAGTAGATTTTAATCAGAAATGAGGCAAAATAACAATGAGATCAAAGGGTCGTACATCTGTGAAATTCCTTACCCCAGCGTTCACTGGAAGCGGGACATTGAGCAAACATAAGGATTTTTAATTATTGATGGGTGAAAAGGTTATGGGGAGCGAGCGGAAAGTGGAATTGAGGTTGCAATGAGATCAGCTATGATCTTATTGAATGGTGGAGCAGGCTCAGGGGGTTGAACTGCTTATTCCTGCTCCTAGTTCTTATGTTCTTATGATATTGACACTCGCCCTGTATCAAGTTTAAGAATAAAGTGATGCTGTTATGTTGAGAAAAAGTATTGCTATGGTCCTAGTTTAGATGTGCCCTTAACTGGCATCTTCCCTATTCTGACATCTCCTTGTCTGGGTCTGTGTTAAATTTTGTTTGATAACACTCTTGAGGAGTGCTTTGAAACTTCTTAGAACATAAAGACACTTCATAAATGCAAATTGCTTTTTCTTCAATAGCTGCCTGGGAATGGTAAACCAGTTAGGAAGAAATGTATTCCTGCTTATCCATCATGACAGTCAATAACCATGTTATTACAAAAGGGGGATTCTATGAAAGTATCAGCTATGCAAACCAAGTGTCAAAGTGCTCCCATGCCGAGAGTCTTCAATTGCTTGGGCCATCCTGATGTTTTCAAGGCAATTAATTGATGCTGAGGGCTCAAAGTGGTTCAATTCAGAAACCTTTATTATTGTGGAACATTTTGTTACCTTGTCAGCTTAAATCAAGAAAAGAACTGCCAAAATAACAAACTTTGCTTGTTAGTTAGATCCCTCTGAGAGAAAATATGGATTTGTCTTCAGATAAATTCTGCAATTCAATATTTGAGCAGTTGGAAATTCAGTCATTGAAGCAGCAAGTCGTGAGTGCACTTAGCAGAAGAAATAGAACTGAGCAATAATACAAAACAAATACATTTCAGGCCACTTGGAAACCTTCCATCTCTGCCAGCAAGCTGTGAGGTTTCTCATCTTTATACTTGCTACTCACATTTCAGTTGGCAATCGCAAGCTGACACAAATTCATCAAACTTTCTTCAACTCAAGTCAATTGCCCCACTTTATAATTATTATTGAGTTCTACTATAGGATACCTTTCAGGGCTCTTCTATCTGCTGTAAGCTACAATAAATGATATAGTTTAAATACTGATCATTGAGCTCAAATAATTCTAATTGCATTATTTTTGGTCCATACTGCTTTAAGCCAGTGTTTCTCATGAAAAATGATGTACAAGTATTGCAAGCTTTGATAGAGTGCTGCAAGTCAGATACTGCAATTGAAATACAATTTAACCTCAATATGATATTACTCACAGGATCAAAAGCAAGTGTGCTTGAATGAACCCTAAGATTTATAATAGAAATCAATCAGGGAGTGAACAGTTTGTTGCTCTACCTCTTTCCATCTAATACCTGGTGATGTACAATGTGAGAACTTGAGCTTGTACACCGAGAATGCCTTCAGCTAGCACAACTTGGAATGCATGGTACACATTGTTAAAAGGAGACAAGAAGTCAAAGCTTTTCTTCTTGCACTCTTCAGGACTAGCATTTTCCAAATTGGGACACCTTATTAGATAACATGAGAAGTGGGTGATGATTGTTTGGGCCATCACTGGCATGGAGATGCAGCGAACACAATTAACTGCCCATCTTAATTCTCAGTTCAGGCAAGTTGTTTCTGGTTGCTCAGGATTTTGTCACAGAGATGCAGAAAAAATTGATTCCTTTTGCTGACATGAAACAGTGTCCTCTATATTTGGACATGTAGCTTCTAGCACTTGCAAATGCATTACACTGTAGGCCTGGTTGGCAAAACACCTTTCAGTGCTTAAGGATGGCAGGCAACCTTTTAGTAAACAAAATCACTTGTGGGTTTACTGAATAGCAGCTACACAATAGAACTAGCTAGGAATATCCCATTTGCCTGGATGGGCGCAGCTCCAATAATACACAAGAACTCTTGAGAAGTTTTGTAGCTCAGGTTATGTATGAAGTCGTGGATTCGTTCGCCAAGCCGGTGTGTTTTTCTGCAAACGTTTCGTCACCTCACAAGGTAACATCATCAGTGCATCTTTGAAAAAGTGTTGGTGGTCTGTCCTGTCTGGTGTTTATATGTCTCTGTTAATTGGTACTTCCGATTCTGTATCTGAGTGGTTTGTCTAAGGGGTCCAGTTCAAGGTGTCTCTTGATTGAGTTCTAGCTGGAGTACATGACTATCAGCTCACCAATGCCAGACACGACCAGCACTCTGTCATTTCCAGCCACACAGATAATGAAGGACACAAACTCAACTGGCACAATGTAACCATCCTAGCACAAGCTAAACAGGGACACGACAGGGAAGCCTGGCACTTTGACTGGAACTCAATCAATAGACACATTGAACTGGACCCCGTATACAAACCACTCAGATACAAAACCAGAAGTACCAACAAACAGAGACATATAAATACCAGGCAGGACGCAGCACCAACACATTATCAAAGATGCACTAATGATGCCACCTAGCGAGGCGACAAAGCACTTGCAAAAAAAATCAGCTTGGTGAACGAATCCACAACTTCATCCAAACCCGAGCTACAAATCATCTCAAGAGTTCTTGAGAATCCACAACTTCAACAATCAAGAAAATTGACACCATCCAGGATAAAGCAGCCCACTTGATTGGCACCACATCCACAAAGATCCACTCTTTCCACTACCGATGCTCAGTAGCAGCAGTGTAGACTATCTATAAGATGCACTGCAGAAATTCAACAAATGTCCTTTGACACCTTTCAAACACATGACCACTTCCATCTAAAATGACAAAGGCCGCAGATACATGAGAACACCATCACCATCCTTTCCAAGCCACTCACCATCATAAGTTGGAAACATACTGCCTTTCCATCACTGGCACTGAGTCAAAATCCTGGAATCCCCTCCCTAAAGGGCGTTGTGGGTCTATCTACAGCATATGGACTGCAGTGGTTCAAGGAAGCAGCTCATCACCACCTTCTCAAGGGCAAGTAGGAATGGGCAATAAATGCCCAGCCAGTGATGTTTCCATCCCACAAGTAGATTAAAAGAATGAAATTACTTACTGATTGCTACCAACGACTCCCCATCATTTGATGAATCAGTACTCTTCCATGTTCAATGCCATATGGAAGAAGAATCGAGGATGGCAAGGAAAAGGAATGTTTCCTGGATCACAGATTTCAAGGTCTATCGGCAATGGTGGCTCAGTAGCACCATTGTTGACTAATCATAAAGGACATGGCTGCTCGATTGTGTCTGCAGCAGGTAGTGAGCAAACCAACTGAAGAGCAAACTCTTGACAAAAATAGAAATCACTGGAAAAACACAGCAGTTCTGGCATTTGTGGAGACAAAGCACCCTTCTGCGTTCTGAGGAAGGGTCACTCAACCCAAACTGGGGGGATCAACCCTGGTCCAATGAAGCATGCAGAAGGTCATGTCAGAATTGTAAAATAAATAAAAATGAAATGTCAAACTGGTGAATATTTAACACAAGAACACTTGGCTGACAATTAGTGGAATCTGCATGCAAATAACAGGACCAAAATTACATATAAACAATGCATTACACCCAAGTTTAGTAGTCCTGCTGCATCCAGTTTTAAATGATAGTGCACAATTAACCAACCAGGAGGAGAAGGCTCCACAAATAGCCCATCCCTGTCTCCAATGTTTACACAGCCCAGTACATCAGTTTAAGAGATAAAGTTAAAGCCAAAAATGCTAAGTGAATGATCAATCTTGGCCTCTTCTTGAGTTCCCCATATTGAGAGAAGCCAGTCAATTCATTCCATGTCATCTCAACAATTGGTTAGGCACAAATACTGCAAATGTTATGGGCTCTGACAACATTCCATTGCAAGTTTGGAAAAGATGCTCCAGAACAGTTATAACTGGCATCCACCCAGTCATGTCCTGTTTTCAAAAAACAGATCGAATACTACCCAGCCAATTATTACCCCATTAAGCTATTCTTGATCATCAGTAAAATGATGAAAGAGGTGGTCAACAATGCTACTAAACAACAGTAAATCAGTGATAGCCCACTCACTGATGCTCAGCATGGATTCCACCATTTGAATGAATGTGGTTTCAAGGAGCCCAATAAAACTGTAGTCAATGGGAATCATGAGGAAAGCTTCCTTCAAATTGGAGTCATAGCTAACACAAAGCAAGATGGTTGTGGTTGTTGGAGGTCAATCGTCACAACACCAGGATGTCACTTCAGGAGCTCCTCAGGGCAGTGCATAAGGGTTCAACCATCTTCAGCTGTTTCATCAATGATCTTCTCTCTACCTAAAGATCTGGAGTGGAGTTTGACTTATGATCGCATAATATTCAGCAACATTAATGACTCTCAGATATTGAAGCTGTCCATGTCCAAATGCAGCAAAAACTACACAACATCCAGGCTGACAAGCAAAAAGTAACCATCGCACAGTATCAGGCAATGACCAACAAGTGAGATTCTAACATCTCCTGATGGCATTCAATAGCAACACTGCTACTGATTCCCTGTGGTAACATTCTGGGGGTTACCCACCAGGGAAGTGAATTAGACCATGTAAGTACAATGGCAAAAAGAAACGGGTCACAGCCTGGGTATTCCACAATGTGTAGCTCACCTCCAAAGCCTGTGTACGATGCAGAAGTATAAGTGTGGAGTGTGACAGAATACTTTCAACTAAACTCAAGAAACTTGGCATCATCCAGGACAAAGTAGTCTGTTTGATCAGCACCTCATCTAACTGCTTAAATATGTATACCCTTCACCACTGATGCTCAGTATCAGCAGGTGTAGTATCTCCAAAATAAACTGCAGCACCTTTGGCAGTGTCTTGCAAACTTATCGCCTCTCCCACCTGGAAACAGATGTCCTTGATGGGAGGTTCTGTTCCAAGATGCACACCATTTTGGTTTTGAACTATATCACTGTCACTTTACTGTTGCTGTGTCAAAATTCTGGAACACCCTTCCTCTTAGTGCTGTGGATGTACCTCCACTATATTGATTGCAACTATTTAAGATGGCAGCTTTTTTCTCAAGGGCAATTAGTGGAGGGAACAGCTGCTTGCCTAACCAGCAACACCCACATCCTGTGAAAGAATTTAAAACAAAACATAATTTAATTTATATTGGTTGATTGTAGAATGAAGCCCAGGTTGCTCAGAGAATTTCCCGTTCTTCTTTGCTGCATTGTATTTGGAGACAAAAACATGCAGCTGGACAACCACCTGATGAAGGAGCGGCGCTCTGAAAGCTAGTGTTTCCAAGTTAACCTGTGAGACTATAACCTGGTGTTGTGTGATTTTTAACTTTGTCCACCCCAGTCCAACACCAATGTCTCCAAATCATAATATGCAACTAAACCATTAGCTGTGTGAATGAGCTTTGGTGTAAAGCAAATTGAATGCAGGAATTCTTTCAGTTTTATTTGTTTTATCATGGGATGTGATTGTTTCTGACAAGGCCAGTACTTGTTGCCCTTTCCAAAATACTTTTGAGCAGAGTAACATTGCAGAAAGTTTTAGGGAGCAGTTAAGAGCCAACCACGTTGCTGCCGGTCTGGAGTCACACATAGCCCAAACCTGTAAGGAAAGCTTCCTTAAATTTCCTTCCCAAAAAAGCATTAGGGAACCCGATGAGGTTTTTTTTGATAATTGATGGCAATTGTCATGGCACCACTGACACAAGCTATATAATTCCAGATTTATGAATTGAATTTAAATTCCACAAGCTGCCATTGTAGTACTTGATCCATACCCCAGATTATTTGTTTGATTCTCTGGAAAACTAGATCAGGGACCATTAATAATTGTGAGCTATATTAATGTTGATGACGGTGAGGGAGGCATTGGCAAATGCTTGTGGTGAGAAAAAGGAGCTTATTTAAAACAGTGTATACAAGTTTGGTTTCTCAGACATGTTGCTGTTCTAAAATAAAACTGGTTAAAACCTTCCATGCTTACAATTACATGCAGCCTTTACATGTTAATATTACACAGTTTAATTGTTATGCTTCAGTAAAGAAATATCCTCTCTTTGTTGGATCGAGATCATCCAAAGAAATACTTGTCAAAATGAATCAGACTGTCAGGACTTTGGCCAAACCATTTAAAAATCAAACTGCTCCTCATATTCAACTCAAAACATTTCACTGTTTCTCTCTTCACAGATGCTGCCAGACTTGCTGCATTTCTCCAGCCCTTCTACTTTCCTTTCAAAATGTTATCAATGTCAATATTAGGTTTTCATTTCTACTAGGTTGGTGTCACTCTAAACAGATAATGTTTATCAATGCAGAAGATAAGATTATCATTTCAAAATTACACAATTGTGTTTTAAACTGGGGTACTCTGCTCCGAAATATAAAATTCAATGTTAGAGAGGTTTAAAATGATATCTACACTTAGTTTTGTCGACATTCAGAAGATTCCATCAGCTTGCACTTCTATCAGATTATTTATTGAAAAATGACAATGATCTTTGTCTTGAGCCAGATACCTATTGATAAAAAGACTGGCTACAATTGAATTATATATTGCCTTTCACTCCAAAAGCTTAAACTTCCATCTTTAGTTCAATTTTAAAGCAACAGAGCTACAGTCTCTTCTATTCTTTACTAAAAGATAAAGTAAAGTCACCTCAGTCCTTGGGTTATTCACTGATGAGAGAGAGATGACTGGTGGTGATTTAACCTGAGAATCACTATGTCTCTGTCAAGGGGAGAGGTTGAGGAAGAGGGTCATTCATGGTAACCTCAGTCTGTGCAGGAATCGAACCCAAGTTTTTGTCATCACTTTACATTGCAAGCCAGCCATCCAATCAACTGAGCTCATCAGCCTCCTCTTCTTAATGATATATAGATCTAAAGATTTAAGTTTGGTGTTGCACCATGGGTTGCATTGTTGAAAAAAATGTAAATTATTTCATGTGATTGTTTTTATTTTCAACCATTTCCAACACATCTGCAGTGTCAAATGCCCCTTAAAATGAATAAAACGCTCCAGTCTGCCTTTCAATAAATTGCAACCACAGCAGTTTTCTCGAGGAAGGCATTGACACAAAGACGTATTCCAGACTATTATGTCTTAGTGACAGAATATCAAATTAGGCTAGGTCAAGCAAAGATGAAAACAATTACTATCCAATGCAGCCAATGATGGACAGTTTGGGGACTGCAAAATATCCAATTTCTTGCAGAAGCAAGTGGGAAGTGTAGTTTTTTTGGATATATTAAAACACAAGAGAGCAAGGCTTCAGATTTTAAAATCCACCATGACTCTCTGGAGTATTTCTTTGCAGAGCTATATCACAGAATATACTGCTTTAAATGTCTACACAATTATTAGTTTGTCATAATATAAATAAGAATTTTATTTATTGTTCTATATCTCCAATAAAGAATGAATCTAAATTAAATCTTTTTATAGGTGGGAATACATGAATTACTGACAATGTGAGACTCAGAAAATTATTACTTCTGAGCCCAAGAGATGTCTTGAAGCAAGATGAATAGTGAAGGAAGCTGACTCTATACTGTTTCAATCTGCAATGAAATATGTTAACCAGACAGCATCCTAGACAAAGATTTTTATCCCTCAGTAGCATCTTCTTTAAATGAGGATATCAATATTAAGAATGAGTTGATGATAGTCTGTATGTTTACATTTACTTTATTGGTACTCTTCAATGAAGAAATTGTTTATTAATATTTTGATCAATGTATATTATACTATCAACAATGACTAAGTTCAGTAGAAATCACAGTATCTTTCAACATTTTGCAAATGTAAAGTCCCATCTGATACTTTTATCCATCGAACCAGAAGGAATTATGACTCTCAGGGTAATAAAGAAAAGAGCTAAGGAAACTGATAATTAACATCAGTTAATTACTGAAAAATCAGACAAAAGCGAAATTACATTAACACTTCTGAGATGTCACCTGCCATGTTTTATTGTGCTAAAAGTATTTTATTAAAAAATTTGCTTTTTGGGTGAGTCTGAGATTAATAGTGACTCAGGCACTAGAAAAAAATGTTGACTGATAGTTGGGGCAAGCTGTAAACAGCTCCAAGTAGTTAAATGAAACATGTGTAAATCGCCTGTCATAAATCTGGCTAACATTCAGTGGAATTTCTTAAAATAAGATACAGATGAAGAAAAGAATGATCTTTACATTAACAATAAATCCTGGACAATAATTAAAGGCTCTTCCCAATGAAGTAATAACTTCATAAAATTTAAGTTTAGCCATAACCTAAAATACATAATTTACTTCAGTCATCCTCTTCCTCAGAGTTCTTCATAGAACCATATGCCATTTTCAGCTCCCAAGCCCTAAAAAAATACAATCTCTTAAACTGACAGCCAGCAGGTGACTGAGACTGGCCTAAACTGGTTTATCTCTGGATAGAAACCACAACTGTGATCATTGTCTCTAAGTTCAGATTGATAAACCATTGTGCAAGCAGTACTGGCATACACACTCAGAATCCTTTATCACCTGGCCTACATTACTCTTAACACTCCTTATTTATTAGTGGTAATCTTTTTTTGATCAACTGTCTCATCCCCTTTTCAATAAACTCACATTGTTTTATTTTCTTACGTTCAATGAGTACTGATGATGTAAAGCAGTTATTGTCCATTTAATGCGATTATTAATATTGCCACTTCAACACAAACCTGACAATATATTCAGAACAAAAGACTTCTGTAGTAGACATTGGCTGCACCTTAGCAAAATAGGGACTTGTGGTGAACATTAAGAAAGTAACACCAGGTTATAGTCCAACAGGTTTATTTGGAAGCACTAGCTTTTGGAGCGCTAGTCCTTCATCATGTGGTTGCGGAGGTTAAGATCATGCTCACAGAATTTATAGCCAAAGGAGTCCAGTATCATGGAGATGTGATACGTAAACAATCTGAGATTAAAACTTTCATCTTTTACAATGGGATAGACTGGTTTCTGTTCTTTGATACGTAAATCCCAGAACTTCTTCTAATTTACATTTTCAAGATAAAAATCACACAACACCAGATTATAGTCTATTCAACAGGTTTATTTGGAAGCATTAGCTTTCAGAGGGCTGCTCTTTCATCAGGTGGTTGTGGAGAATAAGATTGTAAGACACAGAATTTACAGTCAAAGTTTACACTGTGGTGCAACTGAAATTATATATTGAAGAAGACCTGGATTGTTTGTTAAGTCTTTCATCTTTTAGAATGACCATGTTGGGTTCAGTTCTTTCATTTGTAAATCCCAGAACCTTCTTTTAAAAGTTACATTCTCAAGTGAACTTTAACAATAGGTACCATGTTAGCTCAGATAATGCATTGAAGGTGTGAGGTGCCCTGTGTGAGGCTGTCTGTGCCTCAATGTTCAGACTGATTCTATTTCTAAAAAAGGGATTTACAGTATCTTGCATGGATTCATGCAGTTTTTGAGCAAAATAAAACGTTATTCTGCAAGTACAAATTCACCCCACAAACTTGTGCATGTGTGTGCGCATGCGCATACGTGTGCAAGGGTGGGAGGGGGGTATGAGTGTCTGTGAGAGAATGTATGTTTGTGTATGTGTGTGAGCATAAAGTGTTTTACGTCTGTGAGATGATGCGTGGGTGCGAGGTGTGTGAGCATGTGAGTTAGCATGTGAGTGAATGAGAGTGTGTGTGTATATAGTAATTGTAGTTTGACATGAACCCAAGGTTCTAGATTAGAGTGGTGCTGGAAAAGCACAGGAGTTCAGGCAGCAAGCTGGGAACACGAGGTCGAGAGTGTAGCGCTGGAAAAGCACAGCAGGTCAGGCAGCATCCGAGGAGCAGAAGAATCAGTGTTTTGGGCATAACCTTCATCAGAAGAGGGGGGTATGAGTGTCTGTGAGAGAATGTATGTTTGTGTATGTGTGTGAGCATAAAGTGTTTTAAGTCTGTGAGATGATGCGTGGGTACGAGGTGTGGGTGTGTGTGTGTGTGTGTGTGAGCATGTGAGTTAGCATGTGAGTGAATGAGTGTGTGTGTGTGTGTATAGTAATTGTAGTTTGACATGAACCCAAGGTTCTAGATTAGAGTGGTGCTGGAAAAGCACAGGAGTTCAGGCAGCATCCTGGGAACACGAGGTCGAGAGTGTAGCGCTGGAAGAGCACAGCAGGTCAGGCAGCATCCGAGGAGCAGAAGAATCAGTGTTTTGGCATGCATCACTTTGACATGAACCCAAGGACCCAGTTAAGGCCATCCCCATGGGTACCCAACTTGGCTGTCAGCCTCTGCTCAGTCATGCAGAAAAACCATATCAAAGGACAGAAACCAACATATCCCATCATATAAAATATTAAAGTTTTCGTCTAAAATTGTTTACTATATCACATCTCCATGACACTAGATTCCTTTGGCTATAAATTCTGTGAGCATGATCTTATTCTCCACAACCACCTGATGAAGGAGCAGTGCTCTGAAAGCTAGTGCTTTCAATTAAACCTGTTGGATTATAACCTGGTGTTCTGTGATTTTTAACTTTCTCCACCCCATTCCAACACTGGCACTCAGTCATTAAGAAAATAGACAGGAAATGGAACACAGAAGAGATCAATGATGGAATAGAACACAGGCAATGAGGTAGCATGGACATGCAATTAGAGATACACAGGCTGGAACCAAGTACCAGGAATACACAGGCATCGGGACCAAAAAAGGAGACAAATGTACATGAAATGCTTGTATATGAAAGAGACAGAGAGTGTGTGTGAGACTGAACATTGTAAAATGTGGTGCTATTGGCTGATTTCTATCATTGCATTTTGCACCTGAGCACAAAACCCCAGTTTCCCATCCTTATCTAGCCCAAGAGACTGCATTTATAGTCTCCATTAGTGAGAGCACCATTTTTACTCACAGGTCTTCAAATGCGCCCATCCCTTTGTTATAGTTCGAGATCACTGCCTTTTGATTCAAAGAACTTGCATGAGACAGGATCTTCCAAACCCACAAACACTTACATTTGGAACGACAAGGGCAGTGGATACATGGGAACACCACCACTTGCAAGTTCCCTTCCAAGTTACTCACCATCCTGACTTAGAAATGCATTACCATTCCTTCATGTCACTGGGTCAAAATACTGGAATTCCCTCCCTAAGGGCATTGTGGGTCTACCTACAGCACATGGAGTGCAGCGGTTCGAGAAGGCAGTTCATCATCACCATCTCAAGGGCAACTAGGGATAAGCAATAAATGCTAGCCCAGCCAGTGAGACCCATGTCCCACAAGTGAATGACAAAACATTTGCTGCAAAAACACTGAAGAAGGTCAAGGCATCTCACTTAAAAGTCCCATGCTGATACCATAAAGAAATGCAAGTGAAGAATGGCTTATGCAACTGAATGCAGACTTACTCTGCACACATCCAGTGCTCATATAGCACGCCAGTGTTATCTAACTTGCTAAGACACCAATAGGTATAGGATGCACAGGAATCCTAGAAAAGGTTTGAATGTAAGTAAGCACATAAAATCCAACACATGGCATTACTGCTGCCTACTCATCCATCTCTTAACTATCTGAAACTTGGTGGGGGAGCTGGAGGGGTCAGGCAGCTCACCTTTGCTTTGGTTTGTCTGATCAGTTGTTTGCTCTCTAGGCCTGGACTTCCTCCCAAAAAAGAGTTGGAAATCTCACCTTAAATCAATTCATGATGCTTTCAGTGTTAAACTGCAATAGTTTAGCCACCAAAGATAAGCTCCTTCTGATGTAATAGTTGGGGATTATAATATTCATAAAATCGAGCCCAGATTCCCTCATATTTTTCTGCGCTCTGGCTCCTGTTGTACACTCAAATTTCACATTAACCACATCACCAAAGAGGACAATATTCACAATTCAGGAGAGTTTTGGAGCACCAAAGTAGGTATTAGAGATAGGGCGGAAAAAAAACCCTTAATGATTGAAACACAAAGCTGATAATTTAAAATTTGCAGCACTGTGAAAACAGTAGCTTATGATCCAATGTAAAGGGTGATCTGGCAGCAGGAACCGGTGCTGGATAGGAAATGGGCAATTACAACAAGTTAAAAATAAGATTATGCTAGAGACAAATTAAATGGCTGGAACAACATGATAGGCACATGTAGCTCTTCTTTATTGAAATATGTCTCATTAAAGCTGAGCTGTTGATTAAAAGTGAACAATGCAGGAATGGTGTTGAGAGCACGTGGTATAATCAGTGACACCAATTTCTGCATGAGATATTTATGATGGTCAGGTGGAATAATATATTACATTGTCAGTGTGATTTTGATTGGATGAGCTGAAGTTTATATAGGATGTAACCTTTCCACTGTTATCTGAAGGGATTATAGCAACAACAATATATAATAAAAAACACAATTAAATGCAGTGCAGAGTAATAGATGGGTGTCATCAGTCCATATGTAAAAACTGGTGGTATATCTACAATAGTATCCCCAAGAGGCAGACTGCAGCAGGAGGAAAAAAAGGAATTCTTATAATATTCCTGCCGTGATATATTTCTATGGTGCATGAATAGAAGCCAATGTTATAGATTCTGTGCTACAATTGAATAGCTGTCAGAGGAATGCCAACTGTAATAAAGATGTGTTTCATAAAATATCAAATTTTAATAGTATCAGCTGGTATGTAGGAATTCTTGAAAGGAACATTTCCAAAGCAAAGGATACTAGCTGACAATAGCTAAATTGATGCATTTGTAGAGGCCGTAAAATGATTTTTGGGAATGCAGAGTTTGCATGAGGGAGGTCACGTGACGCAGCTCGTGTGCAAAGAAAACAGACTGATTTTGTACAGTCAGAGACACAGACTGCCAAAGGACAGAAGGGAAATAGCTTTACCTCCTCCCCTTCTTTTATAATATAGAGGTGCTGGTATTAGACTGGGGTGGACAAGGTCATAGGTCACATGACACCAGGTTATAGTCCAAGAAGTTTATTTGAAATCACAAGCTTTCGGAGCACTGATCCTTCATCAATTGAATGAGAAGTGCACAGGCACAGAATTTATAGGCAGAGAGATCAGAAGATAGTACAAATAGTATGAGTGTTGTATTGATTGACTGAATAACAAGTCTCTGCATGTAATCCAAAGTGTCAAACTGTGGGAGTCAAGTTTCACCATATAGCAGGTGAAGGGATGACCTATAATCCGATTAATTGAGGGAGGGAGACAATTACAAAAAGTTAAAAATAAGATTGTGCTAGAGACAAATTAAATGGCTGGAACAACATGATAGGTATAAGAGCCACTTGTCAAGGGTCCAACCAAAGTAACAAGTAATCCAAAACTGTACAAACTCAAACTGTACAAACTAATTAAGTAGAGACCATAACAAGTTGTCAAGGTGATGTTGTCAAAGCGGGACAGTAAGGAAGATTTTACACATACAGAACAGTAAAGTGGGGTCACATGTAGCTCTTCTTTATCGAAATATGTCTCATTAAAGCTGAGCTGTTGATTAAAAGTGAACAATGCAGGAACAGTGTTGAGAGCACGTGGTATAATTAGTGACACCAATTTCTGCATGAGATATTTATGATGGTCAGGTGGAATAATATATTACATTGTCATGGTGATTTTGATTGGGAGGCTTTTGAACATAGAGAAAGGAAATTGAGCCAGGACAAATTACCTTTGTACCAGTTTCAAAACTACTATTGTTAGAATACTGAATGGACTCACAAACTCTCAGCATTCGTCTGTATCTGTGTTTTTTGTTTTTGCCGCTGTTTACCGAATATTTACTTACCTGTGCTACTTAACTATGTGATCTGCTTTTCACTGTATCTCGGTAGCTGACAATCAATTCAAATCAATCCAATTTTAAGTAAGTCTATGACTTGGGTAACAGGAAAAACAGGAGACTACTGGAGTATAGTATCCAGTTTGGAAAGAAAGCAGCTGATAGGTTTATTAATAAGGGTAGATAGGAAAGTAATTAGTATGCAAAAGATAAATCCCGAAATGACCGCAAAAGAGTAGACAAAGGAATAGTTTTAAAGATAAAAAGTAATTGTCTGGAAACTGTTTCTTTCACTGATGCTGCCCAACCTGCTACATTTTACCAGCTTTTTTGTTTTCAGATTTCAATACCCACGGTATTTTGCTTTTTACACTGATTTAACCTTATGCAATTCCAATTTAGAATGTTAGCAAATTACATTTACATTGAGTGTAGTCATTCAGTTGAAATACTGGAGCTGAATGGCCTTGAATTATTAAACTTAGATGCTACAACGAGAATTTTTTAAATTCTTTTAGGTAGACTAATTAAAATTGACCAAGTGGCTTTCAGAATGGATATTTATTTTGTGATCTTGAAAACACAAGTAGTCAGGTTTTTAATGGCCATCAAATCCAGGATTGCAAATACACAATACCAACTTAGTTAGAGACAATAAAACTGCAGATGCTGGAATCTGACATTGACAATCAGGAGGCTGGAAGAACACAACAAGCAAGCCAGAATTGGATGCTCCAGCATCTGCAGTTTTATTGTTTGTCGACACAATACCAACTTGTTGAATTTTGCCAGCCATTTCCTGATCTTGAACTAAGCATCAATGGTAGAAATGCATTGGGTAAAATATAGAGGCAGTGAGGGCAATTTTTAAGTTTTCCTGCAAAATGTATGAGTGTACCTACCAGCCGGCAGTGTTGATGGGACTTGGGGGGGGCACATGTCCCTCTCTCAGTCACTCTACATTAGCACATAATAGACGAGATCTCAACACTGATATGTACTTCCTGCAAACCATGTACCAATTAAGGTCTTCAGCCACTTAAAGGAGAGGAGTTTCTTTTGCTATGGACCACAAAAGGCATCTTGCCAGATCAAGTTCAATGGCAGAGCTCTCACCTCTGGGTTGGAAAATTGTGGGTTCAAGTCTCCTTTCTGAAAATTGAAAATTGAGCACAAAGTCTCGTGCTGTCCTAAAATAAAATTCTTGAAAAAGATTCTGTAATACAGTACTGTAGAAGGAATGTTACAGTGGAAAAGTTGACTGCAATTCAAAAGTACCTAATTGGCTGTTAAAAGCTTTGTGGTGTCTTGAGGATGTGAAAGGCACTATGTAAATGCAAGTCATTGAAATCTATTAGATCACCCAACATTAACCAAGGCACTGAAAATGACAATGGCGCACACTCTTGCTGACACTGCAATGTATTATGTCCAAACATCTGGGGCCTTGTGCTAAAATTTGGAGAGATGTCTTACAGACTACTCAAGCAACAGTTTGACATAATCATTCCCACAGAATCACAGCTTACAGGCCATGCTCTCGGCACCACCGTCATCATCCTTGGGTATGTCGTGTTCCAGCAGAGGCAGCATCACAGTGGTTTACAATTGGGTCAAGATACCCTGGGAGATATCAACATTGATCCAGACCCCATGGAATGCCTTGGCATCAGGTCAATCACAGGCAAAGAAACTTCCTGTTTATTATTAGCTACTGCAGCCCTTCAGATGGAAAGGATTGCTCTATGCTGAACATCAATTGGGTCAAAATTCTGGAACTCCCTTTCTAGTTGTACCATAGATATATGAAGGCGAAAGTAGGTACTGCAGATGCTGGAGATTAGAGTCAAGATCAGAGTAGTTCTGGAAAAGCATAGCAGGTCAGGCAGCATCCGTGGAGCAGGAAAATCAATGTTTCAGGCAAAAGCCCTTCATCAGGGCTCCATTCTTGATGAAGGGCTTTTGCTTGAAATGTCAATTTTCCTGCTCCTCGGATGTTGCCTGACCTGCTGTGCCTTTCCAGCATTACTCTCATCTTGACTATCGATATATGCACACCACAGTTCAAGAAAATAGCTTCCCACCACATTTTCAAGCACACCTTGGGATGGGTAATAAATGCTGGTTCTGTATTAACATATCCTTCCTCTTCCCGTTTCACAGAATTGATGTGGGCAAATTTCGCTGCACCTTCTTGTTGCATTAAGGTATAAGGATCTGAAATAGTTAATACTAAGGTGTGCCAAAGCCCCACCCACTATAATGATGGTATATGGCCTTTGTGGGCGGCACGGTGGCACAGTGGTTAGCACTGTTGCCTCACAGCGCCAGAGACCCGGGTTTAATTCCCGCCTCAGGCGACTGATTGTGTGGAGTTTGCACGTTCTCCCCGTGTCTGCGTGGGTTTCCTCCGGGTGCTCCGGTTTCCTCCCACAATCCAAAAAATGTGCAGGTTAGGCAAATTGGCCATGCTAAATTGCCCGTAGCCTTAGGTGAAGGGTAAATGTAGGGGAATGGGTCTGGGTGGGTTACGCTTCGGCGGGTCGGTGTGGACTTGTTGGGCCGAAGGGCCTGTTTCCGCACTGTAAGTAATCTAATCTAAAACCTTAGGATCCTGAAGGAATATAACCTATCATCTGGTCTTTGTCATGGTTTCTGTAACATACACAGAGTTACTATCATATAATAAATATGTTTGACAAGAACCTTTGCTTGTTAGATTACCAAATGATTTTCCTCTACCACATGAAACCAAGCAGGCCCTGTAGATCCTCCTCCTGACAGAAACTACACACAGTAAATCTACCTTATGGTGAGCTAAAATACAGAGCTCTTTTGAAATGATGACAGTGATGCAGATTGCTCATGCAACACTTGTCTGTTTTTTTCACACCGTCACCGAGAACATGTCTCTTATTCTCACAATTCCCCCTTCTTCCTGTCATCACACACACTACAATACAGAAAAAATGTAAAAAGTAATGATAAAGATTTCTTCCGAATGAGCATTTTCAAAATTAACTTCTAATTACACCAAAAACACGATCTGCTCGAATATCTTCTGAGTTGGCTCATTCGATAATGGAATCGAAGGGCGTGAAAACTAATTATATTTCAGCAGAAACAAGGAAGACAAACCCGAAAAAATTGGTCAGAAGCAAAGTAAATGGCAGCCCTTCATAACCTTCAAATTTTGACTTGGAGAGAGAAAATCACAGTAATATCTGTAACTGCTAAACATACCTCGTCCAATCTGGATTGTGCTGTTCGAAACAACTGTGTAGTTCTCTATTTGAATTATTAAAAATAAATAGATAGACACAATTAAATCACAACAATAAGTTGAGAAGGAGTGGAAAAGCTGCAATTGCACTGCAATTCTGCCTGTTATACTCAAAGGACCAGCCAGGTAATGCCAATAAATTTATACTTAATTAGTCAAATGAGCACAGTGCAGTTACTGAGTAAGGAGGATTGTGGCATCTAATTGTTCAGTCTGCACTGTCAGTTTTCCTGGTGGAAGAGAGATTTTGTACTTGTCATAAGTTCTGAGTATGAATACGCTACCTGCTTTCCTTTGTGTCACTCTGTTTAATTGTGTAACCTGACTAAATATTGAAAATAGGGCACTGTTTGTATTAGCACAGTTTGAGTATAGTAATTGTCTAACTACAGCAGATCAGGTAAGATATTTATTTTTTATAATGTTAGAGAAAAATTATGAAAAGGTTTGAAGAACAAACACATGCAGAACAGTGTCAGAATTCTAGATGAATTTACAATCTGCCACTGTGTATCCATGCCACTGTTAGGGCAAAAATCTAAAAACAGATTTACAAGTTCTATTTGTTCAGTTAACATGGCTATATTACAATTTACTTTAATGAATCTAATCAGGAAATTAGTAAACAAAGGGATGGAGTTCTGACAGGTTGGGGTTTCTCCTGCCCCTCTGACTTGACCTAAAAACAGCCCTATTTTCTGAGGTTACACTTCATTCAAGATAAATGGAAGATTGCTTGACAGGATTCCCATAGCCAGAGGGACCCCTCTTTCATCACTGAAAAAAGGGTCAATCGTGCTGGTGTCTCCTGCAGTGACGTCCAGAGATGAGGAGGATTTAAAGAAACAGAACCACTCTGATAGTCAAAAAAAGCATAGCCTTTAAGTCCTTGGCAGAGCTAAGTAAGTACGCAATTGGATTTCAGATCGGAGAAAGGGGAGGCTGTTACAAGGCTCACTTACTCCATTGTAGGAAGCCAGAGTGACCCTGCTTCCCAAGATCTGTTATAATTAAATAGAGATGTTTGTTAGGTGATTCTGTTGAGAGAGAAATTCTCCAGGGACCCAGGCTACATCTGCTGATCAACATCTGCAAGCAGCAGGTAGGGAAGAAACAGCTATCTGTGAGGGGCAGAGGGAGGGAACCTTGATAAAGGAAACAAGGTGGCTTTAGGCCTCATTTTCTCCTTTACTATCATTTTCCATTGTAATAATGACCTGGTTTTGGGCAGCATCACAGAAAAATCTAGATATAATCTTAATTGGTTTGGGAAATAGGGATGCCAATAAAATATCTAAATTGTGACTGATAATAAATTAAGGTGAGTTAAATATCGAAGCCCCTCACCATAAGCAAAAGGCAAATTAATTTAAAATGGAACAAGGGGAGATAGTGGCTAAGTGGTAATGTCATGGGAGTACTTATCTGGAGGTTCAATGTTAATTAACGTTTGGGGCATGGCTTCAAGTCCCACCATGGTAACTGGTCGAAGTTAAATTCGTTTAATTCATCTGGAAGTGTAAGTGAGTCTCGGGAATGGTGTCCATGAAGCTATCATTGATTATCAGGAAGACCCATCCAGTTCACTTATCTCTTTAAGGAAGGAAATCTTCCATCTTTACCTGGCCTGGCCTACATGTGACTCCAGGTGCACAGCAATGGGGTTAATTCTTAACTATCCTCTGAAATGGCTGAGCAAGGCACTGAGTTCAAAGACTATATGGGACAGGCATCAAATCCAGTGATGCCCACATTCCAGGAAAAAGACTAATGAACAGAAAGTCAGGTCGAAGTAAAATTTTTCAAGGCACAATTCTGAATACTGAACAATTCTCTCCAGCTTCCAAATAAACTTTGCACTCGTCCAACGCTCAAACAGATGAATTGATCATGAACCAACATGCTTTCTTTTTTGTTTATTATTCATTTATATATTTGATATGAGTGTCACTACTGGCTGTGCTAGCAGCAATTGCCCACCACTAACTAGCCTTTGAAAAAGTGGTAGCAAGCTGCATTCTTGAACTGTTGCATTCCCTTTGGTGTAGGTACACAATGTTGTCGGGTAATGAGTTCCAGCAATTGGAGCTAGTGGCACTGAAGGAACAGGGCAGCACGGTGGCTCAGTGGTTAGCACTGCTGCCTCACAGTCCAGCCTCGGGCAACTGTCTATGTGGAGTTTGCACATTCTCCTTGTGTCTGTGTGGGTTTCCTTCCACAATCCAAAAATGAGCAGGTTAGGTGAATTGGCCATGCTAAATTGCCCATTGTGTTCAGGGACCTCTAGGTTAGGGGCATTAATCAGGGGTAGATATAAGGAAATGGGTCTAGGTGGGTTACTCTCTGGGGATTTGGTGTGGACTTGTTGGGCCAAAGGGCGGGTTTTCACGCTGTCGGGATTCTATGAACAGCGACTTATTCCCACGTCTGGACTGGGAGTGGCTCAAAGGGGAACTTACAGATGGTGCTTTTCCCTTTAATCTGGTGCTCTTGTTTTCTGGATAGAGGGAGTTATGGGTTTGCAAGGTGCTATCTCAGGACTCTTGGTGAATTTCCGCAATGCATCTTATAGATGGTATACATGGCTGCTATTAAACGTCAATGGTGCAGGAAGTGAACATTTTTAGGCATAGTACCAATCACAAGAGCTGCTTTGTTCTGGACAGTGTCAAGCTTCTTGAGTGTTGTTGAAGCTACACTCTACCAGGCAAGTGGGAAGCATTCCATCACACTCCTGACTTGTGCCTTGTAGACCGTGGACAATTTTAGGAGTCAAGCAGTAAACTATTCACTATAGGATTTCTAGCCTCTGACACGTTCTTCTAGCCACCGTATTTATGTGACTATTCCAGTTCAGCTTCTGGCCAAAAAGAACACCCAGAATGTTGTTTATTGGAGATTCAGTGAAAGTTATACCATTAAATTTGAAGATTCAATGGTTAGATTCTCTCTTGTTGGAGATGATTACTACCCAGTACATCTGTGGCATGAATATTACTTGTCACTTGTCAATCCAAGCCTGAATATCATACTGCTGCATTTGAACATGGACTGCTTTAGTGTCTTTGCACTCATGAAAGGTGTTGAACATTGTGCAAATATCAGCAAAGATCTCCACTTACGACCTTATGATGGAGGAAAGGTTATGTAAATGAAGCAGTTGAAGATGCTTGGGCCAAGGACACCATTCCGAGTAATTGCTACAGAAATGCCCTGGAGATAAGATAACTGACCTCCAACAGCTGCAGGGACTTTCCTTTGGGACAGATAAGTGGTGTGTCTTCACTCTGATTTCATTGATTCTCCTTGATGCTACACTCAGTCAAATGCAGCCTTGATATCAAGGTCAGTCTAGAAAGGTGGTAAGGACAAGCCAGGGAACTATAGACCAGTGAGCCTGATGTTGGTGGTAGGCAAGTTGTAGGAGGGAATCCTGAGGGACAGGATATACATGCATTTGGAAAGGCAAGGACTGATTAGGGATAGTCAACATGGCTTTGTGCGAGGGAAATTATGTCTCACAAACTTGATTGAGTTTTTTGAAGAAGTAACAAAGAAGATTGATGAGGGCAGAGCAGTAGATGTGACCTACATGGACTTCAGTAAGGCGTTCGACAAGGTTAGCAAGGTTAGATCTCACGGAATACAGGAAGAACTAGTCATTTGGATACAGAACTGGCTCAAAGGTAGAAGACAGAGGGTGGTGGTGGAGGATTTATTTTTCAGACTGGAGGCCTGTGACTAGTGGAGTGCCACAAAGATTGATGCTGGGTCCTCTACTTTTCATTATTTATATAAATGATTTGGATGTGAGCATAAAAGTATAGTTAGTAAGTTTGCAGATGACACCAAAATTGGAAGTGTAGTGGACAGCAAAGAAGGTTACCTCATATTACAACGGGATCTTGATCAGATGGGCAAATGGGCTGAGAAGTGGCAGATGGAGTGTAATTCAGACAAATGTGGGGTACTGCATTTTGGGAAAGCAGAATTTACACACTTAATGGTAAGGTCCTAGGGTGTGTTGCTGAACAAAGAGACCTTGAGTGCAGGTTCATAGCTCCTTGAAAGTGGAGTGACAGGTAGATAGGATAGTGAAGAAGGTGTTTGGTATGCTTTCCTTTATTGGGCAGAGTATTGAGTACAGGAGTTAGGAGGTCATGTTGCGGCTGTACAGGACATTGGTTAGGCCACTGTTGGAATATTGCATGCAATCCTAGTCTCCTTCCTATCAGACAGATGTTGTGAAACTTGAAAGGATTCAGAAAAGACGTACAAGAATGTTGGCAGGGTTGGAGGATCTGAGCTATAGGGAGAGGCTGAACAGGCTGGGGCTATATTCCCTGGAGCGTTGGAGGCTGAGGGGTGACCTTCTAGAGATTTATAAAATCATGTCGGGCATTGATAGGATAAATAGACAAAATCTTTTCTCTGGGGTGGGGGAGTCCAGAACTAGACGGCATAGGCTCAGAGTGAGAGGGAAAAGATATAAAAGAGACCTAAGGGGCAACTTTTTCACGCAGAAGGTGGTACATGTATGAAATGAGCTACCAGAGGAAGTGGTGGGCGCTAGTACAATTACAACATTTAAAAGGCATCTGGATGGGTATATGAATAGAACTGGTTTGGAGGGATATGGGCCAGGTGCTGGCAGGTGGGACTAGATTGGGTTGGGACATCTGGTCAGCATGGACAGGTTGGACCGAAGGGTCTGTTTTTATGCTGTACATCTCTATGACTCTGAATTTCAGCTCTTTTATTAATGTTTGAACCAAGGCTGTAACAAAGTCAGGGGCAGAGTTGTCTTGGTGGAACCCAAACTGAGAATCAATGAGTGCGTTATTGCAACGTGAGTGCTGCTTGGTAGCTCTAATGGTCATGCCTTTGTTGATGAGCAGTCATTGGTCACATCAAATTTGCCCTGCTTTTTCAGTTTAGTGCATTCCTGGGCAATTTTCCTCACTTTCGAGTAGATATTGTAGCTGTTCTGGAACAGTTTGGTATGGGCATATCAAGTTCTGAACAACACATCTTCCATACTATTGTTGGTATGTTGTCTGGGCCCACAATCTCTTCAGTATCTAGTGCCTTCAGGCATTTCTTGACATCATGTTTAGTGAATCAATGCTTGAAGACTATTATCTGAGAGGTTGGGAAACCTGGAGGAAGCTTTTTGTGAAACCTTGCAATGCAAAAATTGGCTACCATATTGGTACTTGACTTGGGTTGCCAAATTCCAACAATTCAAAACTAGTTATTTAGTTATTAGACACTTTGCAAGAGGTCCCAAGGTGATATAAAGTACTACTGTAATACAATTCTCTTACAATTTATTTCAGTCTTAAATGGCCTTATTGAAGGTCAATTCACAGACAGAAAGAATATTTATTTTTATGTCTTATGTTAGTTGTACTGATGTCTGACAAGATCTTGTCTGAGAACACAACAAATCACTTAAAGGGTTTTTGGTGAGGCATAAGTTGTGTCAAAATTGAAGATCAGCTAAATGCCAATTTTCCTCATGCTAATGACTTGACTAGTAAAATTTCATATGTACTATCTCTTGCGTTGCAGTTTCTCAAATTTATTTGTGTAAGGATTGCGGATGACATTGAAAACTCTTTTTTTTGCCCATTTCTAGTTGGTGTGGAAACCAGTAATTTTATAGATCCCAATTATGAACCACTCTAGTAGCTGTGGTAATAGTGATTCATAATAAAATATTGCCTATTGATTTTGAAGGAGCGTTGATATGTCCCTAACTCAAGCAGTGAGCTATTTGGATAGACTTCTCAAATGTTGTGTTTTCTCAGCATTAGAGGTTGCAAGGAAGGGTAGTGCTGTCAGAAGCTAATGTTGTTGCCATGTTACAATGTGTCCTGGAAGCCTTAGAATGTCTTTGTGCACTTGTGATAGAGGAAATAGACATTGAATTTGATGGCAGGGACAACAAATATGTGAATTTTGTGTTCTGAATGATATCAACATGCTTGTGGGTGTGCAATTGTATCCACTTAAGTCAGGTTTCTTGTTTGAAACTTATATAAGATGGAAGAGGTTTAAAAAATCGGAGCATCCATCCTCTTCCCTACTCTTTTAGTTATGGCACTAATGTGGCAGGTCCAGTTAGGCTTTTGGTAAGCCATATGTTTGCTGACATCAATGCATGATGATGACTGCCAACTGTGTTTCACATAATATTGGCAATTTTAAAAATTGAGAGAAAAGTTCTACTTGTTATAACACTTTATTTCTCTAACCTGACAAAATATTTCATTCAGACTCTGTCTTTAATTTCATTGCCACTCTTTGTTACTATATTTATGACAGTTACCAATTTTAATACCCATGCTCCTTGATGTCAACAAATGTAGTCTTTCTGAGATGGCAAACATGTAGCGATGGGCTCGATTAATGAATTCTCAAGCAATCATGAGCGAATTCACATATAAATCGGGATGACAATGAATTTCCTTTTACCGAGTTATTTTAAAACTTACTGGCTATAAAATTTCTCAGCCATTCCTTCTTTGCTAATATTAATACACTGAAATTGTGGCAGAAACCCTGCTAACGTATTTCCAATACTTTATCGAGGTCTGCACTTGGCCCATCACTGCATATTTAGGACCTTAACAATTTTTTCCTTTACAGTATTATGGCTGGACATCTACACACCTTTGTGATTGGAATAACACCTGTACTCTCAAAAGTTACTTTGCTCCTGAAACCAAAATTTATATTCAGGAAAGCTCTATATTTACTTGAAGGAAAACCTCAAAAATCTTTCTGAATGGTCTACAGCTGTTGTTTTACGTTAGAATTCTGTTGCGTGCAATACCTCAAGCCAGGCAAAAACATACACATATTATTGTCCTTAAATTTTACATGAACAGGATGATTTTGATTTTATAGGACCTTGGCACGATGTCAAATAGGTGAATGCATTACAGCAGCCCTGTTCATATCAACAAATCATTGGAAATAAAGATTGGAAGAGATGTCAAACAGGCTGTTCATTTGTTATCATCTATTTTATGATACCACAGTCATAAGTACCAACCCAATTGGATTTCAAGCAAGATGACTTGTCAATCTATGTCTATTTACTTTGAGGGAACATCTGGATTGATCACGTATATTACTCAAATCCATTTGGATTGACTGTAAGACAAAGAGTTCTCCTGATAATTGTTCCCTCACGCTCTGTTTTCGTTAACAATAAATTGGATAAAAAAGACATTACAAATATAACATACTCTGCAGAATGTTCTGAAATTGGATGCCTAAACCACTGTCCCTTTTTGACGTTTTCTATTCAATCTCCATCATCTTAATTAAATGTAGTCAATCATTGAGGGTCACTTTAGAATTGATCAACAAATTTTCCTTGCATAAGATTAATCATTTTGAGAGTGTCCATCCTATGGAATACTTTAAAATTTTACATGTGAATACCAGATGGATTGTTAATCTGTATGCAATCAAACTCTAACTTGTTGTGTGTATCAGCACTTGTCTAGTTAGTTCTCTAATACCGCACTGCCCTTCCCCCATTCACTCCTTTCTATTATGTGAGCTGCAATCTCTGCAAGGAAATTAATTCCATAAATCTAGATTTAGTCATTAATAGTGTATCCCCTGTGGCATTGCTGATAGTAAATCACATCTGTCTGTATTACATTTTTGTCTCTTTCCTGATTAAGTGGAGTGGATTTGCTGTTGGGCTAAAAGGAAGGTATTGAAGAAGGTTTGAGGTTTGACCTCATTCTGTATATGCTCACAGACCCTATTTAGTTCCCTTAGAATTGTTTGCACATTCTTTCAACATGACCTATTATTTCTTGCTGAAACATTATCCCTTTAAGTTTTGCACAGAAGTCACTTAAGGACTCTAATTTTCTCTGGGTTGCTTTTCATCTACATCATAGCACATGGTTCAAGCTACAAAGAACATATTTAACTGAGATCCACCAGCTTGCCTCACAGTATTTGGCATTGTATGTAGAATTACGTTAGATGTACAGCACAGAGTAGGTCATTTGGCTCCAAAGTCCATGCCAGTGGCTATGCACATTCAAGCTTTCTTCCAATCTTCTTCATCACACATTACTTGCATGATCCTTGATTCATTCCTCCCTCATTTATTTATTTTGTCACTATCTTATTTGGAACAATGTTGGAATGTATTTATGAGTTGTACAAGATTTGTGAATTTTGCATTGCTTTTAAGGTAAAATGAAGAGACTCTTGTGACTGATCCTAAATGTTTTCTGGCAGCAAGCCTGAGTAGTTTGATTTTTAGAGATTAAAAGAAGGTGCAAGATGTTTACATGAAGTAACAATGGCAGCAGCTTGTCTGCCAAAGATGGATGGAATGGGAGATTCTAAAGTCCCATAAGTGTTCAGAATGTTATGTCGTGAACAATAATGCTTCAAAATGCCTCCAAGGTAAGAGTGGCAACATGGTGACTCTTCCAAGACGAGAGGGGCACATGACGACTCAGTGGTTAGAATTGCTGCCTCATAGCATAGGGACACGGTTCAATTCCACCATCTATGTTTATGCATTCTCCCTATGTTTGCATGGGTTTCCTCTGAATGCTCACCCAAAGATGTGCAGCTTAGATGGATTAACTGTGCTAAATTGTCTGTGGTGCCTGGGATGTGCAAACTACATCGATCAGCCATGGGAAATGCATGGCTACAGGAATAGGGTAGTGGTGTGGGGTCTGGGTGGGATGCTCTTTGAAGGGTTGGTATAGACTCAATGGGTTGAATGGCCTGTTTCCACATGATAGAGATTCTATGATTCCATGATTGAGGCCTCAAGAATAGCTAATCAACATTACTAAATGGGAATAAAGTTCATGTGATTCACAATGCCATGGACATATGCTTCTTTCTGGGGACTGGAGAAGGATCTAAGATATCCCTTAAAATTCTCAAACATGTTAACCTGCCAGGATCAAGGAAACAGTAGCGAAAATAGCATTTAAATGCTAGAGTCAAAAAATGTGGTGCTGGAAAAGCACAGCTGATCAGGCAGCATCCAAGGACCAGGAGAGTCGACATTTCGAGCATTCACTCTTCATCAGAAAATCATTGAAATGCTAAAGTTTGCCATTCAATAGTTAGAGCTCATGCTCAGATTGATAAGACCAAATTCCTGAAGAGTTAAAACGTGGCTGGAAGGTTTGCTTAGCTTGTACTAGATCTCCAGGAAAATTATATCATGATGAAACTCAATTCTGATTTTAAAAAAAAGACAGGAGATAAAAAGATAGAATGACAAGATCTCATGGAAGCAATTTTTCTGGATAATTTAGAAAGTGAACAGTCAAGGTTGTGAAGATGAGTCCTGAGTTGCAATATTGATTTTTCCCAAGGTGCCAATTTGACAAAGTGACTAAAATATTCACTCAGAACAGGAACCTGGAGCACTGCTATCGAGTTGATTGACAAAATGCCAATGAGCACTCATTATAGAGACTCCACAGTTTTTTGGTAGTTAACACTTCAGTTGATACCTTATCCTATCAGAGCCAGCTGACTGGACATTGTCACGATCCCAGCTGATGTCATTATTGGATGTCAGATCCCAGACTGAAATCTGGTTTGATAAATAATGTATTTTTTAGACAAATGATCTAATGAGGCCATTTCCTAAATCATTAGCATGCAATGCTGTAGATCTGCTTTTAAGAATAAATTGGAAGGTTACTTTGCGAAAGAAATGAAAATAAATTTGAATAAATCAAGCTTTAATACAATTTTAATAATTTAGAAACACAGCAAACATACAATATTCCATCTACCCAACATCATCCTTTTACATTATTCAACCACCGAAGAGGACTCCCTTCTATAGATTTGACTCTAATGAAAGAACACAGCTTAAACCTTGTGTCACACTATAATGGATATAATTAGTATAGTAAATAGTCAGTTGCATTAAAAAAACAAGAGCCTTGCCATATCTCTATCTTAGAGTAGGTGTTTGTCCACCATAGACATCATCTAGAATTTGACCTGACATCAAGCGAATATTGGATTTGTGGCTGACTCCCAGTCCCAGATGACACTCGACATTAGGATAATTAAGTTTGCAACTTAATTTTACGGGTAATCCGAAGAAAAATTTTACGGCAAAGTCAAAACCTGTTATTTGTCTTTGTAGATGCTGTGTGACCAGCACTGCTTTTCCAGGTGTTTACAAAAAGTGGGATATCTGTTGAAGTAGGAAATACAACCAATAAAAGTGTCATGGAATTAGATTAATACATTGGAAATAATAATTTACCATATATGTAGGACAGAAGACTCATCTTTTTATTATTTATGATGGAATATCATTTCTTAAATACAGGTTAATAGTCATTGGTCCCATGACCTCCCAGTTTAAGAAAAACAGCAAAGTTAACCTGATATCAAATTACTTTGGATTTATAAATGAACATTAATTACCATGCTAATTCCCAAACTAACCAGATTAACCTAATGATCATATTTCCATTACAAACAAACAGGATCTAAGGGAATTTATTATTTCTCTGATTTGCTCAGCTAGTCTTGTTTGCTCAATTGGACCTCATCATTCCATACATTATGCATTGCATTGTTCCACAGAGAACAGTGTACCAATGTCTCTGCTGAAAGTACAATCAAATATTGGCTGAATCAGTCCCATCGTATAGTGAAGGGCCTGAGCCACAGCTTTATTCTTCTGTTCTGCATTTGTTTGTGTAACTGTGTAAATAGATCTCTGAGATCGGTGAAACATGGCCATAATGTTCTGGCCATATCTTGTAATAAATACTTCTCTTCAATGTTTAAAATTGACATTCAAACAGCAGTAGAAGTTGGGAATGGAGTCTTTTGTAAATAAGCATTAAAAAACAGAATTCATCTTGCCTACTAAGGCAACTTCGTTTAAAAGTTACATAGATTCTCAATGTCTGATTCAGTCATCCTCATAAATGGCTGATTTTTACAAAGCACATTTTAATTGAGATATCACAGCATCTAATTTGAGTACCTATTTCTGTGAGCTGTGCAACAGCTTACAACATTTCCAATTAACTGTGAGCTATCTGCCTACGTAATACATGATCTGTGCTTAACAAGGCTCATTATCATTATATTTCTAATTAACTTGTAATGTTTCTCTCTTGTCAATGTCACTCGAAGCACAAAGAACATGTTTGTACAGGATTTCCCTACACATTTGACACCTGCATTAATAATTTCACTACCTGTACACTGTATATTTAGCATTGTAGGTAAAAATGTTGGTATGCTTGAAAGATTTTGTTAAATATATATGATCATCATCCATCTTGATATTTGCCAACAAAAACCTATAAATTAATCAGCGGACTGCAATAACAATTTGCAACGATGGAAGCATGTGACTTTGATTATGTTATGCATGAAAAATAAGAATTCTTACATATTAAGGATTTCTTACAGGTGGACAGAAGATGACTCATGAGGAAAGTGTCAGGAAAAATTGAGCTTTATATCGTAAAGATGTGGGGACACTAGATTCACCGCAATTGCACTGTTCTTATGATTTAAAATTGGCTAAACTAGCACTGCTGATCACTAGGTTTCTGTAATTTATCCTTATCATTGAGCTACATGTTAGCTTTTTCCAACAAAACTGGGCACATCCAGGTCAAATTAATCACAATGTTTCCACTAAATACACCCATTTGTGGGCCATTTCGGTGATGCTAAAAAATGAAGGGCCTGAATTTTGCAATATGGGGATCAGTGCACAACTCAACTTAATTTGCGGAGGCACATTGGCAGCTTGAGGTAGTCCTGGCATATACGCGTGTTGAATTCAAAAGACAGTTATACTTCTGATTGCCATTTCTATCCTGGCTGGACGACTGCACAGTTTCCAGTGGGATTAGATGGCTATATCCCTGGAGACTTGGGCTTTTTATGCCATACAGAAACCTAGTGATCGGCAGTGCTAGTTTAGCCAATTTTAAATCATAAGAACAGTGCAACTGCGGAGAATCTAGTGTCCCCACATCTTTACGATCTAAAGCTCAATTTTCCCAACACTTTCCTCATGAGTCATCTTCTGTCCACCTGTAAGAAATTGTTAATATGTAAGAAATCTTATCTTTCATGCATAATTTAATCAAAGTCACATGCTTCCATCATTGTAAATTGTTATTGCAGTTCACTGATTAATTTATAGGTTTTTGTTGGCAAATATCAAGATGGATGATGATTATAATTTATTATAAAGATTTACTAAGAGCAGATATAAAGCCTGCTGAGGAGTGCAGATCGATGTAAATCAGCTGTAACATCAAACCACTATAATACCACAGTGACCAGAAATCTTGATACAGTTCACCCATGTTTATCCTTCCCAACCCAGCCACATTGACTTCCTCTCCTGGCAATGGTCACTCTCAACATTTTTGATGGAAGATGGGAGAGGGTGAACATTGTCGGGCATGGAAGCAGAGGGTGGACATTGTTGGGCAATGAGAGTAGGAGAAGGTACAACCAAGGAGTGAAAATTGTTGGGGAAATAAGCAAGTAAGCAATGTCAGAGGTAAAGAAGGATGAGTATTATTGAGGGTGTGGGATGTTTGAATATTGTTGTAAAAGCTACAAGAATTTAAAACAGTTGATGCTGAAGAGTGCATTAAGCACTTCCTCACATGAAGATGTGACGTGGATTCTGATAGAGATGCAGCTTAGGATCACAAAGACTGTAAGAGTCTGAAAGGGTTAAATTCATTGCTATAGAAGGCTGTGGAAGCCAGGTCATTGAATATATTTAAGACAGGGATAGATAGGTTCGTGAATATCAAGGGGATCAAGGGTTACAGAGAAAAAGCTGGAGAATGGGATTGAGAAAATTATCAGCCATGATTGAATGGTGGAGGAGACTCAATGGGCTGAATGGCCTAATTTCTGCTCTTATGTCTAATGGTCTTAAATCTGAGAAATGCTTTAAAAACCAATCAATATGATGATATCATGTGGGCAAGTGCATTTAATACTTATAACCTATTAACCATAAATATATATGCACGAGTGGTCTTGTATCACAATGGTACAGCCCCCTCCTTTGGACAGGAAGATCTGGGTTCAAGTCCCACCTGTCCTAATGGTGTGCTATAACAACAGGTCTCTGAACAGGTTAATTTCTTTTACATATACATAAGCATGGGAGAGGAGAGTTTAATTCCAACATGCTATCATCTGATTGAATCAGAACCAGACACTGCATCTGTTGGTCTGAATCTGGTTGTTATTCTGAAAATGCTGTATCATATTGTTTGAATCAAACACCCTAAAAGTATTCATTGCCCATCTTTGAAGACAGAACAGTACCACACAGGAACAGGCCCTGCGGCCCAATATGTCTGTGTTGACCACAACACCATTCCAAACAAATCCCCTCTGCCTGCACATAGTCCATTCCACTCTAATCCCTGCCTGCTCATGTGTTTGTCCAAATGCCTCTTAAACTTTGTTAATGTATCTGCTTCTACCACTTCCCCTGGCAGTTCTTTCCAGGTGTAAGCTTCACATCTAATGTAAGAATAGCATTGAGGGCTATTGCAAAACAACAACCAGCACTTTAAGGTCAATAGAAATGTTTACATGTTGAAAGCTAACACTAAACTCAAGGTCTCCCTCTCATTGTGAAATGTTTCAGTTGATGATTATTCAGTTTTCTGAAAAAATACTCAATAGGTCTTTCTGTCTACTCGCCATCTTCTTGCAAGCAGAGAGCAGTGACACCCATACCATTTTCATCGATAGCCAACTTGAAAGGGTTTGTGTAATTAGGTGTGCCTGACATTTGGGCCATGGTTAACACAGCTTTCAGATGGTCAAATGCCTTCTGGCAGTCCCCTGTCCACTGAAATTTTTTGCACTTCTTCAATAAGTCATTCAGTGGAGCAACCATACTGCTAAAATTCCACATAAACTTTAGATAAAAAACACTCAGTCACAGGAATTGTAGTGCTGATTTCTTTGTCAATGATATGGGAAATTCCCCATTAAGCTGTGTTTTCACATCTTATGGGGCCATTTGTCCATATGCAATGATGTGGCGCAGGAACATGGCATGGGCTTTTACGAACTCACTCTTAGCTCGGTTTATTACCAAGACCCGCCTCCTGAAGTCGATCAAACAATTCTGATCGATTCTCTAAATGCCCCTTCCCTGTGTGACTAAAATTCACCAGATTGTCGACGTACACCACACAATTGGGTAATCCAGTAATGACTTTATTAGTTACTCTTGGAAATATGGCTGGCATATTTTTCATACCAAATGGCATGACTTTAAACTTGTACAGTCCATTCGGTGTCACAAAAACTGAAATTTCCTTCACTCTTTCAGAGAAAGTACCTGCTAGTATCCTCTGAGTAAGTCCAACTTGGAAATATAAGTTGTTTGTCCCACCTTCTCAATAAAGTCTTCCAAACATGGAATAGGATAGGAATCAGAGTTTGTAACTGCATTGACTTTGCGATGGTCTACACATAATCATTGGGTACCATCTGGTTTTGGTACCATCACTATAAGTGAGCTCCAGTCATTGCAACTCACTTCAATTATGAGTATGTCTTTGAGCAAGCATTCAATCTCTTTTTGAACCTGTGCCTCCTTTTGCTAGATGAACCTGAGAAATTGTGGAAAAGAGAAATCCTCAGGTGGCAAAGGAAAAGGAGATCTCATTGAAAGTAGAAAAGATAATTTGCCACAGGATAAAAAGGAAACCCATCAGGGGAAAGAGAAGCAACACCATCTTTCTATAACCCACCGGTAATGGTGTACTTCTCTTCATTTCTCATCTGTGTGAATATGTGATGGTCTCCATTTCCTCATCAATATGTCATTTTTAAGACAGTAATATTCTGGGATACACTCAAATTCTTCTTCAGTGCCTGCTTTTTTAAATAACTGGTTCAGTTTTTCACTTTTTGTTGTAACTCAGTTAATTTCTCTGATCTAAAGATATTCACTTTGTCCTCCAGCTGTTCTTGTTTTTTCTCAACCATTTGATCAAACATGGTCTCTGATAATTTTACTTCAACTTCATTATCTTCATTCTTTTATTTCTCCTCCTGCTTCAACCAGTAGCTTTTTAACCAATTATCACACAGTCAGGAAAAATCCCAGGATATATTTCCTACAACACCTCAATTGCCTGAATTTCCACTGACCTTTCAACTACAGTAAATAACACTCCTGCCTGTGATCCAGCTATATCATTACCAAGGACAAATTGTATTACTGGAGCCAAGCATTTCTCCAGTACTCATACCACATTTCTCCGCTTTTCGCCAGTCACTCCAACCTCACTTTACAAAATGCAGCACTTCTCATCTCACCTTGAATTCCACGTATCTCCACTTTTTCGGGCAATACTCCTTCTGAGTTACATATCTCATCATCTCTCACCAAAGACTGACATGTTCCCATATCTCTTAAATTGCAATTTATTCACCTGCTCTTCCAGCCATTTGTGAATCAACCTTATCCTCATAAGTAAATTAAAGAGATCTGGCACTTTCTTCTCAACCAACCTCCGACCAGGTTATACATTCTGGAGCAGTTTTTTAAGCTTCCACTGTGCTGTCCTTTACTACTTTAACAAAATTCACTGGCTTATCTAATTTTCCCACATACGTCTTCTCTGTGATTTTTCCAAACCACCAACACTGAGAGTTCATGTGGCCTACTTTATTGCAATGAAAACACCTGCACTTTTTAACTTCTCTTTCCCCCAATGGGTTTCTTTTTTATTCTGTGATAAGTTATCTTTACTACCTTCAATGAGATTTCCTTTTTCCTGACCACCGAAGGAATTTTCTTTTCCCCAATTTCTCAGGTTTTCCCCACCGATTGAAATTGATGTCAGAAGCCAAACTTTGATTTATGAATGAACTCAAAATCATCGGATATTTCAGTTGCTAATCTTGCAGCTTTAAGTCTACTCCTCCACATGATTTCTCGCTACTCCAGGAAATGAATATTTGAACTCCTCCAAAATAATGATCTCTCTGAGAGCATTGTATGATTGACCTATTTTCAATGCCATTATCCACTTATCAAAATTACTTGTTTTGGATCTTTTCAAATGTTATGTACATTGACCAGGTTCCTAAAGATTTACCAGTAGTCTTCTAGCACTAGCTCATATGGACTTAAGATGGCATTTTTCACCTCATCATACTCCCCAGATAATTCGTCTGATCATGATGCAAATACACTACCTACCAATTTTGTTTGGATGGACAATACCCACATGGTCACCGGCCAATTCATTTATATAGCAAAATTCTCAAATTAAATAAAAGAGGCTCCTACATTCTTCTTGTTGAACCGAGGCAACACTTGGACATATTTAAACAGATGCCCACCAGGTCTTTGGCTCCAATAGGACTGCTTTCCATCACTGTCCTCATCTCTACATCTACCATTTCAAATTGACTTTGAGTTATGAGTACCAACCTCTGAAGTTCAAAAACTCTTTCTTTCTTCTGTTAGGGCCTTCACTTCCTTTTATTTTTATTCTGCCAGGACTATTCTCTCCTTCTGCTTTCAAATGTGATTCAAACTGTTTCATTTCCTTTTCATGATCAAGCTGCTTCATTTGTAATTGAATTTTAGCCATTTCCAATGGGATTTCTGGCAACTATAAATGTTGAGCTATTACTGCAATTGCATGATCAAAGGTAACCCCAATTCCATCTTGTCTGCCAATTCCAAAAGCTTTGCCTTGCTCATGTTCGAAAAACTCCCGAAGTGACTTCTTCCTCCCCAGGAAACTCTTAGCAGTTGAAAGAGCCATTATTATACAAGGCACACACCCTGGTTAAGCCAACTGAAAGTAATACCGGAAATAAAAAGGACCAACACTCACCACTCACTGCCTTTGAGTCCAATTATCCTAAACGCAACCTGGAATTGGAGATTTTGATTGCAACAAGAGCCCCAAATTTGTTATGGACCAGACCAAACCACCTCAAAATACATTAGGAAGATAGTCTAGACTCTAACCTTTTCTCATTTTAAAGGAAAGCGTAAGGCATTGCATTCCAGATGCAATACAATGGATCAAACTACACTTAGCAAAACACATTTTAGTTTTACACTACAGTTAAAATACAAACAAAATAAAAATAAAAGAAAATTGGCTGAACTGTAACTATTCAAATGCTTAATAAAATAAAATGCATTTTAACTACTACTAATTAACTGTTACAATATTGTAACATCATATAAACATACCCTTGGCAAAGGGAAATTCAGTAAAATGGATTGTCTCACATGCAATTCTAGAAGCAAGAGAACTTCAGCTTTTAGCTGTAGCAGAGAGGAATAAGAATTTCCACATCCACCTTCAAGACCCCAGCAACTCCAGAAAGCTAAACCCAAACTCCTGCTTCTAAGGGAGCTCAACCTCACACATTCAGGCTGCTTCTATTGTTTCAACTTCAAAAAAAAACTAAAGCCTCACAAGCTGTTCACTCTTCTGGCTTTGAGCATACTGCTTGTACCTCTGTCTCAATCTTTCTTCATAAAATAAACCAGGACAAAATAACCCCTTAAAGCCATTATACTGGCTTCAGCCAGATGCAGTATACCACAGGCATATGTCATATTGATAGTGTTATATCTTAATGTAGCTGGCTTCATCAAAGGAAAGGGTTCAGTTTTGTCAATCGATAACTCATCTGTGATCCTTGCAGAACATACTAAAGATCTGTGCCAGGAACCCCAGAAGCTGCCACGATGCCTTTCATTTTAAACTCCCTTGCTTTTGCTATATTTGAAGGCTCAGATGCCTCACAAGGGTACCTACTGGGAGATGATGGTTACCCTTTAAAATCATGGCTAATGACTCCATCACGAAATCCTGACTGAGGCACAACACAGATAGTCTTTCACTTGGACCATTGTTGATAGGATTCCAGAAGGTGAAGTTATAATACATGGATTAATCTGGAGAAGGTCCTTGCAGTACAATCCAGACAAGGCGTATGGCATAATCCTTGCATCCAAATCATTTATGTAAATGACAGTAAGTAAAGGACCCAGTACCAATCCTTGTGGCACTCCACTGGTCACAGGCCTCCAGTCTGAAAACAACCCTCCACCACCATCCTCTGTCTTCTACCTTTGAGCCAGTTCTGTACCCAAATCGCTAGTTCTCCCTGTATTCCGTGAGATCTAACCATGCTAACTCGTCTCCCATGGGGAACCTTGTCAAACGCCTTACTGAAGTCCATATAGATCACAACTACTGCTCTGCCTTCATCAATCCTCTTTGTTACTTCTTCAAAAAACTCAATCAAGTTTGTGAGACATGATTTCCAACGCACAAAGCCATGTTGACTATCCCTAATCAGTCCTTGCCTTTCCAAATACATGTATAACCCAACCCTCAGGATTCCCTTCAACAACTTGCCCACCACTGACATCAGGCTCACTGGTCTATCGTTTCCTGACTTGTCCTTACCACCCTTCTCAAACAGTGGCACCACGTTAGCCAACCTCCAGTCTTCCAACACCTCACATGTGACTATCGATGATACAAATATCTCAGCAAGTCACCCAGCAATCACTTCTCTAGCTTCCCACAGAGTTCTAGGGTACACTTTATCAGGTCCTGGGGATTTATCCACCATTATGAGTTTCAAGACATCTAACACTTCCTCCTCTGTAATATGGACATTTTGCAAGGTGTCACCATCTATTTCCCTACAGTCTATATCTTCCATAACCATTTCCATAGTAAATATTGATGCAAAATACTCGTTAAGTATCTCTCCCATTTTCTACACTCCACACAAAGGCCGCCTTGCTGATCTTTGAGGGGCCCTATTCTCTCCCTAATTATCCTTTTGTCCTTATTGTATTTGTAAAAACCATTTGGATTCTCCTTAACTCTATTTGTCAAAGCTATCTTATGTCCCCTTTTTGCCCTCCTGATTTCCTTCTTAGGGTTGGGATATCTGGTTGGCATGTTTCCATGCTGTACATCTCTATGACTCTGTGATAAGTATACTCCTACTGCCTTTATACTCTTCTAAGGATTCACTCGATCTATCCTATCTATACCTTACATATGTTTACTTCTTTTTCTTAACCAAACCCTCAATTTCTTTTAGTCATCCAGCATTCCCTATACCTACCAAACTTTCCTTTCACCCTAACAGGAATATACTTTCTCTGGATTCTCATGATCTCATTTCTGATTTTTCTCATTTTTCAGCTGTCCCTTTACCTGCAAACATCTGCCCCCAATCAGCTTTTGAAAGTTCTTGCCTAATACCATCAAAATTGGCCTTTCTCCAATTTAGAACTTCAACTTTTAGATCTGGTCTATCCTTTTCCATCACTATTTTAAATCTAATAGAATTATGGTCGCTGGCCCCAAAGTGCTTCCCCACTGACACCTCAGTCACCTGCCCTGCCTAATATTTTGATGATAACCTTACCTTGTTACTATTGCTGCTGAATTTTTCATTTATACCCTTTATTGTGACTAGGTTTCCTGATACTTTGTTTACCAACCACTGGAGCTCTCTATTTACACAAATTCTAAAGTCAACATCTGATGTCACATTCATTCTCTCTCACGTTCTTCATAATCTCCCCTTTATTGGAAATTCCCCTCCAATTAACTCCCTATTATTGGCAGAAGATTCAGCTAGCATGACCATAAACAATCGGAATTTACTTTGAAAGGTTTAGATTAGATTACTTACAGTGTGGAAACAGGCCCAACAAGTCCACACTGACCTGCTGAAGCGCAATCCACCCAGACCCATTTCCTTACATTTACCTCTTCATCTAAAACTACGGGCAATTTAGCATGGCCAATTCACCTAACCTGCACATTTTTGGACTGTGGGAGGAAACTGGAGCACGCGGAGGATACCCACGCAGACACGGGGAGAATGTGCAAACTCCACACAGACAGCCGCCTGAGGCAGGAATTGAACCAGGGTCTCAGGCGCTGTGAAGCAGCAGTGCTAACCACTGCGCCACCATGCCACCCACAGGTTCTGTGTGTCTCACCCACCCTTCATGGTCTCCTCAAAAATACTGCCTTTGAGGAAATTGTTAATTGCTCTCTCTACTTTAAATTAATTATCAGTGTCTATTCTACTCCTATTGTATGAAGTGCACTGGAATATTGCACTATGCTAAAGGTGTTTCATAAATGCGTATTGTTGTATGTTGCAACATTAGGGAATTCTTGTGAGATTTTAAGTTACAACTTTTAAGCTCTATCGACAAATTTGCATATTCTATTTTCCTGTTGATCCTGTTAATTATTGCTGAGAGCTTGTCTCAGTTTATGACTCAATTATTAGTTAGAGTATTGTAGTTGGTGACCTCACATCATTTAATGTGCAATCTAAATTAGGACCACAGCCTCGACATAAAAATCTTTTTGACCTGGCCACGAGTACCATTTTGTCAAGGTATGTTGGAGCATCAAATTTGTTAAGTCTGGTGATTGTTGGGCTGGTGCTAAATAAACTAATCATGAAAGTTGCCAGATTCATGTAAAAATGCAATTGGTTCACCAATGTGCTTTAGTAAAAGAGATCTCTCATCCTATTGACTTGGCAGACTCTTAATATACTTGGGACAACAAGAGATGGTCAATAAATGTAGCCTTCCTGCCATCACCCACACTATCATATCTATGCAGTGTAGCACTTATAGGCCAACTGACTATGGGTTGCAAGATGAACTTTAATCACACAGCAATGGAATCTCTCAGTGTTGGTTCACAAATTACTAAAAAGGATTACATGTTATTGGGTAATTAAATAACCTGACTTGGAAAATCCCTCCAAAACCTAATTTACAAAATCATTATCAATAATTCATTTTAGTTATTGACATGTAGTTCTCCTTTATTTAATCTTCTGTTAATGTTTTCTGTTTGAAAATATTACCCAGATTTTGTGCAGTGCAGTCAGAAACAAAACAAAAAGGATCATTCTACTTTGCTGAGATGACAAAGAATGTTGGGTTATTTATCTTTGGTTGAAAAAGGCAAATCAGATATTTCTCTTGACCAAACGTGACTCACTAAATATCATTTAAAACTCCTTCAAAAGGTACTGACGAGGATATCATACCACAGACACCACAAGCAATGTACAAATTTACAGTAGGAATACTCCACATTGAATGTTGTTTCCACCACATTGGCAATGAGAGCTGAAACTCCACAAGTGTTTGAAATAAGCAACAAGAATTCCAAGGATTAATAGCAATGGCATTACCAATTTAAAAAAAAAGATGACCACTCAATGGACTGCATTTGTAATCAGAGGATCTTTCTCTATGCTTTGTTGCAAGATCTTTTCCAATACTAGAGCAGTATTTAATTCTGGGATTTGCTTTCTGAAAGGGGAGCCAGCATGCACAACTGGGCAGCTTTTTAATTGGCTACCATTCCGATCAAGCGTGCAATGGAATTTCACTGAGAAAATTCAGCACAGTGAGTAGAGTCACAGAGTCATAGAAATGTACAGCATGGAAACAGACCCTTCGGTCCAACCCGCCCATGCCGACCAGATATCCCAACCCAACCTAGTCCCACCTGGCAGCGCCCGGTCCATGATACAAGCACATTACCAGATAATATTTGCTTTCCTTCTTTTCCCTATTTTCAATAAACTGAAACAGACTTAAAATGTTATTGGTTTGTTAACACAGCATATAATGTGAAATCAAAATTTATGCTAAATCTTTGGTTCTGTTCTTTATGGGCTCTTTGAACAGGATTTCTGTTCAGAATGGTATCTGTGCTTACATTGAGCAAATATGGCCCAGGACTAATGGAAGTGCAGAAATTATATATAAACAATTTGCTAAAGAAATTACATTGTTTGCTACTTCATCAGATATTCACCAACTTATTCTAAAATGTTTAAAATAATTAATACGTTACATTGGTCAGAACACAAAGAAAAACTCGGTCATTGTATCGATAATGCCATGATAGGTGCCGTCTTACACATTTGGCAATATCAAATCCTCCAAGTTAAATTTGAAGGATGTTTCCTCATAAGGGAGTAAAATATAGTAAATGTGGCAATTTAATCTGATTATAAAATCATAAAACAATTATGAAACTGAGAGATTATACATCTCATATGGTGCAAAAACATAATATACAGGCTATTTACTTTTCACACAAAATTCTTTGCCCCATCTCAGTCAAACACTGTTTTGATGACTTTATAAATGATGACATTTCTGCATTAGCTATATTTTCCTGTCTTGTAAATAAACATCCAACATTTTTAGCTTTGAGAAAACAACAAAACTAGACTTGTAATTTTGAAAGTGTCTCCAGTTAAGAAAAATGCACAGTTTTGCTATTTAAACCTATGACATTCAAAATCAAGTTCTATGGAATTTCCAGTCATAATTACTCTACTCATGGTGGTCATGTCTTCCGTTATTCAGGCCCTAACATTCAGAACTTCTCACGACACCTTTCATCTCAAACTTGTTTTGTTCCTTCAAGACATTTCCTGAAATTTACCTCTGTGACAACACTTTGGACAGTTACCTTCTTCAATATTTTACTCTGTATGTTGTGTTAGAATTATTTTACAGTAAAGCCTCAACTGAACAAGTGAATACAAGATCAAATTTTGACCCCGTGCTTGCTTCTGGGTGTATTAAGAATGTTACTCCTTTGTACCTCTCCCTGCACATATGTAACCAATTTGCCAGTGAGGAAAATACATTTCTTAATATCTTCAGTGATTTGGTGTCATACTTTATTTTATAATGCTCCTGCAAAGTGCCTTTGGACATTTCATTATGTTAAAGGTGCTGCATACATTTAAATTGTTCAGATAACCTAAGTACACTAAATGTTGTCAGCAAGTGAATCACATGCCCAGTTAGACATTACTTTTAAAATAACAGGATAATTATTGTTAGGGTACATGAGCTTTTGGACACTAAATTAAAGGGACAATCAAGTCATAACAAGATGGATATCAGATTCTTTTAAATTCATAAAAAGGAAGAGAAAGGCCTAAGTGTACATTGGCGCCTTAGAGAATGAGGCTGGGGAGATAATAATGGAGAACCAGGAAATGGCAGAGAAGTTGAACAAATACTTTGCATCAGACTTCACAGAAGAAAACACTAACAGCATTTCAAAATTATGAAATAATCAAGTGCAAAATTGGAAGATGAAATAAGCACAATAACAAACGTTAAAGAAAAAGTGCAAAGGCAACTAATGGGGCTAAAGATCAATAAGTCCCCTGGATGTGATGGGATACATCCAACGATACTGAAAGTTAAAGCTACAGAGGTAGTGTTTGCATTGTTACTAATCTTCCACGAATCCTTTGAAAGAGTCCTAAAGGTTTGGAAAACTGACAATGTAACACATTTATTCACAAAGAGAAGAAGATGAAAAAAAATGTAATTATGGTCCAGTTAGCTTAAGGTGTCTTACATGAAAATATTTATCTTTAATAAAGAACCTTTTAGAAATGCACAATATGATCAAGCAGATTCAGAATGGCTTTACAAAAGGGAAAATCAAGCCTGACAAATTTATTATAAATCTTTGAGAAGTACATGCAGTGTAGATAAAGATGTAATATATTTGGATTTTCAGAAGGCATTTGATAAGATACCACATGTTATGCTATTTAAGATAAGACCCGTGGTGTGGGAGGTAGTGTATTAACATGGCTGAAGAATCGGCTAACTGATAGAAGATAGCATTGGGATAAGGGTGGAATTTTCAGGATGGCCATTTGCAAGTCATAGAGTCATAGAGATGTACAGCATGGAAACAGACCCTTCCGTCCAGCCCATCCATGCCGACCAGATATCCCAACCCAATCTTCCAGCACCCGGCCCATATCCCTCCAAACCCTTCCAATTCATATACCCATCCAAATGCCTCTTAAATGTTGCGATTGTACCAGCCTCCATCACTTCCTCTGGCAGTTCATTCCATACACGTACCAGCCTCTGCATGAAAAAGTTGCCCCTTAGGCGTCTTTTAACGGGACCTTGATCAGATGGGCTAATTGGCTGAGAAGTGGCAGATGGAGTTTAATTCAGATAAGTGAAAGGTGCTGCATTTTGGGAAGCAAATCCTTAGCAGGACTTACACACTTAATGGTAAGGCCCTAGAGACTGTTGCTGAGTAAAGAGACCTTGGAGTCCATAGCTCCTTGAAAGTGGAGTCGCAGGTAGATAGGATAGTGAAGGAGGCTTTTGGTATGTTTTCCTTTATTGGTCAGATTATTGACTACAGGAGTTGGGAGGTTATGTTGCAGCTGTACAGGACATTGGTTAGGCCACTGTTGGAATATTGCGTGCAATCCTAGTCTCCTTCCTATCAGACAGATGTTGTGAAACTTGAAAGGGTTCAGAAAAGATTTACAAGGATGTTGCCTGGGTTGGAGGATTTGAGCTATCGGGAGAGGCTGGACATTCTGGGGCTGTTTTCCCTGGAGTGTCGGAGGTTGAGGGGTGACCTTATAGAAGTTAACATAATCATGAGGGGCAGGGATAGGATAAATATACAATCTTTTCCCTGGGGTTGGAGAGTCCAGAACTAGAGGGCATAGGTTTAGGATAAGAGGGGAAAGATATAAAAGAGACCTAAGGGGCAACTTTTTCACACAGGGGGCGGTACGTGTATGGAATGAGCTGCCAGAGGAAGTGGTATAGGCTGGTACAATTGAAACATTTAAGAGGCATTTGGATGGGTATATGAATAGGAAAGGTTTGGAGGGATATGGGCCAGGTGCTGGCAGGTGGGACTAGATTGGGTTGGGATATCTGGTCAGTATGGATAGGTTGGACCAAAGGTCTGTTTCCATGCTGTACATCTCTATGACTCTATGACTCTAAGTGGTGGGGATCTCACAAGAGCCAATAGGTTCAGTGATTGGACAAAAACTTGGCAGATGGAATATAATGTGGGGAAATGTGAGGTTATGCACTTTCGCAGGAAGCATGGAGGTGCTAGATATTATTTAAGAGGAGAAAGTGAGGACTGCAGATGCTGGAGATCAGAGCTGAAAAATGCGTTGCTGGAAAAGTGCAGCAGGTCAGGTAGCATCCAAGGAGCAGGAGAATCAACGTTTCAGGCATAAGCCCTTCTTCAGCTCTGGATATTATTTAAATGGAGAAAGACTGCAGAAAGCACAGATGGATATGAGAGTCATAAATCACAGAAAGTTGCCATCCAAGTTTAGCAAGTAATAGGGAAGGCCAATGTAAATTGGCCTTTATTTCAAAGAAATGGAAGTATAAAATAGGAAAAACTTGCTAAAACTGCAAATCACCTATCATGTCACAACTGCAACAGTTTTGGCTCCTTTATTTGAGGAAAGATATACCAGTATTGGAGGCAGTCCAGAGAAGGTTGTTTTTGGGAGAGTCTAGGACCAGAGGTCATAATCTCAGAACAATTACTCACTAAATATAAATAATCAGAATGTATGTAAAATGAATTAGAATAAATCAATGTTCGAGAGTAATGATTGCAAGCTGATAAGAAGCAATCTGTAGTTTCAATGTGAAGTACAGGCTTCAATATGCTGTAAGGGGTCAGGGATTGTATCCTTTGTATTCTATTAAATTAACTCTATTTGTATGAGCAATGTATTTGTCAAGGTTTTCTATCCATTGATTGCAACATTCTATGGAAATGAATCCTTTATTGCCTTAATTTCATATTCATAAGATCCTGAAAGTAAACTAGAGGGCAATAGTAATAACACAAACATGATTGCCTGCAATTTCTCTCATCCCTGTTTTGGTAGAGGGATTCATCCGTTTATTTTAGAAAGTAAGATCCTTGTTAAAATAGTGGAGAGGAATTTTGATGAACGTGTTAAGTGTTTGGGGTGCAGAGGAGGTTCACGAGGATGATTCCAGAATTGAGAGGGTTGGCTTATGAGGAGACATCGAGTAGACTGGGATTATACTCATTGGAATTTACAAGGATGTGGGGGGAATCATATAGAAACATATAAAAATATGAAAGGAATAGATAAGATAGAAGCAGGGAGGTTGCTTCCACTGGAGGGTGAAACTAGAACGAGGGAGCATAGCCTCAAAATAAGGGGGGGCAAATTTAAACTTGGTTGTGGAGGAACTTCTTCATCCAAAGGGTTATGAATCTGTGGAATTCCTGGCCCAGTGAAGCAGTTGAAGCTGCCTGACTGAATGTCTTTAAGGCAAAAACAGATTTTTGAACAGTAAAGTTATTACAAGTTATGGAGAGCTGGTGGGTAAGTGAAGTTGACCCCATGAAAAGATATGTCATGATCTTACTGAATGGCGAACTAGGCTTGATGGGCCAGATGGCCTACTCCTGCTCCTATTTCTTACATTCTTATGTTTAGAACTTTAACTTTATCGATCAGATTATTCTTCTCATCTTATACTCAATTTATATCAATAGAGTTCAACGGATTAAATAATAGAGAGCAAATTGCTTTAGCAGATGGCACAACAGAATCCAAAAAATTTGCCTTTGACAATTTTTCAAATTGAAAGTGTATAATTGGGTCATTTTCAGTAATTTTTCAAATTTCATTTTGATACAAAAATATCTCATGTCAGAAGATGATATCTGTGACGTGTCAAATGGCAAATATTTTGGTTCCATTGTGTCATCTGCCAGAACATATTGTTCTCTATTATTTAACCTTTTAAACTGTATCAATGCAAATGGAGTATTATTCTGCTCCAATTGTATAGACTCATCTGATCTGTATGGTTTGTAACTTTTAACAAATTAAGTGAACACAACATTAAGAGTTTGCCAATTGCACAAAAATATCCTGCCACTGACATATTGGAAAGAAATTAGAAGGCTGAATTGTATTAAGTGTCTTTGAAATAACAGCACAGAAATTAGCTGGGTTGATTGGATGGAGGCAACATGGGGTCACCAAACATTGGACGTCAAGCCTTGTTACCTTCAGAGCGGCAATCTGAAGCACGTGAAAAGACACAGAGAGAGAGAGAGAGAGAGAGACAGATAGATAACACAATTTCAATTTATGATTTGAAAATAACATTTGCCAGGAAAAATCAGTGCAATATTAAACACTTAAACTCACTCGTTCAAAACAATTTTTGCTTCAATTTCTAATATTTATGCATTGCTTCAAAAACTGGACATGGGAATTGTATAAATTAAGTGGGGTCAGGCACATATCTGCTGTTCTGCAAATATTATTACCTGGGGAGGTTGCGTCAGGAAATTCCACATGCAATACATCAAATGAAAGCAAAAATACACAAGGGACTTTGATTTCTCTTTTATTATTTTGAGACATATGGGCTCAGATCTTACCAGCTCTCTGGAGTGTAGTAGGAAGATTTAGTAACATAGAAGGAGAAGGCATTGAGACAGAAGGTCAACTCCTACCCACCATTACAGAGCATTCTGACAAATGCAATGTCAGTGGCATAGCCACCCAGCACTTTGTGGGCTCCTAAATTAAGGAAGGATATACTTGCATTAGAAGCAGTCCAGAGAATGTTCACTAGGTTGATTTGATTTGACTTATTGTTGCCACATGTACCTAAGTACAGTGAAAAGTGTAGCAGTACAGGCAGATCATAACATACATACAAGGAAATACAGATTGTAGGATATTTAGATAGAGTGAAGCATACAAGGTTATGGCTGCACAGGAGGTGCACGAAAGCAAAAAGGTATGGAGTGACTGCCTTATGTGGAGAGCTTAATTTGTTCCAGTACTCATTGGATTATAGAAAAATGAGAGGCAACCTTATTGAAACATAAGATTTTAAAGGCATTTGACAGGGGAGACGCAGAAAGGTTATTTACCTTGGTGGGAGAGTCTAGGACCAGAGAGCATAATCAGAAGAAAGGCGTTACTCAGAAATGCCCATGCTGCATATTCAAGATAGAGATGAGGAGTAATTTCTTCACTCAGAGTAATGATTCTGTATTATTCTTTACCGCATGTCGCTTCTGTAGAGAAGGGAGAGTTGCCTTCCATTTTGGGTCTGCCTGGCCCCAGCATATGAAGGAAATTACTTCCTAGCTGATCGAGATCTTCTCAATATGAAAATGTCCTCACCTCCCCCTTTGCAGAGTCAGCAGTGGCCAGTTATTAATGGCAGCCAAGCAGTTGACCCTCCAATTTGACTAGCAGTTCAAAGAAGCCATTCTGGAGGTAGCCTCTACTTTAGCTGTCACCTGCAAAAGTTCCTTCCACGGTCCCACCACTTGCGAGTGCAGACACAGGACCCACATTTCGCGAAGGACCCATGGTTTGATTCATGACTGATAATAAAATTCCAACCATGGAAATCTGAACATGGAATTTTTGTACTGTTATGAGAAAATGGGAAAGGGAAATTTCTGGTGAGAATTAAGGTAGCAGCAGCCAACAAATATGCAAAGACCTTAGCCTCCTGTCTATTCAAAATTGGAATATGATGTTAACTTCAATCTTTAGTGACCCCAGGGCTTAACCTGCACCAGTCCAGTGGTTGTTCCAGCTGTCCAATCAACTAAGGCTAATTTCTAGGTCATGTTATTTTGACAATACTAAATAGAATTTACCCTTCCAATTTCTTTCCAATATGTCATTGGCAGTTAATTTTATTGCAGCTGGCAAATTGTTAATGTAACATTCAGTTAATTTGTTAGAAGTTACAAATGAGTGCAGATCAGATGAATCTCTACAAATGAAGCAGAATAATACTCAATTTGCATGGAAAAGAATGCAATGAATTAAATAACAGAGTGCTAACTGCTCCATGAAGGCTGCTTTCAGAAGCCAGTCAAGTATTTCAGCTCCACACATCACTCATTTGTTTGAAGTTTTGGGCAGATTCATTGCTATGCTGTTCTGTGGATAAGTCCTAGCTTTGGAAGCAGTGAAGAGGGAAGGATACTGGGGGAAAGAATTAGGTGAAACCAACACATTGCAAAGAATTGCAGATGCTGGAAATCTGAAACAAAAACAGAAATTGCTGGAGAAATTTAGCAGGTCTGCCAGTATCTGCAGAGAGAAAGCAGAGTTAATACTTCAGGTCCAGTGACTCTTCTTCAGAATTAGGTGATTGGATAAGTGTGAGCCAAGGCAGTCAATAAATATCATTTCTGCAAAACCCCGAAAGAAACATGATTTGGAGATGCCGGTATTGGACTGGGGGTGTACAAAGTTAAAAATCACACAACACCAGGTTATAGTCCAACAGGTTTAATTGGAAACACTAACTAACCTGGTGCGTGTTTTTTAACTTCGAAAGAAACAGTTTAGTATTTTGGGGAATGGCCTGTCGAGGTACCTTTGAAGCAAAGGTTAAAGGCTGGTAAGGAATGCTCTCTGATGATGCTCTCTGATGATGATTCAAGTTGTTCTTGAATAAAAATCAAATGGGGAGTAAATCAATTTAAACATCAAGTATTTGACTGTTGTGACTCATTACATCACATGAACAATTGTATTTATTGATTTAATTTGGGGGGAGGGAACAAATTTCTTTCTTGACTTATCCATTGAGAGTCAGAAAACACAGTTTTATTTTTGAATTCAATGGAAGCAATAAGCAGGTGGGTCCCACTATGCACAAGCGATCGACTGAAACTATTCACTGCCCTATTCGAAAAGATACAAATGATCTTAACAACAAACATATTCGCAGAAAACCAGTAGTAAAGGAGAATGCAATGATTCAAACAGTAATAATGACATAAATAGTGACAGCATTGTGAAGGCCAAGAACAGATTACAAATGGTAAATTTCAGCCAAAACTGTATTTGAGCTTGCCGAGGTTAAATTCTACACCTCTCTGATATTTATTTCAGTATGACAAACTGAAAATCTTTCATCAAACAGCACATTATTACTTCTTTTCTTCTTGGTATTATGTGGTGTCCCTTGAGGTATTCAAGAGTCTTACAGTTTTATTGATTCAGCTGAAAATGCCTCACCAAAATTAAACATTTTAATATGAGTGGGTTGGCAATTCCCAGTAACCCGACAATCATCTGCAAAAAATGACTTCAAAATAACTATTTTGAATCATTTTATGGTTTTGTTGATCACTAGAAAGATTCTTAAGGCTAAATCTTGTTTCTTTTTACCCTCTGAGTTGCATCAGGATTTTTGGAGCCACTTCCAACATAAGGCCAAGTGAGTTTTCTCACTGTATTTGACCAAACTCAGCCTATTAACTACCTACCCCATTGCTATTGGACCTCTCATGTCTGATGCTGGCCCCCTTTATCACGCTCCATTTCAGTACAACTCACCAGCGAATAACCCAGACAGCATGGTACCAAGGTACCTTCAATACCAGCAGTGGAAGCCATAACAACAGACCATGCCAACCTGGTCCAAGATTGCAACCAGGGATAAAGCATTCTCCACCATTTGGAAGAACACGTGTCACCGTAAGAAGTGGGTCAGTGACTTTCTCCATCCTACCAGCATAAGTGTCGACATCTTTTCTCCAATGCCTCACATTCACTCTCTCCTTGACTGTACCTACCCCACCCCACTGGAGTTTGTGCATCCCTCACTTGCTCACACAGCCCAATTACCGACATCACAAACCCTGCACACCCTCTACACTGAATAATCATTTGCTCATAACACATTCCTACATGCACTAAAAATAAAGCATGAAAGGGCAGAACAAGGCAATGCAAGGCAGGGGGATGCCATGAGCATCAAAGTAGGCTCAGAGTGAGTGTGGGAGAAGGAAAAACCACTCTACCTATAGACCACTTGCTTATAGACACTATGGTTGTCCTTCGGCAAAGAGGGCCTATCCATAATGCCACTGCTACCTCAATTTTGCCACACTCAGGAACAGACAGTAAAAGTGACATTACCTAAGCCCTTGCTGACTAAAGGAATATGTTATCTAGATGACTTGCTCATGAGATTCACTGCCTCACAATGGCATCGCAGCTCCTGAAGCTTCCTGTCTCTCCAGGAACCCAGCCACCACAATGCCCATGCAGACTAAATGGCACCAGGATACTTGAGATGAATCCTCACTCCCCTATGAAATTATAGCAGCCAAGATGCTGAATACTAGCACTTATTTCTGTGGATTAACTAACCTCCGGTTGCCATTGTTAACTGACCGCACTGTTTCTATCAAATGTGATTGAAACTGTATTGTCTTGTCATTAACATCGATCTCTTATAACCCTACAAGAACCAATTTACCTGGGGCTCAGAGAAGAGGGCTTTTGACGCAACTGTGCAATGTGTCCATTTTGCATAAGTGCAGTCAATTTCTCTTCCCATGCTATGGTGAGATAAACCAGTGTCAATTTCACAAGATCTGCATTCAAGCTTTATTTATAATTGGACAATTCTCTGACAGTGAGTGAGCACCATGACAGCAAATGCAGCCTAGTCTGGTCCATGAACTGGGCTCATGCCCCTGAACGCAGTGCCTTTGCAACAGAATTACATTGATAGTCATTGATATAGCCCAAGGTTCAGCACTGAAGTGCAGAAGCATTCTGTAAGTGGTCAGAGAGCCTTTACGTAAAGGTTCATGGAGGCTGGCACATGTTAGATGCCAATTTCCGAGAAGTGTGGTGCCATGGTCCATAGTGTGTTCCCTGAAACTATAGTGCCTGGTTACCAATATAGAGGTCCTTTGAAGCAATCAGTGAGGTAAATTCACTTGGTAGCCCCTCTGAGAGAATACTTCATCTTTTGCCTTGGGGCCCTCTAACCACACAGCATCAATGTGTATTTCACCAACTTCCCCCCCAGCCCCACCCTCTCTCATTTATTTCTCCACCACCTTGGCTCACAGCCACATTCCTGATGAAGGGCTCTTGCCCAAAACATCAATTCTCCTGCTCCTCGGATGCTGTCTGACCTGATGTGCTTGTCCAGCACCACACTCTCGGCTCTGATCATTTGACATGCTTGCAATGTTTTGAAAGATTGGAAGGTGAATATTAATAAGGTGAGTTGTGCTGTCAACAAGGTGTTTCACAAACAATCATGCCCCCACAATTGGCAGCTCACCACTGCCCAGAGAGAAACTTGCTTTGTCACTTGTCAAAAGTATAAAACTTGAGCTGAGGTACTCTTGTGGCACAGTGGTAATGTCTGTGCTTTTGAGCCAGATGTCCGGATTCAAGTCCAATCTGCTTCAGGGATATCACTCACTTCTGAACAGGTTGATTTAAAAAAATCAGAAAATTGCAACAAGATGCTGCCAACACCAAGATCGGCCTGGCTGGACTGCTCATCTGAGACTGCCACAATTCACATTGCTCAGAATCCAAAACACGCTTGTGACATACCTTTTGATATGTCTTACTTTTCAGAGACATCCTGATTCAAAATGATTTTGTCTTCCATTCACTGTCACTGGCTCGATATCCTGAAACTTACTCCCTAACAGCACAGTTGGGTGTGCTTGTGCCCCAAGACCTGCAGCAGCTCAAGAAGACAATCAAGGTCTTCTCAAGGTCTACGAGGGATGGGCAAGAAATATCAGCCAGCAAGAAAAGCCCACAAACCAATTTAGATGAGTGCATCCTGAATAAATGTCCTCACCAGAATCTCTCAATTTCAATGTTGGGTCTTGGGCAATTTAATGGGTGAGGTTTAATTTGAGGGAATTGAATCTTAAATCATCAGAAAAACTAAAGAAAAAAATGTGGATGTAAGTGGTACTGCACAGATCTCATTTATATTTCAGATCTTATTTACATTTAAGTTTTCTTGATTTCAAACACTGCTTTAGAAATGCAAATAGAAAATGATATGCAAAGCAGCAATTTGTCTGTCTTCTATTCAAGCAACATAAAACTATTGTGTCACAACATGTTTTACAGCAATCAAAGTTCTAAATTCCCATATCCACCTGCTGAAGATATACAATTAACATCATAACACACTCATCAAAAGTTAGGACAACTCAAGACAAAGTAAAATGTTCACATAATGCTTTCCACAAAACAAATATGTATTTCTAGGTCAATAGCTGCAGGGTGAAGGTATAATCCTGACTCTCATTCTTTCAGATTAAAGCTTGCCTGGAAGTCTGGAATGGCTGAATATAATGTTTTAATATCAGGCTTCAGGAGGTTTGTAACTCAAATACAAAGTGCATGTGTGGCCCAGTGCCCTAAAGTTACTATTACAGAATACAAACATACCTGGCATTTTTAGATTGTATTTTTATTTTGTTGGAAGTCAATTGTGAAACATAAAAAACATTTAATAATTTTGGTACTGTGGATTAAAAAACACACTAACTTGACTGTGTTGCTATGAAAAGTTGCTACGGTTGCAAAAGTTAACTTCATTTTCTCCCCTTCATTATTTGTGTGAAGTGAAGGTTCTCACATACAATCAAACTTTCTGCACCACCAAATGGTAAGTCTGGATTTTTCTTTCTTTGTAATACAAGTATACAGTCCACCACTGGTTGAATGACATTAATCTTTACACTGATAAAATATTTATCAGCTGCTTGCGAAGTGTTATCAAATACTACTTTTACAAATGCGTCATATTAAGCATATTTTTATTGATTACAACTAATAAAAGCGACTTTCCTGCAGACGTAAGTGACAAAATTATATTTTTCACTAATGTGAGACATCATAAAAAAATTGGATCTGTCAGGCTTTTTTCAGGAAACAAAGAACATCATACCACATGTATATCCCTTTGTGGGATATAATTGGAGATCATCGCAGACCTGCATGTGAATGGGAGGCTGGTAGCGGATCAGCAACCTGTTTCTCTGGTTTGCCAGCTTTGACATGGTTCTTTAAACCAGTCAAGGGAATAACATCCTTCTACTGGGTTTCCTGGCCATTGCAAGATGGCAGCTGTACCAAAACTATCAAAGGAAGGATTTCTAATTAGTGGAACACTCAGTTTAGAACGATTGACCTGCACATTGATTGCTATGGCATCAGCGCACACAGAATGGAAAGGAGACCAGATATCTGCCTCTAGATCTCTCAGTGGTATCTCTGGTTAAGAAACTGAAAGATCTAAAGGGCTAAAATAATGTGACGTTTGCCAAGGACAAGAGAAAGGGGCCAGCTTCTCCAACTAAGTAAATGTAGATGGCAATGGCCGGAAAATGTGAGCAGCAAGACAATGGAGCCTTGAATCTGAAGACAATAATCCAAAAGGTTCAAAGATCTCAGCAGGAGAGTAAAAGATCAGGTAAATCTGAAAACACTTTCAAATGATCTCACACTCTGACTTCACTTGCAATCTCCATTGAGGCATTTCTCAGAACAACACATTGTGCAGCTCCACTCATTCCCCATTGTCCTTTTCATCTGAACAGCAAGCAAATGCATACCATCACACCTGTACCATTTCACACCCAAGTTCCACAATCAATCTCCATGAATGTTGTAATTCCTTCTTCTGCACCTAAGCTATTTCTTCCACTCACAGCATTGTTTTCTCTTCTTGCAAGAGAGCATAATGCAGAATTCTAAGGAAAGGCAGATACCTGGACAAGTTGGGTAGGAGTCCTTTAGTAGTAACCACCTTATCAGTGACTGGTAAAAGATACTCACCTGGTCCAGTGGGTTACAGGTCTTGTTTCAGCAGGTTGCAGATGCCAAAATGTCAGTATTGACTTGCTGTGAGAATCTGAACCCCAATGCACTGAGCTTGGGCATATTGAGAGCTGAAACAAAACAGAATGTCCTGGAGAAACACTGGCAGCATGTGTCGAGGGAAACAGAGTTAATAATTTTTAGGTCTCCTCCGGGGAGGCGGTGGCACAGTGGAACTGTCACTGTACTAATAATGAAAAGCTCCAGCATTGCTGCTTCACAGCGCCAGGGACCTGGATTCGATTCCACCCTTGGGCAACAATCTATGTGGAGTTTGAATATGCTCCAAGACTCTGTGTGAGTTTCCTCTGGATGCTCCAGTTTCATTCCACAGTCCAAAGATGTGCAGTTTGGTGGACTGGCCATGCTAAATTGCCCACGGTGTCTAGGGATGTGTAGGTTATGTGGATTAGCCATGAGATGTGCAGGCTTACAGGAATAGGGTACGGAAATGGGTCTGGGTGGGATGTTTTTAGAAGGGTCAGCGTGGACTCAATGGGCTGAATGGCCTGCTTCCACATTGTAAGGATTCTGATTCTGAAGTAAACAATAAGCTTACATAATCATTCTGTTCGAATGGGTTTCAGGTACACGGGTTTGAATCCCATCATACCAGACAAGTGAAATTAGGATCCAATAAAATTCAGAATAAAATTAAAAATAACATCAAACCATGTAAACACCTGATTGGTGTAAAATTCCATCTGGCTCACTATTATAGTTCAGGAAGAAAATCTGCCATCCTTACTTTGTCTGACCTACATATGACTCCAGATGCAGAGCAATCTGGTTGACTCTTATCTGCCCCCTGAAATGGCCTGGCAAGCCAGTTGCATCAACCTATGGTAAAGAACTTCACAGATTCACTACCTTCTCAAACAAGAGGTTCCTCTGTCTTAAATAGGCAAGATTTGGAGGTGCTGGTGTTGGACTAGGGTGGACAAAGTTAAAAATCACACACCAGGTTATAGCCCAACAGGCTTATTTGGAAGCACAGATCCTGGATGCTCGCACAAGGGAAAACAACTCTCCACAACTACTTTATCAAAGTTCGCTAAGAATCTTGTGTATTTCAATAAAGTCACCTTTCATTCTTCTCAATTTCAAAGAGCACAGACCCAACCTATTTAACCTCTCAAATCAAACACTCCCTCTTAACCTGAGACCAGCCTAATGAACCTTTTCTGGACAGTCTTCAATGTCAATATATCCATCCAAGGATAAGGGGCCCAAACCTAGTGGTCTGACTAGTACCTTATATAGTCTGAGCATAACTTCCCTCTTTTTAGACCACAAGATCACAAGAAACAGGAGCAGAAATTAGGCTATTCGGCCCAGTGAGTCTGCTCCACCATTCAATCATGCCAGGCAGCATCAGGAGGTGGAGAAGTCGACGTTTTGGGTGTACCCCTTCTTCAGGAGTCAGGAGCCCTGAAGAAGGATTACACCCAAAAAGTCAACGTCTCCACCTCCTGATGCTGTCTGGCTTGCTGTTCTTCCAGTCTCCTACCTGTCTACTTTGGATCTCAGCATCTGCAGTATTTTTTGTCTCTGCCATTCAATCATGGCTGATAAGTTTCTCAACCCCATTCTCTCACTTCCTTCCCATAGCACGGGATCCCCTTGACAATCAAGAAGCTATGAGAAGAAAGTGAGGTCTGCAGATGCTGGAGATCAGAGCTGAAAATGTGTTGCTGGAAAAGCGCAGCAGGTCAGGCAGCATCCAGGGAACAGGAGAATCGACGCTTCGGGCATAAGCCCTGAAGAAGGGCTTATGCCCGAAACGTCGATTCTCCTGTTCCCTGGATGCTGCCTGACCTGCTGCGCTTTTCCAGCAACACATTTTCAATCAAGAAGCTATCTCTGTCTTAAATATACTCATCGACCTGACCGCCACAACCTTCTTTGGCAATAAATTCCATAGACTCACCAATTCCTGGTTGAAGAAGTTTCTCCTTATCTCCGTTCTATAAGGTCTTTACCCTAAGGCTATGCCCTTGGATCCTAGTCTCTCCTACCAATGGAAACATTCTCCCGACATCCACTCTGTTCAGTATTCTATAAGTTTCAATTAAATCTATCCTTGCCCTTTTATACTCTATCCTTTTTTAAATAAAGGCCACATTCCTCTTGCCTTACCTATCCCCTGCTGAACCTGTATGTTAGCCTTTTGTGATTTATGAAGGAGGACTTACAAATCTTTCTGTGCTGTAACTGTCTGCAGCTTTTCTTTATTTAAATAATATTCAGCTCCTACAGTCTTCCTGTCAAAGTGTACAGCTTCACATTTTCCCACATTATTCATATACACATATATATAATTCATTATGTCCCAACATATCTCCGGTCTACCATTATCACCAATCCAGGAGATCAACTCTGATTCAATGAAGAGTGTAGGAGGTAACATACCAAGAATAGCAGCAGGAATATCTGAAAGTGATGTGTCAGTCTGATGGAGATACAGCACAAGGGTACTTGCTCCTTATGCTGTTTTGCACATAAGTGAGAGATAGAAATAAGTGATTCCACACACAAATCAGATCCAAGCTCTGCAGTTCAACCACATCCAATCGTGAATAGTACTAGACATTTAAATGACACATGGGAGGCTCCAAAAATATCCCCTTCCTTAACGATGGGGGAGCCCAGCACATCTTTTCAAAAGACAAGCCTGAAAAATTTACAAGTCTTCAGCTCAAAGTTCTGTTATCCATCTCAGCCCCCTGGAATCATCCCCAGCAACACAGATGCCAGTCTTTATTTAATTCAATTGAGTCCACGTGATATCATGGAAAGTGTGGAGGGACTTGATACTGCAAAGACTATGGACTCTGACAATAATATTCAAGATATGTGTTCCAGAAATTGCTGGGGACTTAACTTAAAAAGGTCCACTCGAGCTACAGTACTGGCATCTACCCAAACATTGTTCATTTATGGGATAGTGTTGTTGTAAATATTTTGTGTTTACTTTGAGGCTTTCAGTTTTTTTAAATTTATAGGTCACTGTAGTCTTGTAAAGGCTTTCATAACAATGCTCAACAGCTTTTTATTCATTCATTCATTCATAGGACAGGGGCTTCAATGGCTAGCCTAGCATTTATTGTCTATTCCTGATTGCCAGAGGGCAGTTAAGAGTCAACCAGACCAGGTATAGATCGCAGATTTCCTTCCCTAAGTGACATTAGTGAACTAGATGGGCTTTTCCCAACAATCAAAAACAATTTCATGGTCATCATTAATAATTTCATCATCTGCCATGGTGGGATTTGAACCCAAGTTCCCAGAAGATTACCTCGCTCTCTGGATTAATGGTCTTGTGATAATATCGTTTGCTATCATTTGCTCATCACCTTCCTTGCTTGTGTACTTGCTTGCATTCCTTATGTGTATCTTCACAAATGTATATTGTTATGGACTGGGCCAGACTTCTCAAAACATTCTTAAGCAGGCAGCTCCAGACCATAACTTTGTAATTTGTTTCAGTAAGTGTACAGTGTACAGTGAAAATTACCTGGAGTAAGATAGCTAGGTTGACTACTAGATTTTAAAATAGACAAAAATTTATTCACAAAATTACACATTGAAACATAAAGAACAGAATGAAGAACCCCGACAGAACTCAATCTATCCAAACTAGCATTAATTATGCTGTTATGAATACACACAACAGTCCCAATAAGCAAACACCCTTCAAAAACCACATGCTTACAGGTTGAAGTTGAAGGGCAGAAAGAGAGAGTGAGTTTCTACACAGCTACCTGTTGAACTCCTTACCAGTTCAGACTGAACTAAACTGCTTTGGTCAGCTAGAGAGCTGACCACGCCCCTTTCTTTATACTGGTCACTTCTAAAGCATAACAACTTTAGCCTGAAGTTTCATCTGTTTACATATAAACAAAAAATCTCTCAAAATCCTTTTCACTTCTGTACCAAGCCAGACTGGTCGGAGCCTCACCTGGTTTATTATCCCTGTGAAAGAAATCAAGGACAGAGTATCTTTGAGTCAAGGAACAGCTTTTAGGGAAAAGAAAGGACTATCTTTGTGACAATATCAAGAAATTTTGAAATTGGAAATGGTCCAAGTCTATAGTTTTAGTAGCCTTTAATTTCTAGAAATTAACTAAAATGTTGCAGTACAGCATCTCCAAGTATCATTGATCTGTAAGAGTATGGCAGTTTCCATGCAACAATACAAAGAAATTAATTTTACATCTGTTATTACTCAGGATTGATAATTCTGATCTCACTTGGAATAACCGATAGCAAGAGTATTTTTTTTTCGATTACTTACAGTGTGGAAACAGGCCCTTCAGCCCAACAAGTCCACACCGACCCTCTGAAGAGCAACCCACCCAGACCCATTCCCTACATTTACCCCTTCACCGAACACTATGGGCAATTTAGCATGGCCAATTCACCTAACCTGCACATTTTTGGACTGTGGGAGGAAACCAGAGCACCCGGAGAAAACCCACGCGCACACGGGGAGAATGTGCAAACTCCATACAGACATTTGCCTGAGGTGGGAATTGAACCCAGGTGTCTGGCGCTGCAAGGCAGCAGTGCTAACCACTGTGCGACCGTGCCGCCCTAATATTACAAAAATGCATCCACATTGTACTTGGTGTTATAGTTAAAATGAATGAGTGTGCAGACACTTCACTGCCAAGCCTTTGCAAATAGAAAGATTGTATGCTACCTTTCAGTCACTACCCATTATTCTTCTTCACATTGTTCTGTTTGTAACAACTGCTCAATCATTAGTGGTTCTCCCAAAGACCAACTTGTGTTGGCTTAATCTTCTCTGTTGTTTGGTCTGTTGAAATCATTGAAGATGTAAACATCTAAATATTCAGTAAATATCAACAGTAAATAGTTTTTGTAGCTATATCCCTGCAGTATTCTTTGAAACATAACCTAGTCCTTCACAATTTTAGCTCAATGATCCTTAGTCTCATTCCAGCAAGCATGGTGCACCATATTAGTCAATCTGTCAGTGTATTGATCAGTAGTCTCACCAGGTTCCTGCTTTGTATGTGATCTTTGCCACCGTATCTCTATTTCACATTATTCATGAACAAACTTTTTCTCCAGTTCAATTTATGATAATTGCTTCTTTGCTGTGCAAATTCCAGGTGATTTATTCATCTCAAATATAGATATGCCTATGACTTCAAGAAAGCTCATTCCTGAAAGTAGCTAGAACATTGATATGAAGATCCAACCAGATTTACAAACATTGAAAAATATTAAGCTAGAAAAAACTTGTAAAAGAATGTTTTCAGATACATGATCATGTGCGTCATTAGCTTTAGGAATAGATTAAAGAAACTTCTTAAGATTCAATGAAGTCAATCAATGTGAAATGCTTTTTTAAAAAGCGATGATGATGATGAGATGCCCTTCAAGTGTTTTGGAAACCTGAAAGGTTACTTCTGAAGTTTCCTTTTCTTAAAATTATTGAACATTTTCTAAATTATTATGGAACACATCTTAGTGTTGTTAACAGACAAATGACAAGCACAAGCCTGATAATTCGAGCAGAAACTAGAGGTTGAATATAACTTTGCATTGAATACAACATGCATGGGCAGGAGCTGAAAGAGGGTAAGAATGAGCATCGGGAACAGTAACAAACATTTATACAGTGCCAAGAATTTAGCCAAATATTTCAAAGTGCCTCACAAAGGCAAACTAAAATTGAGTAAGCATAAGGTCAGTGAAGATGCAGCAAGGGTAACCAAAATGTGATCAAAGAGTTGATTTTCTAAAAGGAAAATCAAAGCAGGAGGGGGATAGGAAAAGGCCAATAAACCAAAATAGGCAATTTACAGATGGGATGGGGGGGGGGCGGCATTGTGCCTGAAAATGTGGTCATGGATGAATGAAGCACAGGGTGTACAAATGACAGGAGTAAGAAGGTTCAAGGGGGAAGTTTGAAGGTTTGGAGGAGATGTAGGTATGCTGATGGCAGACGATATAAGCTTTACATTTGAGATACTGCAAGACCTAGAATTAATGTAGTTGAGTATGAACATGGGTGGAGGGTGACGAGAATTGGTTTGATAAATTATTAAAACATCAGAACTTCCAGTGACCTAAAGTGGATGCATTATAGCTGTCAAATATGGAAATCACAAAGGCACAAATGAAGGTTTAGTAGGAAATGAGCTGACAAAATCAGAAGGAAGTAATGTCATAAAGCTGGAAGAAGGCAATCTTTCTGAACGATGAGGTAGAATGATGGCTCAACACAATGTTCAAAAGGATGTTAAATTACAAACTGTGCAGTAGGTGGGGTGTGGTAACAGTTTTTTTTTCAGGTCATGATTGGATCTTTATTATTCTGTGACTGTGTATCCTCAAAATTCAGTGTTAATTAAATGCAGATTATTATTGGTAGCTTTATTACGTTCATAACAACAGAAGGCTGGGATTAATACAGTGCTACTTTAGGCCAAATACATCAACTGATTTGTAAAATACACATTTTACATGAATCTGAGGTTTCTTTTAACATTTCTATTGAGAATTCCACTATTTTACTCTTGTGTAATTGAAATATGTTGGAATTAAGTAGTTTGAAACAAAAAGATCAGAACAAAGCCACCACAGCATAAAGAGCTCTGCACAAAGAATGCCTCTGTTTTGAGGCACAAAAAAACAATTGCCAAGAATCCAGTACATTTCAGAACAGAAATTTTGATTGAGATTACTTACTGGATATCTGGGTCATGTTAGTAATCTAATTCAGGATTTATACTCAAAGTATCTAACAAGTGTTGGTGAATTAATTGGTTCATCAACCAGGAACAGCCAAGGTTCTTGAAAATAATGCTGAGACTGCTACATTTTCTGTGGATTATGATCTTTTTAATGACCCAATCAATGCAGAGAGTTTTATGCTTAGCTGTAATTGAACTTGAATCTGCTGGTTTGTGCATTTCTTGAAGCAGGTAGTCAATACTGTTCAAACAACAGATTCCTCAGTGAACATTTTTCAGGCAAGTAAAAATCCTTAAATGAATAGCTTTGTTGCACCATTGTATCTTACACTAAATTCATGCATACAACGAATCTGTGACTCCGGGTTATGCAGGGTGTAATGAAAGTGAAAAATTAACGCCATTAAAATTGCAACTATTCACACAAAATTTAATAACATTTTCTACCTTAAAAAATTGTTCGTAATTTGAATGGTTCAAGAAACAACAGACAATTTAAATATTAATGAAGTGCTCAGTCCAGAAGTTTTAAAACTTGCGAAAACATGCTTGAAATAATTATTTTTATTTCTGTTAATCACTGCAGTAGTTTTAGAGCGATATTAAAATAGTTTAAAGTTAATCACACTAGTCAGAATAAAAATGAATAAGTGTTAATGCAAAAAATGTAATTACTCTACCAACTTAAGTGGCCAATTAACGTCATTTCCTTACTGAGCAATGTCCTTTGCCTTTGCTGGTTCTTTATATAAACAGACCTGGACTGTGCTTCAACACTGTTTTGCCACCGAACAGCTAGGACTTTTACTCACTGCCCCAAGGCCATCATGATGCCTGTCCATTTTTTCCACAAACAGCTCACAACTTTGCAGGGTATTCTTAAGGTCAGGTGTGTAGCATTTACTTCAAATAATAAACCCCACCAAAGCACTGTGGTCATTGCTGCAGAGGGACCTTTACAGAAGGTGAAGGAGTTGACACTGATGAGAGCAGAAGTGCCTTGGAGATGTTTCTAATCCCATGGAAGTAAGCCTTCCAATGAGGCCTGCATGTGAAGCTAAGGGCCTGAGGATGGAGAGATAGTCTTTTTCATCCTTTCCCTCCTGCAATGGCCACAGCAGAAATTTTGATGCTTCCCCCAATATGTACTGCCACTCTCTCCTAGCCATCAGTGACATTGATAGCAATTGAGGTGGTAGATGGGGAAAATGGGCCAAGTTATGTATTCTTGTGCCCACACCATCAGTTTAATCTGGTCAGGCAGTCCAGGAGCAGTCAGCCAACTTGTCTGTATGGAAGAAGGTTTCAGCGAAAAGAGCAAGGAAGATTTGCAGCAATGTAGCAGCAGAAATAAACCTCTCTAGTGCATTTTCCATTACTGTAGTGGAGGAAAATTGAGCCCTATATGTCCTTGCCTTTTTCATAAAGCAATTTGTTTTTATGACCTTCTCAATTGAGCAGGTGCAGCCCTCAATAAACAGTTAAGAATTAATTCTCCTAATAATTAGCTATTACAGGAGTCTCGGTCTATTTCGCTTCATTCAAATTTATTAATGGTGAGATTCATTTCACTTATGATTACATTTTTAATTAGTAAATTGGAGCTGATCTGCTCTACTACTGTTTCAACAATCCAACCGATTACCCTTCTGGTCTCAAACAATCGAAACAGACTGCTGAGAATTTAATGCTGAAGGAAATTTTTTCCTCACAAGTGATCTCACTAACTGGCCTTTCAAAGCATCAAAGATGCATTATTTCTGAGTAATTGAGTTGTTATGCGAAACCCGTGTGCTTTGCTTGGTCCTCGGAGTCAAACTATTTCAGTGTGTCAATTTCGGATACCACTGCACAAAGTTTCATTATGCAGCTCATCTAATTTAGTAACTTCATCTTAACAGAAGTATGTCAAATGTGCACAAATTAATAAGTCCCTAGAGCAACAGAAGCTCCATTTCTCAGCTGCTGTTCAAATCCCATTGCTGAATTCATGTGAGAAGATATAGTTGGCCCGTATATTGACCTAGAAGCATCTTGTGTTGAACTATCAATTAGATGACAAAGGATCATTTTTGTTTTTGAAGCATCACACTTTAGGATGCAAGGTATGAATAACATATGCTCCATCAAATGTCACAATGTAGACCTAACGCAAAAAGTTGCGAAAGGAATAGCATTCTCAAGCAATTTGAGGATATTATCCCTCCAGAAAGTGAAAACAAAATTTTCCAAGTTGTGGAAATCAGGAATGCTAAGTGAAGAAGGCGTTTGGTATGCTTTCCTTTATTGGTCAGAGTATTGAGTACAGGAGTTCGGAAGTCATGTTGCGGCTGTACAGGACATTGGTTAGGCCACTGTTGGAATATTGCATGCAATTCTGGTCTCCTTCCTATCGGAAAGATGTTGTGAAACTTGAAAGGGTTCAGAAAAGATTTACAAGGATGTTGCCAGGATTGGAGGATCTGAGCTACAGGGAACGGCTGAACAGACTGGGGCTGTTTTCCCTGGAGCATCGGAGGCTGAGGGGTGACCTGAAAGAGGCTTACAAAATGATGAGGGGCATGGATAGAATAAATAGACAAAGTCTTTTCCCTGGGGTCGGTGAGTCCAGAACTAGAGGGCATAGGATTAGGGTGAGAGAGGAAAGATATAAAAGAGACCTAAGGGGCAACTTTTTCACGCAGAGGTGGTACGTGTATGGAATGAGCTGCCAGAGGCTGGAACAATTGCAACATTTAAGAGGCATTTGGATGGGTATATGAACAGGAAGGGTTTGGAGGCATATGGGCCAGGTGCTAGCAAGTGGGAGTAGACTGGGTTGGAATATCTGGTCGGCGTGGACGGGTTGGACCGAAGGGTCTGTTTCCATGCTGTACATCTCTATGACTCTATGACTCTAAATGGCCCAGATTTTGTGGTCAGCAGATACATGATTACTTTCAAGGTTGACCTTAAAGAAAGCTGCCTGCAAAGATCTAGCAATCTCTCAAGCACGGATTTAATTCCAGTGCCAACTACCAGGTATCTGGTGCTTGTAGCAATAGTAATCTCATCAAGCAATTGAAGAATTCTCATAGGCAGCAAACCAAAAAGCAAAAGCCGTCACTTATCCTTGAGTCTTTATTCATTCACCATGATCAAATTGAAAAACTTAGAGGAATAGGTAGAAACTGAAATATTTTAGCAAACTTTTATCATATTAAAGATCTATGAATTTTCTTTCACTACCAGGCAGAGGAACAGAAGGAGGCCATTCAGCCCATCAAGGCTGCTCCACTACATAATGGTGATCTGCTATAGTAGAAAAAATTGACAATTCCCAAATATAAAATTAGTTTTTTGAATAGCAAAGAGGTTGTTCAGACATAATTGTGACTTAAAATGCTGCTAATACCCAGTTACACTCTATTCAGTAAGGTTTATCTCCTTCAAGAGTTTTTCTGAAGTGTGAATAACACTCAAAGAGGAAGCTCACTTTAATTCAAGGGCCTTAACTATGCATCCTATTGAGAAGCAAAGAATCATTGTCATCAGTTTCTGGAGTTGTGCATGTTCAGATGTCAGAAGTTGCTATGAATTTCAGAGGGTAGAGAACAAATGCTGATAATTTTATCATTATTGTTACTACAAATTCCAAGTCATTTTGTCATAGAGAGTCATGACAGTTTTGAAAGAAAAGATAAATAGACTTAGGCACATTATGTCCCAAGTCTACGTATTGCAAGTCAATGTTTCATTTTACTCTGCATTACAAGCTCATAAATAATCTATCACTTTTAGCTGCTAAGACTAAAATTGGAAGCTAACTAATAATATTGTAAGCTACTCATTGTTTCTGGAATAATGTGCTCAAAACAAGGTTTGCATTTATGGCATATATTGTAAATTGCTGAGAGATTATCATTTTACAGTTAATATTTCTCACTGCAATACTACCTATGTTTGGGTCACAAGTGATGTAAAACATTATGGCTCAGAAATTCACATGGCCAGATAATCAATCCTGTATGATAGATTGGAATTGTGCATTGATATAATTAAAAAAAATTCTGATGTTGTGTAATCCTCAGGAATTTGCCAGGACATGTCTGAATCTGCGGTTCCTCTCGTACTGAGCAGGATTACTATTGCAACAACACAACATCAGTAGGGTAAAACTAACCTGTCTCACGACGATCTAAACCCAGCTCACGTTCCCTATTAGTGGGTGAACAATCCAACGCTTGGTGAATTCTGCTTCACAATGATAGGAAGAACCGACATCGAAGGATCAAAAAGCGACGTCGCTATACTGCAAAAATGTCCCGGAGGTTTCAGAGGGTCACTTATACTTAATAAATTTATCCAGGAAAGGTTGGAGAATTAAAATCCTGAGTAACTATTAAACTCAACGCCGAGCACCCCCACCCTCCCCCAGCAATATCTTCTGACCTGTCCCCCAACCCAATGACGTTTCCAGGACCACTGATATTCTGAACCCTAGCTCACAGCCCTTCCACTCACCAGCCACCCTATGCTCACACCTACCTTGCATGCGTACTTTCCTCTGCAGCTTTCAAAGTGGCTGTAGAACTTTGAACCACAGAGGACGGCATGGTGGCTCAGTGGTTAATACTGCTGCCTCACAGTACTAGGGACTCAGGTTGATTCCAACTGGGCGAATGTGTGGAATTTGTATGTTCTGTCTGTCTCTGCATGGGTTTCCTCTGGTTGCTCTAATTTTCTCCTACAGTCCAAAGATGTGCAGGTTAGGTGGGGGTAGCCATGTAAAATTGCCCATAGCATCCAGGGATGTGCAGGTTAGGTGGGTTAGCCATGGTTATTGTGGCATTACAGGGATGGGGTGGGATGCTCTTCAGGGCTTCAGTGCAGATTTAATGCAGACTCTTCACTGTTCCATAACAAGAAGCTTTAACTCAGGAATTCAAGGGCAGAAATGATCAAAATATAAGTGTGTATTTTATATTGTGCAATCAGGATCACAGTTAGGGTCAGAAACCCTGATTGGATAATCTGGGGCTATTCTTAAGTGAGGATATAAAGCATGACCATCAGCAGAAAATCCTCGGATAGGTCCTGGAAGATAGCATGGACATTAAGAAGATGTGTTTTATGTTGATTTTATGTATTTTGATCTTGACCAAGTTCAAGAAAAAACAGTTAATGATCTACCATTGAAAGCACCCTCAAATGCTTTTGGCCATACTGAGATGAACTTTTGCATTTTGTAGTTTAAAACGTAAGTTGCTTAGGAAAATAGTGTGTCATCATTATTGGCTTTGGACTCCTGTAAATGTCTTAAAATGTAAAATATTATGATGTAATTCTTTCAGCTATTAAGTGGAAGCTTGAATTCCTTTGAGAAGTTGTCAACCTCTACGTTGATTTTGACAGAGCATTCTCACATATTGCAGGGCAGGGATAGCTACCAAACCTATTTTCCACTGACCCACCTGACATGGCAACTCAGTGAAAGAGCAGATACAAGGAACATCTAACCCTGAATGGCAAGAGGATGTTTGGTCATGAGAATGATGTAACTGAAATTAAACCCAGTATCACTCAACAGGCACATACTGGCAATTTACATCAGCAGGGTTTTGGTGAGAGAAAAGCAGGAACATTCACTGAGTTTCACCGTGTTCAGACAAGGGATATTAAGGAAAATTGTATAACTACTTCTTCTTCTTCCAGCCACAGTAGACCAAGGATTGAAGAGGATTTTATAGTCGATAGATTTTAATAACATCAACCATAAAAAAGAGCTTTGATAATTGTGGATTAAGTCCTATAAATCTCAAATATTAGCAAATGAGTAACTATTTAATGCTTCCACCATGGTTCAGAATATCTAAATGATTAATTAAAAAGTTATATTTATAATGTTCTCCTTAATTACCAAAGCACAGTATAATGACTCCTACCTTGTCAAGACCCATACTGAAAACTTAGACGATGATGATTTGGATTTGTAAAACAAGTCATTCATTCTGGAGTACAGTTGTTAAAATCTTATTTATTCCTAAACAATTAATTCCTAATTAACATGAAATTATGATGCATGGAATAATCCAATAGTTCAGTTATGTTTGCTTCCATCTATAAAAGTTACTCAATATTTTATATCATATACTGATTTTGTTTTAAAAAGAAGCAAACTAGAAATTATCAGCTCAATCTAATACACCTGATCAGATGTGTTACTTACATGTATTGTTTTCACACTTTTGTCACATTTACAAGCCTAGAGGAAGGAATAATTGTAGCCAATGAATTAATTCAGACTGAAGGGTAAAGGTTGGATTTTCTAATCATGAAGTTTGTAAAAAGCTGAAAAACAGAGATGAATTATAAGTTCCACAGTTTTGAGTTTTGAGGCAAAAGAAAAACTCGCTCACTGCCTATATGATTTGCTAATTGGATAGAGAGCTCAAATGTTGGATTATCAAATTTGGACTCATAACATTCATAGGCTCATGGGATTTAAGAGGAATGTGAAATAATATTGCTGCAGATGTCAAGGAGAGATGAATGCAATGCATATCATCAATATGATTACAAATTGTGCTCTCTATCAAGAATGTCACATTGGAAATAGATTCTTCAACCTATCTGCTTATTGGAGGACAGTTCTTGCATTCAACTAAGGAGAGAGAAAGATCCTAAAAGATTACTTACTCAATAGGAGAACAGTATTCAAGTCTTGCTGATTTTTAAATTCTTGGTCCATCTGACAATATAGCAACTGTGGATACTTCAACTGAAGGTCATTATCCATAATCTATGCATTTTAGCATCACGTGATCAATTTCAAATACATTTATTGAACTTATGGAACAATTAATGTGATTTTTATCTGAGCACAATGGACCATTATTATATTGTAGAAAGGTTGTGGAAATATTCTGTTTTCATAGTGTTTTAATCTATACACAATTTATACACAAGGTGTACTCTGCAGTTTGGAAAATGATAAAAATAAGACTGCCCTTTGGCAATAAAAAAACTAAAACACAAGCAAAAAAAATCAGTGAAGTGCCATTGAGTTTTTAGTCAATATATAAAATTGACTGAAATCTATTTTGTTGGTGTTTTAATTTATCCTGGTTTGTATACTAATGGAAATATTAGTGCAATATTCTGTGTGATTTAACACAGTTAATTATCAATTTTTAAAAATGTTGTTTGTTACAAAAGGTAATGTTTGAAAGTATCTACTATAAATGGAAAGTAAGTACAATGGAAATTGCATCCGTAAATGCTCAGTTTAGGCTGGCCCAGCATTTTGAGCACATTAAAACAGATGTGTGACTTTTCTTAAACGTTCTTCCTCCTCCAAGTTTCCCTCTCCCTATCCTAAAGGTGATGATCTGCACTGATGGTTCCATGAATAGTGGAGACCCTCAACCTTCTCACAAAACTGACTGTTTTTCGGTTAAGAGAAAGTGAGGACTGCAGATGCTGGAGATCAGAATCAAAGAGTGTGGTGCTGGAAAAACACAGCCAGTCAGGCAGCATCCAAGGAGCAGGGAAATCGACATTGCAGGCATAAGCCATTCATCATTCTTGACGAAGGACTTATGCCTGAAACGTCGATTCTTCTGCTCCTTGGATGCTGCCTGACTGGCTGTGCTGTTCTTCAGTTAAGATTAATGGTCTAATCCACAGCAGGACATCACAACAAACCAAACAAAACAACATTGTGGCATTGAAATCTGATTGCACGCCTATCTTTCCAATATGAATTACAATGATCATGAGGTTGAAACCTTGGTGAATTTGCACATCCTTAGCTCAGGGATGTTGTAATTAATTATAATCTCATGTTCCTATATTGGCACAGAGCAATAAAGTCACAGTGTTGTTTTTGTCTAGTTTAATTTCATATTGGACAATGTACATACTAACTAATAAAGAAGATAGTTTATATAATTATCTAATGATCTTCAATGTGGCCTAAAGTCAGAGATGTCTTTGAAAACCACAAAGTCTGCATTCACTGTGTATATTCAAAAACTGAAAGTTAATCTGAATGATCTCTCTGCAGCCAATCGTGTCAGTCACCCAATTATTTGAAATATTAGCTTCACGTCATTAAATCCTTGTCAGATTATCATCATAAAGCTTTTTTTTAGTTCGAAAGTCAAATGAGGTTATGCACATACCCTAAAATAATCAAATCTTCAAGTTATTAATAGGGGATTTTGTTTCTGTGTAACTATTCAATTGCAGTTTTGAAGTATAATTTCCTGAGGTTTTACAGTGTGCTTAATTTGATACCATTTTATAGATTACACCAGCATGATTAGCAAAAGGTTCAACAAAAATGTCAGTAATTTTCTTTCATATGTGAAAGAATTAAATATTCCACTTTTCAAGAAGAATAATACAGAAAGTATCTATTTAAAATAGGGCAATGAAGGGAGAAAGAAAAAGCACTTTCAAACATCAATCGCCACCTGAACCAACCACAAGCCTGGCCCACCCTACACTCTACTGTGCAACCCCTCCCAAAACACCTCAACCCCTAATCTGCCCATCTGCCTCTCTACCCTCTTGCCAACCTATCTGTTGCCTAAACCCCTCATGCAAAACTCTGCCACCCTTCACCCATCCATGTGCGAACCTATTCCTTAGCCATTGCCAACCTACTCCCTCACTTACATATCTTCTCATGGGGCCATTAAATCCTGGACTGCCACAGTTAGTATTGTAAACAGGGCAAGGTTTGTCTTCCAGTATTGATCCTACACTGTTCTCGAACAGGTTCTTGAACAGCTACTCTCTGCAAAAGCCCAAATCAGATGTTCAGACCAGAAACAGAGGGGCCTGGAGTGGGGTAAGTAAAAAAAAAAGTGATAATCTGACCCTTTGTCAGAAGATTCACTTGGCCCAGTCACTGCTTAAAAGCCTTGTCAAAGAAATAAATTTTCAAAGACTGCTTAAAAAGGAGTGAGAGAGAAAGATGGAGTGGTCTGAGGAGGAATTTCTGGAGCTGAATAGCTGAAGGCATAACCACCAATGTTGGAGTGACACAAAAAGAGGATTCATGGGACGTTTATAGGGCTGGAGGAGGTTACAAATACAGAAGGAGGCATGGCTTGGTGTTTAAGAAAAGGAGACAGCATTGGTTTATGACCACAGAGGAGATGGGCAAACAGGGAATAGTTTCTCCATGTCTATCCTATCAAAAACTTTTAATATTCTAAACACCTTGATCAGATTGCACCTTAGATACCCTGAGGGATACAAGGTAAGTTTAAACAACTTTCTTTGTAAAGCATTAATCTGGTGAATCTGTGCCTTGCCCCTTCCTCCTGAGTGCTGTGTTCCAGGTGGGGGCATGACCAAGAGTCTAGAGAACAGAAACATAATTTTCATCCTTTGTATTCCTCCCTTCTTGAGAAAAAGGCCAATAAGTCCTTGTATTTTTAAATTTTTTGTTTGTAACTCGGATCTAGTTTTAAATGGTTTGTGGGCTCTTTAATTTCCTTATTTCTCTAATGTTCTTAGTTTCTCACCACTTCGAACATATTCCAATTCAATCTTTCTTGGGTTCAAAGTGATTGATTTGACAGCATCTGACACTAAGCTCCATATGCCACAGCTTTCACCCGCTCATTCAATCCATCTGTCCTTTTGCAACTTCATTCTCTCTTCTGCATTACTTACTATGCTTCCCAAATTAGTGTGCAGTTGGATAATTCTCAATTCCTACATCCAGGCCATCAATAAACATGATGAAAGGTTCAGGCCACAGATCAGACTATTCAAAGAACACAACCTGTCAAACACTGCCAATTTGAATATATACACTTTATTCTTACTGTCTTGACTAATTTCCATCACAGTCAAGTGGTAGTCAGTAAATTTTATTTGCTTTCATTTTATCATTAATCTTCTGTGACCTGACTAAGTATCTTCTGAAAGTCCACGTATATAAAATCTATAGACAGTCATTTTCATACTTTGATCGCAACAATTCAATGCTAGATTAGTCAGACATTACTGACTTACAAGCCCATGTTGATTCTATCTGATCAGCTCTTATTTGCACAAATACTTTCCCATTCAAACCCTAAAATCAGATTCTGGTAGTACCCAAACATTTCTTTAACCTAATTTCTATTTCTTAAATAGTGGAATGAAGTCAGTAATTATTTAGTCTCATGGCACAATGCTGAAATGTTTTTCTATTTACAGATATATGCAGTGGAATCTTGTTGAGACAGTGAGTGACCCACACAATTTTGATTCGGACAAGCATGCTGAACCATAGAAACAGAACATATAGTACCAGGTCCTTTGGCCCTTTGAGCCTGCTCCACCATTATTTATGATTGTGGCTGGTCATCCAATTCAACCACTTGTTTCTGCTTTCCCCATATTCTTTACTCCTTTTAACTCCAAGTGCTACATCCACCTCATTCCTGAAATCTCACAATGTTTTGGCCTCATCATGAGGGACAAGGATTGGGTGAACAGTCAAGATTTTTTCCCCAGGTTAGGGGAGTCCTAAACTAGAAGGTATTGGTTTAAGGTGAGAGGGAAAAGATTTATAAGGGACCTAAGGGGCAGCTTCTTCATGCAAAGGGTGGTACGTGTATGGAATGGGCTGCCAGAGGAAGTGGTGAAGGCTAGAACAACTACAACATCTAAAAAGCTACTGGATGGGTCTATGATTGGAAGCATTTAGATGGATATCGGGTAAAAGTGGCAAATGGGACTGAATTAATTTAGGATATCTGGTTTGCATAGATGAGTTGGACCAAAGAGTCTGTTTCTGAGCTGTACATCTCTATGGCTCTATAACTGCTTTCTATGATAGTAAATTTTATAGTCTCAACACTCTCCAGGTGAAGAAAGATCTCACTATCTCAATCACTAATAGTTCATACCATACCCTTTGTTGTGATTCCTGTTCTGGATTCCCCACAATTAGGAACATCCTTCATGCATCGACTCTGACTAGTCCTTTTTGGATTTTATAGACTCCTGTGAGATCCCCACTCAGTCTTCTGAACTCCAGAAAAAATATCCTTATCGGTTCAATCTTGCTTCACGTGTCAATGCCACCATTCCAACAAACAGTCTGGTAACCATTTGCGGTACTCACTCTTGAGCAAGAACATCCTTCTGCAGATGAGACCAAAACTGCCATTACATTCCAGGTTTGGTCTCACCAAGACACTGTTTAATTGCAACAAAACATGCCAGCTCCTGTACTCAAATCCTCATGTTGTAAAGACCAACAGATCTTTAGTGCCGACACACTTACCTTCAACAGCTATCCAGTGAGTCCCACATGGGTCACTGTTGGGACCTTTATTGTTTATGCTTTATATAAATGATTTAGATTTGAATGTAGGAGAGCTGCTCAGTAAGTTCGCACACAATACAAAAATTGGTGAGATGGTATATAGTGAGGAGGTTAGCATTAGACTATAAAAGGATACAACAGGGTTGGTTAGATGGGCTGATAGTGGCAAATTAACTTCAATCCAGAAAAATGTGAGGTGATGCAGTTGGGCAGGATGAACGAGGCAAGAGAATTTACAATGAGGAGAAAGTGAGGACTGCAGATGCTGGAGATCAGAGTCGAGAGCGTAGTGCTGGAAAGGCACAGCTGGTCAGGCAATATCCAAGGAGCAGGACAATCGACATTTCGGGCAGAAGCCCTTCATCAGGAATTGTTAATAATTCATCATTATTGCTTTCCTGTTTTTGTTACCATAGTGGATAACCTCATATTTACTCACAATATACTGCATCTGCCATATTCACCTCACAGATCACCTTCCTACTCAGCTTTGTGTCATCTTCAAATATGGAGAAATTACATTTAGTTTCCCCATCTAAAGCATGAATATATATTCAGAGTTGCTGGGGTCTTAGCGCTGATCCCTGTGGCTACTCATTTGTCATTGCCTGCCATTCAGAAAAAGACTCTTGATTTCTGGCTGTCAACCAGTTTATATCCATCTCAATTTATTACCCCAATCCCATGAACTTCAAATTTATACACTAATCTCTTGTATGGGTCTTCATGAAGGTCTTTTGAAAATAAAACACATCCACTGGCTCATCAATTCTACTGGTTACATCCTGGAAGAATTCCAGTAGTCTTTGACAAGCATGATTTCCCTTTCATAAAGCCATGCAGAGCCTGTCTGATCTCTGCTATTACATTTTTTGGAATGGACTCCAGCACATTTCACATTACCAACGTCAGGCTGATTGGTCTATAGTTCCTGGTTGTCTCTCTCACTCCCTTTTTAAATAGCGAAGTTGCATTAGCTACCTACCAATCTATAGGAACTGTTTCTGAGTCTATAGAATCTTGGAAGATGGCCACCATTGCATCCACAGTTTTGAGGACCACTTCTTATGTATTCTGGGATGAAAATTATTAAGCCCTGGGCATCTATTGGCTGATAATCATGTCAATTTTCCCAACACCATCTCCCCACTAATACGGATTTTCTTCCCCTCGTCCCTCTCAATTTCTGTGCACCTGTGTGTTTCTGGTATGCTATTTGTGATCTCCTTTGTGAACACAGAACCTAAGTATATGCTCAGCTGATCAGCAATTTCTTTGTTTACTTTCATGATTTCTCTATTTCGGACTTTAAGGGACCGACATTTGTCTTCACCTTTTCTCTGCACAAACCTGCAGAACATTCTACAGTCAGTTTATATGTTTCCCACAGGCTTACTCTTGTAGTCTATTTTCTCTTTCTTTGTCAAACTCTTTGTCCTCTTTTACTGAACTCTAAAGTGCTCCCAATCTTTAGGTCTGTTGTTTCTTCCCTGGCGATCTTTTATGTCTCTTCCTTGGATCTAATACCATTGCTAATTTCCCTTGTAAGACACAGTTTGGCCACTTTTCCCATTTTGCTTTTGCACCAGACAAGAATAAACAATTGTTGCAGTTCTCCCATGTATTCTTTGAATGGTTGGCATTGCCATTCCACAATCATCCTTACAAGTAATGTTCCCCAATCCATTATAGCTAAACTGCGCCTTATTCCACCAAAGTTTTCTCTGTTAACCTTCATGACACTCATCTGAGTACCAACTACATCACTCTCCAACTTCATGAAAAATTCTATCAAATTATGGTCCATCATCCTCCTCAAGGGAACTCAAACAACTGGATTTCCGATTTTCTCTTTCTCAATACACAATACACACTTGAGGATGGCCTGTTCTCAAGTTGGTTCCTGAATGAAATAGGTTAGAAAACCATCTGGTAAACATTCCAGGAATTCTACCTCTATGATATTGTTATTAATTTGATTGCTCAAGTATATGCAGATTAAAGTCACCAACAATTACAGGTATTTCTCTAATTCATGTGTCTCTAACAGTGAAATGATTGGTGAGGTCACCAGCAAGCCTTGACTTGGAATCAAGACCTTGAGGATGGAGGTCCTGGATAGTGACAGTTACTAGACAGATGCCAGTTACTCCTGTGCTCAGCAGAACCACAGTAGAGGGTATGACTGCCTGAATTCCTTGAACTGCAGAGGGATGTGGAGGTGGGGGAAGACATAGGGAGAGAGGTCATGGTGTTGGAAAGTTGCAAGCAAAGGCAGAGCCCATCTCTCGTTCTCCATTCCAATGCCCCCCAACACCAGTTCCTCACCATACCCCTCAATTTGTGGCATAGCTGGAAGGTTGACCATGGACCTTCCTGCTCAGAACATATTTCTGGATGAATAGAAAGAGTGCAATATTGTCTCTTTCATACTTACTTATTTAGACTTGTTTTTTTAAAAACACTTCAATGATGTTGTTGGTGATGCCAGCACAACACCAAAAAGCAGCAACATAAGAAATGCATCAATACAGATTCACACTAACGACTGGACACTTCTAACATTCTAACTCAATTGAAATTAAGTATCTACTGGAGGGATCCTGCTTACAAGGAATTTCTTTATCAATATCATTTTGTGATTTCAAGATTAAGGTTTAACAACACTGTAAGCGAAGTCTGCAGATTAGTGTATGGTATTCCGTCCTGTACAACTTTTAATCGGGAAGCAGAAAGTCTCTCAATGTAGCAAAGAAAAGATCTGCAGAGGATTGTTTAAAGGATCCAAGTGAGAGGAATGCAGACAGCGTCAATCACTGGAACCAATGCTCTAGAGAGGCCTCACTCATTGATTAAGTAAGCTGTTAATCGAAACATCAATACCTTTACTTATTGTGGTACATAGATAGTCCTGATGGCTTGGCTAAGTAGTATGAACAGCAGCACTCATTGGCTGCATCGAGATTGCTTGGTTTCCCAGATCCAACTAATCTACATACCTTAATACAGGACTGGGGACTCATTTGAGGGCTGGTCTATTGCAGCTTTCTTTATTTCAGGTATGGCTGGAGACTGCTGGAATACAAGTTGATGTAAATTGCTTAGTGCCCCTCCTCTACATTGTTAGGAAGTTCCTGATGTCTACCATCTCAATGCTGATTTGGCCCTGGCCAGGCTGGGCACTGACCATTCTGACCCCCTTTCTCTTGTTATTTTCATAGCCATCCCAAACTCCTCCTCAACAACTTTAATCTCCAGGAACTAATTGTTAAACCATCTATTCTTTGTACCACATGAGTAATTTTAAGGCCTTTCAAAGTTTTTGCAATCACCTACCTGCAAAGTGTAGAGAAAATAATATGTTTGGTATCCACTTTAAAGCACATTCATTTAAATGCATTTACCCTGTTTGTCAGCTGAATACAGTTGATAAGACCTTCCTGAAACTGGTAGGACTCTCTGGAGAAACAATGGGTGTTAAATGTAACTCAGTATATATAATTGCATTAGTTAGCACAGCACAATGCTATCAGCACACATTTGAATCATTATATATTTGAGGTTACAGCAAGCTTAAAAACACCCCATGGGACTGGGTTGAGTACATGAGTAAGAGCAATAGTATATGTGAAAGAATGAGAGAGAAACTAAGTGACTATGTGAAACTGAGAGTTAGCAAGAGAAGAAAAGATTGTGAAGGAGAGTGAGAGAATGAGGGAGAGAAAAACTGACAGTCAAAGAGAGAGTGTAAGAGAGAAATATTAGTGAGAGAGAATGAGTGAAAAAGCTAGTAGAGAGTTAGAGAGTGAGGGAGAGAGCAAAAGAGAGTGAGAAAGTGTTTGAGAGAGAAAGAAAGAGGGAGTGAGTGGTCATGAGGAAAGTCTGACAGTGAAAGTGAGAGAACATTCTTGGCAATATTTAATTGCCCTGGATGTGGTAGTGAACTGCCTTCTTGAAATGTCAGGAGGGAATTCCAGGAAAGTGTGTTTGTCCAGCATTTAGTGCTCATATTTTGGATTTTTAGCATTGTTCTCCGATTTAATGATCCATTCTGACCTTTTAAAAAAGTAGGCACTTTCATTTTAAAATGATAAATACTTATCGCGCAATGCATGATGCATTTTTTCTGCTCACAAATCCAACTTGTCTGCATAGATACACCACATCATCACAGGTGAGTTGGTTGGTGCCTATTCCCTGGAAGGTTTTACCTTTTTAAACTTGAAATGAGGACTCCAGTAAAATGTGTTAGATTCAAGATATTCTCATTTACATAGAGGATCCTTGTTTGTCTGCTTGTGAACGTAAAGGCTTTTGGATACTGATGTCTAAGTATTTCAATCGGGCCAGATTCAAAGAAGTGGATCTGGTTGGATAACAGGAATAATCGAGTTATGTGCAATGGTCTGACAAAAACCACATCTGTAAAGTGCAATACACCAAAACGTGAGCTTTCAATGGGCTTTGTAAGTAAAGGCTTGGAGTATGAAAGCCAAGAAGCTTTGCTAAAATCATTGAAATGGTCACACTAAGACAAGCATTAACTTGGTGAAAGATGCTTTTGGTCTGCAGGAGGAAAGAATTGACTTTGATTGAGTGTTACAGATTGGCACATTCCAAAGTCCACGTCGGCTGAGGGATGCACTAAAGCTTCTGTCAGCTGATGCTAAGGTGCAGTGGGGAAAAAAAAACTATCTAAGGTCTTTCTGTTGAAATACAATGGGGGCTCATTCAATTATCGGACCCTCCCAGAGTCTCAAATGTATGTAGATATAGTACAGTGTAAGAAAGAAATGCCTTGGCTTTATTCTCCGTATGTTAAAACTGTACAGAATTGAACTGCTTTAGTGACTTTGTGTATAAAAAAAATTATGAATAAAGAATATTTTTGAATTTAAAAAAATTGGTTCAACCTTACTAAAACTATGGTGTCAAATTTTGAGGAGCCGAAGATTTTAGATGTGTGGAGTGGTTTGAAGGGTCAAGGGGATACAGTTAAGGAGTCCAGAAACAGAAGCAGCATCAGGGCCCATAATTTCACATATTCCTCACCCTGATCCTCTTGGCTATGTTTAATTGCCGTGATAGACTGCATTTTTGCAATTTGGATACCAAACACAGTTGACGGGCTAAATATTAGCATGTCCTATTGCTGGTCATGGAGTTTGCTATCTATGCTCATCATGCTGCGTATGAGCAGCAATCAAATTTGATACTCCCACCTCAGTACAGCAGTTATGGACCAATGTTGATCACCTGTTCTGCTGCTGGCTTTCTCTGTGCTCTGTCATGGACAAATAAACATTGTGCACTTGGGGCAACCAAGCCTCTATTCTTAAAGGGAGTCTGACCCTCTTGAAGGGCCTCCAACACACTCCATCCACGTGGACACCCCGCACTGGCCTAATACCTGCCCTTGATCTCTTCATTTCCAAGTGCCGCCGAGACATTAACCACCTCAACCTGTCTACCCCCCCTCCCCCACTCCAACCTCTCACCCTCACAACATGCAGCCCTCCATTCCCTCTGCTCCATTCACCATCAAACCAGCAGATAAAGGGGTTGCAATGGTCGCTTGATGCACTGACCTCTAAACCGCTGAAGCCAGACGCCAACTTGAAGACACCTCCTCCTACCGCCCCCTCGACCATGACCCCACCCCCCCATCACCAAACCATCATCTCCCAGACCATACAGAACCTCATCACCTCAGGAGATCTCCCAACCACAGTTTCCAACCTCATAGTCTGGGAACCCCGCACCGCCTGATTCTATGTCCTTCCCAAGATCCACAAGCGACCACCCTGGCCGACCCATTGTCTCAGTCTGCTTCTGCCCCACCAAACTCATCTCCACTTACGTCGACACTGGCCTATCCCCTCCTAGTCTAGGAACTCCCCATGTACGTTTGAGACACCACCCACGCCCTCCACTTCCTCCAAGATCTCAGTTTCCCCGGCCCCCAACGCCTCATCTTCACCATGGATATCCAATCCCTCTACACCTCCATCTGCCATGACCAGGGACTCCAAGCCCTCCATTTCCTCCTCTTCCAACATCCCCAACAGTACCCTTCCACCGACACTCTCATTTGTTTGGCTGAACTTGTCCTCACCCTTAACAATTTTTCTTTTGAATCCTCCCACTTCCTCCAGACCAAAGCAGTAGCCATGGGCACCCATATGGGTCCCAGCTATGCCTGTCTCTTTGTTGGCTACATAGAACAGTCCATCTTCCATAGTTACACCGGCACCACTTCCCACCTCTTCCTCTGCTGCATTGATGACTGCATTGGCGTCACCTCGTGCTCCTGCGAGGAGGTTGAGCAACTCATCAACTTCACCAACACATTTCACCCCGACCTTTAATTCACCTGGACCATCTCTGACACCTCCCTCCCCTTCCCCATTAATGACGACCGACTTGCCACTGACATTTTTTACAAACCCACCAACTCCCACAGCTACCTGGATTATATCTCTTTCCACCCTACCTCTTGCAAAAATGCCATCCCGTATTCCCAATTCCTCCGCCTCTGCCGTATCTGCTCCCAGGAGGACCAGTTCCACCATAGAACACACCAGATGGCC
>NC_057721.1:26273172-26309392 GCF_004010195.1 Chiloscyllium plagiosum
CCTTCCCCCACCCTCCTCTCTGACCTATCACCTCCATCCCCACCCCATTCACTCTATGCTATTTTCTCCCCACCCCCTACCCTCCTCTCATTTATCTCTCCACTCTGCAGGCACTCTGCCTCTATTCCTAATGAAGGGCTTTTGCCCGAAACGTCGATTTTCCTGCTCCTCGGATGCTACCTGACCTGCAGTGCTTTTCCAGCACCGCTCTAATCTAGACTCTGGTTTCCAGCATCTGCAGTCCTTGTTTTTACCTCTTGAAGGGCAGCTGACAGAAGATTTTGCTGCATTTTAAATTCTGGAAAATAGAAAAACTAGGCTGCAAAAGTTTTCAGGGTGAAACAATAGTGCAGTAGGCAGTAATTGTAGAGGGGGACAGGAATTGAGACATAGAACATTACAGCGCAGTACAGGCCCTTTGGCCCTCGATGTTGTGCCAACCTGTGAAATCAATCTGAAGCACATCTAACCTACACTATTCCATTATCATTCCTATGTTTATCCAATGACCATTTAAATACCCTTAAAGTTGGCGAGTTTACTACTGTTGTAGGCAGGGCATTCTACACCCTTACTACCCTCTGAGTAGTAACCTGGTTCTTTAGAAGGCCAGGTGTTCTTTCAGAACCATCCTCAACAGGAACAGAGAGCAGGCGGGTAGGGATGTTAATTCACAGCCTCTGACCTCAGGACCTCTTAGCACTAAAGCACTGATGTCACAGGAGTCTAACAACATTTTGAGCTTAATCAAGATCAAAATTAAGCAAATGCATCTTCATATGACATTCCCCTTCTTCCAACCTCCAGTTATTCACTAATGCAAGCATAGCACTCAAAGCAAGGCCAACATAATAACTGACTTTCTGACCTCTCCTTTGGAGGACAAGGTATCACACAATAGAACAATTGTGACAAGAATTCCCAAATTGCCTGGGCCCTGTGAAGGGGGTAGCTCCCAAAGCCATGGAGCCTGCAACATCACAGAGTAGGTGTCATCCGATGTCATGGAGAACATTGACATTGATGATCTGTTCCTGTCATGCCACTCTTAGGAGCATGAGAGAGGGAAATAGCACAGCACCGATCAAGCAGATCCACCATAAGTCTGACATTATAGCCACCATCTCTGACATTTCCATGCACTGCACAGGTTGGGCGCAGTGCATGGTGAGTCACCAGGTTCAAGAGAACTGTAACCATGTTGAGGGTAAAAGATAGTTTACTTTCCAGCTCTTCTGAAAATAAGATGACAGATAAATTCTGCTGGAGGTCACTCAGGCAAGGACATCGATAGCAGTACTGTACTGGATAGTACTGATACGCTCTCAGATACTAGATGCATTGGTTGGCCAGCCAGGGGACCTCCTCTTGAACAAAATCATGGAGTAGTCGGGATCTAACTTGGAAGAAGGCATAGCACTATCCTAAACTGTTCCAGCCTTTATGTGGCTCGGGCACCTGGTTCGTTTCCTTCAAGGTAAGGATGCAGCAACACTCTCTCACAAATGCAGAATCTTACCATGACAGCAGTAAAAACAGTCCAAAGTAATTCCAAATACTTTGCAAAGCAGAATATTACTCCGTAAATAGCACTGGTGTAGGCCTCAGTTGCTTGATTTTTGAAGAAAAGTCCATTCATTGTACCTGCATGGTTCACATTAAGAATTCTGTTGTCACAAAAACAGATGCACATGGGGAAATCCCTGCACCAGCACTCCAGACACGACAATGCCGCAACCAGGCCAGCCATAAATGCTTTCCAGCCATCGGGCACGCAATATCTCTCATCTCATCTCCAACAGCAATAAGAAATCTAACTTCACCCTCTTTGTTTCCAAAGAAAGTTATTATGCAATTCTACTAATTTAAATATATACTTGAACAATGGCACTTTAGAAATGGCTGACTAAAGTATTGCTAATACATTAAGGAAAGGTCCTATATTGATCTGTACATTTTGTTAGCACTTACTATGAAACATTATTAATGCTTTTCTTAAATACAGCAAATTTATGCTGTGAAGGAAGCATTCAACCTTAATAAATTTCAACATCCCCCAACTATCCCCTCACCCCCATAATTTGAAGAAGTGATGATTTCTTCACCTCCCTGCCCAGTTCTGTCCCAATTCTGCCACACAAGCATAAAATTATTGCTGAACTACGTTTTAAATTAATTTAAGAATATTTATTCAGTGCTGCTAGATTGAGTTTTGCCATTTTGTCTGAACTCAATTTTCAGCACCAGGGCACTGAAAACTCCACTTAACGTTCAAACACAATCTTCTTAAACATGATACTTCAAAATTCTATCAGGTTTCAGCCTGACATTAATGTTCAGATTTAATAAATCGAAACCTTCACAATTTAAAATAATTACATGCTGAATTTCTATTAAGTCTTGACCGTTCTATTCGTATATACAAAGTTTTATCTCTCACTATCTGTTTTATTCAAACTAACTCAGTCTTCAGTATTTAATGTACGAAATTCTACTTTCTATTTTCTATCTAATTTAGGAGTTAAATTTACGTCTATTAAACAAAAATATTGCTTGATTCTAATTAGTCTCAAAGTGAACATATTGCCTAGAATGATCAGATCTAATAATGCAAAATTAGGTTAAATATTCATTCTGGAAAGTATTTATTATCTAACTCTAATAATCTGATTCAAATGGCTCTCACAAAATTTATATCTAAAATGAAATGTGCATTCGTTTTGATACTTTACAAATTGCCTCTTTCCCCCCACACCAACCCCTCCGACTTGATCCACATACTTCATCATTCTCAGATTACAATGCAGCATTAAGGGAGTACTGCATTTACAGAGTTTGCATTGTTTGGATATCAAAATCAGGACTCCATCTGCCTACTCATGCAGATGTAAAAGTTCCGATGACACTGCTTTGAGGAAGAGCAGATGTGTATCCCTGGTGTCCGAGCCACTACAGTACTTAGCCCCAATCAACTTCACAGAAAACAACTGACTGTTTATTATCACGTGGCTGAAAGGAGGAGCTTGTTATGTGCAGAATAGTTGCCATATTTCCTACATTACAATGGTGACTGCACTTAAAGAACTTTTAAAGTGCTTTGAGTCATCTGATGTCATGAAAAGATTTAAACAAATAGATTTTTAAAAAAATTACAAATCTTTGGTCACCGAATATTTCCTATTTCACCCCAACAAAGGCTTCCCTTAACTTTTGCTTAAACTGCTTAAATATTAGACATAGAAGCAAATTCGACCATTAACTCATTTATTCACCACAGATGTTGCTTGATATGATGAATATTTGCACCATTTTCTGATTTAGTTTCATTTATTTTTCTTTTAACTGTGCTTGCTGACACTGATGCATGTGTGCGATATGCTGGCTTTCAATCAAACATGCATGGATTTCGGGTAGACACAGCCTGGGGGAGGGAGCTATTGGGATTAGGTATGGTGAGGGATGCAGGAGAGAGGGAGAGGATCTGGGAGGGAGTGCTGAGTGGAAATTGGGACCCAAGAGGGACTGTGTTGGCACCTGGGAGAGACGATAGGAGGGATGGGGGAGGGGAAGAGATCTGGGGTTGGGTGCAACATAGAAGGAGAAATGAGACAAAAAGGGAGTGGGCCTCCTGGGGCCTCCTGTTGCCCTCACCCCTGAGTCCTAGCCCCTCTTTGTGTGCTCCCCTCCTCCCTTCTCCCCTTCCACTTCAACCTTGGCTTCTGGGTTTTCTTTCCGTCTCACTCTGCGGGAATGACTCCCCCACTGGTGCACTCTCCCCCCAATAGAACCCAATTCAAAATCACATGCTCAGTACTGTATTTGTGCGTGACATCACATCTAAAGCTGACATGATGATGCAGTGTGTGTTTGGAACTGTGCACAAGCATGTTACCAAATGAGCCCAATGGCATTGCTGTCCACAGTTACCAGCATCCGCAAAAACTGTCTTTTCTTTTCCATGCATTATTGTCATTCACTTTCTCCAAAAAAAACACTGTTGCAGTTAAGAACTCTTCATGAAAATTAAACAGCTTACAGCAAAACAAGTAATTTTACCCCAAGTGCTATCAAATTGAACATTATCACTGCAAAACAGCAGTCCTACACTGGACAAGCTGTAATAAAATATAACTTGTAGGCCCTTACAGGTTTAAAAATAAAGGTAAAAATCTCCCAGTGGCTTGATACATAATAATCACACCATAATTTATTAATATTATATAAATATATATATATATATATATATATGCCACGATACTCATTTTTCAGGTTGGGCTAAGTACAGGGTATCTGAAATGAGTTGAAACTTTATTGCTGGAACAGCACAGCAGGTCAGGCAGCATCCAGGGAACAGGAGATTCGACGTTTCGGGCACAGGCCCTTCTTCAGGAATGACCTGAAGAAGGGCCTGTGCCCGAAACGTCGAATCTCCTGTTCCCTGGATGCTGCCTGACCTGCTGTGCTGTTCCAGCAATAAAGTTTCAACTTTGATCTCCAGCATCTGCAGACCTCACTTTCTCCTCGTATCTGAAATGATGCAGAGTTATCCAATTTGTATCAATTCAAGATTATTTGAATTTTTATCCAGTTTTTCCCATTTGAACCAAAATCGAGACATTAACAGCCATCAGAGATGGGCTGACAGGAAGAGGAATTTGGAAAATGGCAGCAGAAAGCATCAAAAAGGAAACCTGACTTCTTCCTGTGTCTCGGGTGATGATTAATGGTGGTAGTGTAAGCAGTATGGTTATGGTGATTGGTACTTGATTGAACCAATTAATTGGACAAATTCACTTGCTGCTGGTGCCGGCACTCCTCTGATATTGGGACAGGAGTGTGACATGCCCCCATTAAATAGGAAGCCCACTAAAGTAAATACCGGTGACCTCCCAGTAAGACCCTTACTGGTGGAAGGTTTTCGGTATGGCCAAACATGGCCCATGGAAGTGCCCCAGGTGACAATGTAGATGCTTCATTATGATCATATTGAACACAACTTGAAGGGCTGAATGGCCTATTCCTGCTCCGATTTTCTATGTTTTTACAATGCAAGGATGACTCCTCCGACTGATATGGTACAGCTGCTTGCCCTTGCACATTTAACAAAAAGCTAAACTAGCATTTGATAGCACTTTCATGTTAAGTTACCCTGCTTCTTGCAACCTAATCAGTGCTCAATTCTGTTGGTGATATCTCCAATGCTGCCAAACGTCTGACTAGGACGGGGCTTTCAAATGCTTCTGTGCTGGTAAAATCCCACCTGGGGTCTTGCTACCCATCTATGTAGGCTTGCAATTCTTCTTCAATCCTGGCAATGGGACTCTGGGCTAAATCTATGCTCTTGTGCTGAAGTTCAATTTGCTTTGACTTATTTTGAGGTTCTTTCAGTAAGGCCTAGCAAGATCTGTGCTACCGAATCCACCTCATTGACACAGCATCTTCTGCCAATGGAATCCCACTCCTATCTAATGACATACAGTTCCCAAAATAACTCAACTCTCAGCAAATATCTGCTGAAACATCAGCATCCCTTGCACTCATGCCATCTTTGAAAGGCTGTGTGCACCTAGGTAAGCATATGCCATCCAACATTGCTCATCAATGGAACAGCACAGCAGCTACAAACCCACATTGCTCATTCACATAGTTGGCATGGCTGAGAGTCCCTCACATATACAACCCGAGTCATTGATTAAACATATCACAGAGTGTCGAGAATGTGGTACTAGATAAACACAGCAGGTCAGGCAGCATCCGAGGAGCAGGAAAATTGACATTTCAGGCAAAAGCCCTTCATCAGGAATGAGGGAAGAGTGTACCTGTCCAAAGTTTTATCCTTTCTTAGGATCCTCTCTCAGCCACTACTACTCTGTCCCCAGTGCTCACTGGACACCCACAGTTTCTCATTGTCCATGAGGTGAACATCACTTGCAGGAAAGCATTTGGGCAATTCCTTGGCATCCAGCACATCACCTCATTGTCTGCTCCAATTGTGCAGAGCACAGTACACCAGCGTAATGTGGCATACTATGCCCGGATTAAATCAAATGGCCATCAAAGCAGTGATACTATATCTTCTTCAACCTTATTGTCTGCTCTGACATGACCCTAAACAGAGGTATGGGAAGCATTGCATCAGGCATGGGGTTGTGCAATACAACCATGAGCCAGCATTACAGAAGATATCCCTTTTCTCCCAGTAATCAGTTTGCAAAACATCTGCATCCTCAAACACATCAGTTACTTGAGAATTCTCCAGAACACAGGAGTCATGGCAACTGCCAAGGTGGCAAGCACACACCTTCAGGAAATGTTAATGGTGTTCCATCAATGGCACCCCGTATCTCGGGCAAGGCAGCAAATTCCCAAATGCTACAGCACTGACCTTGATATTCCTTGGAGGAAGCAAAGGCTGGATGTTAAGAGCAGCAGTGACCAGCAGACACCAGGAGAGGATGGCCTCCACCTTCTGCAGTGCCTAGGTCCCACTATAGTGTCCAGAGAAATCACTGACATGCTAATGTTCAGTTTGTAGGAGCTAATAGTATAACGTAAAGAACATTTGACTACCATTTGACCCTGATCACTCTGCATTCATTGTTCAAGGGTGATGGAATGATTGCAAAATAAATTGAGCTGAAGTTTGCAAATGTCTACTTCATTATATTTGTTCATTTGATGTCTGAGCTTCCAGTAAAAGTGGATGCTACACTTCTGCTTATCAAGCTGACACAGACACTCCCCACTCTGTGCATTGTCTCAGCCAATTCCCAGATTCTGTTTCACATCTAGAAAGAGTTACAAGTGATGGCATGGAAAGCAGCTTGTGGTCAGCAATGTCAGTATCAGGCTCTGGTCACCCAGATTTCTCTGTCCCTTTCCACTCAACCCCCATACCCTTCCCATCCCACTGAGCCTCCAGATTCCCTCTAACCACACATTACCTGGACATTTCCACTCATCTCTCTCCAAATGGAGACCCACCACATTGAACATTGCCTGCAACTGTCATCCCCGCCCCCTGAGCTCAGACATTACATTTTACCGGTGCCCATGCTTGGCCTATATATTCCTCCAGTGGAGATCATGCTAGTGGTTACTGCCCATAACACCTCACCCTCATTCCCTCCAGTTATTCTGCCAAACCTGAGAGTCCCCATCACCACGCTTGCTCCCATTTCTACATGTGCCTTTGATTTTGAGTCCCAGCTTGGTTCAATCATCCCTTCTCGTAGTAGTCCCACTGCTGTCATGACAGGACTCCTTGCACGCTCCTTAATAATTAACATATCATCTCCAAAACTGTATTTGCTCCAGACCTCTGATCAACTGCAGGAAGTATATCCATGATATGATGGAGTCTTAATCAATAGAAGTGTCAAGGGTTATGAGGAAAAGGCAGAAAGGTGGAGTTGATGATCACCTGATCAGTGATCTCATTGAATGGTGGAACAGATTTGATGAACTGAATGGCCTACTTCTGTACTTTTGTATTGTGATCATTGCTGATTCCACTATTTTCATCTGCAAAAACTGGTCCAATATAAGGTTAATCTAAGCTGACAATGACAGTCCTTTTTTAATGAAACAACACTATTGTTATGATGCTGGCTGGTGGCATTACTAAAGAAGGCCAAATCCCAGAATGAAACCTGGCTTGGTGGTTACAGGTTTCCTTGGATTACTGTGGTGGTCAGTCAAAGAACATATTTATATAAAACTGAAATTACACAAAACAAAGGAGAACAAAGCTATAAGAAATTTGAAAAGTTCTAATCATAAGCAGAAGCAAAATGCAACCATTTCAACGCAATATATTTTATAGCCATCTAACACCAGGAAAGTATCACTCCTACTTTCATTATTTTTACTCAACGAAGTTGCAAGTGGTGTTCATTCAGTTGACATTTGTACATTACAGCAGATGTGATTCTCTCTGTTACTGATCCTTCCCAAAACCAGCAGACCATGGCTAACTCACTGATGTGAACTATAAAATAAAAATACAGGGCTCTTTCCTGTTACTTTGACCATCTGAAGCTGTGAAGCACCATTTTGCAAGTATGAATATTTCCGATTTGATGCTGCTTCTGCCTCTTTCTCTGGTTCTTAAAAGCTCAACATAGAAAACACTTAAGTAAACGCAAATATCTTGTTGAGCCATTTAGCTTGAGTCATATGGTTTCCTAGAATATTTTTTACCCACTGTTAAAAGATTGAACTAACCCTTGAGAAAAAACAGTTCTCCTTTACAGAATTGAAAATTAAAACACTCATGTCCACTTTAGAACCCAAGCGCACAAGTTGCAATAATATATTTAAACATGCTTCACATTATTCTTCAAAGCCTTCCACACTAGAATCATTAAGGAGAATGGTGTGCATTACAAAAGAAGGGTTTTCAGTTGACAGTAAAAGAAAGATAATTTAGTCATGTTGGAACACAGACAAAATGTTAGGTACTCCCACCAGGCTGATAAAAAAATAAAGTTCTGAAAAATAGAGAAACAAAATTCTGAATCACTGGCTGTGCATTGCAATAATGATCAGTGAGAGGAACATTGATCTTTGACCCTGCTTAATACTGTCCCTAAGAGGGTAGGATAAATAAAGAATGGGGACCTAGTTAATTAAAAGTGAAGTGTTTATGGTTACACATGATTTAGTCCACTCACTACTAAAGATTAAACCTCTTACACTTACTTGCTTTAACAATACACTGTGGGCCTATACCATTGTTATAAGGTTAACAATTAGTGAGCTATTTTAAAGTTTTCATTTGGTCTATTCCCTGATGTCAATTAGAAATTGACCATGAAAACCAATGCACATGACTATGGTAAGGATGATCTCACAGCAGGTATGCTTTTTTCTCTCATTGTGCCTGTACCATATTAATTGATCTTATAAAATGCAATATATTTAGTGAGCAGTTCCAAACTTAGCAGGTGAGCTTTTTAACATATATGTTACATTAATGAACAAAGTTAAAAATCACACAACACCAGGTTATAGTCCAACAGGTTTAATTGGAAGCACACTAGCTTTCAGAGCGCCACTCCTTCATCAGGTGGTTGAGCCTTCATTTTTAACTTTGTACACCCCAGTCCAACACCGGCATCTCCAAATCATTAATAAACATAAGTTGCATGCTGAATGTACTTAAAGGATGATGAGATTATTCAAATAATTTTCAAAGATTTATTTTAACTCTTTAGACATAAGAAATGAAGATGAGAAATTGAGGATTTACTTCTATTAGGAGTGCAATTTCTGTGATCTTAGGTGTCAATGTTGTGTGAAATTTTAGCCGTAGATCACTGTAGGACGAAGGATGGTGGACCTTCCTGCTTTGCTTGTAAATGTGTTGTTCAGTTTATGCCATGTTATGCAGGTTTGACAGCAGGGATTTGAAGTAACATTTTAACTGACAGGTAATGGTTCCAGCTACTGATCGATAGACCGATCAAGAGGCTCTGATAGCAGATCTTTATTTTGTGGCTCACAGGTCAAAAGATGAGCAAATACATTTTTGTATATTTGTTATCACTTTTTTCTCTTTGTTTTTTAACTGTCATATCCATTTATAATTTAACTGCTGTTCACCACATTGAATTTAAATACAATTCCTCCTTTTTTGAATACATCACACTAACAGTTATGACTTAAAGCAGTAAAGGTTATCTAATATACAGTGAATAAAATTGTGAAAATATGGATTATTAATTTTGACAATATTTAATTTTTACTGATTTTTAAATGAGGGACCTCCAAGACATAAATTATTTAGAAAATCGCTGTCTCTTGACTGAAGCTCCATGTTGAATAAACATTCAGCAGGGTAGATGCAGGAAGACGAAGAGGGAGTGCAGAACCAGAAGTCATAGGTTAAGGATATAGAAAAGGCCATTTAGGACTGAGAACAGGAGAGGTTTGTTCACCCAGAGAATAGTGAGCCTGTGGGACTCACTTTCACAGAAATCAGTAGTATTTAAGAAAGAGTTGGATATAGCAATTGAGGCTAAAGGGATCAAAGGATATGAGGGAAAGAAGCAATAGGCTACTAATTTGGATGATCAGCCATGATCATAATGAATGGTTGAGCTGGCTCAAAGGAACCAAAGCACATCCTCCAATCCTATGTTCTTTGTTTCTATGGTTCAGCTTGTTTTTCCAAGTCAAAACCATGCCCCTTGCTACTCCAAAAGCTTTAAACTCTCACATTATTAATTCCATGGTGCTGTCCAAGATTTAACTGAATTCCTAATGTCTGCTTTTGAGATTGATGATGAGATAATATTTGAATAGATTTTGAACCAGCCTAATGGATGTCTCCTGTGATTTCCATCTTGAAATGACTTTTTAAAAACTGAGATTTTGTTTCTTCAAATTTCAGATTATAAAGTGAAGTGTTCTTTCAACAATTTTCTTTTCATAAAAATCTGCAATGTCAGAAGTGTCAAGTATTTTACTTTTTCTGCCCCTTTATACTCTAATATCATCCTCACTCACACCGCAGGAGACAGTAAAATTGAATATATTTACCATTCATTTGATTATTCTTACCATTGAAGGTGATACTCCTTCTCCTCTATTTCAGAAGCTGAATAAAGCCCAGTGCAAGCAGAGAAACAGGAAGCAGAATAATGGGAGGTAGAGTCTTACTTGACCATTGCCAACTGAGACTGCTACTCCACAATGCTCAGAGAGTAGGGCTGGATGGCAAGGCACAGGAAACACTATTTGGAGCAATAATAAGAGAATAGGATGGTCCAGAAAGACAGTTCACATTTAAACCCTGCTGCAGATGGACACAAGAGGACAACTTTGACAGCCCAGTATGAAAGAAGACTGATGGTTGTATGATAGAATTTTGTTTCTGCAATGGGTTGACTGCCTGAAAACCTCCACTGATGCATGGAGTGTGGCCCTTTTAGCAGGTTATTAGACCACAGCTATTAATTAACACTGTGAACAATTTTGGAGAGCTACTACTGAAATGGAACACCCTCCAATAGGGGCAGGGTTAGGGTGAGGGCAGTTTGCCCAATGTAGCCCAAGCTCCTCAAGGCTGTTTACATCAACAATCTGAAGCAGTCTCAGTGAACATTCAGAAGCCTTCCAATTCACATGTTACAGCCATTTCATAGAATCATGTCTTTAAAGAACTAGAATAAAGAAGCAATTATACAAGTCAAGTGTCAAGGCTTTTCACAGATGCACAATGTCACTTCCTAAATAAAGTTTGTTTGGAATACTAAAAGGAAGAATAATCTTTGTGGATGATCTCCCGGTGATAATATTGCTGATTTAGCTGCAATGATAATGGTTCTGGAAGACCCAAGGAGGTTGCATTGTGGCTTAAGGGTCTTGGTGAGATGAGTAGACAGTGTTCATCCAATGGTAAGACAAATTATTTTTCAACAGCTTCACAACTCCAGTCGATGGTCACTCCCATCCTCCCTCCTCCTCATCATCACCAGCTTCCTTCAACTTTGCATCTCAGCTAGCTCAATTTGAGAATTATGAAGCATTCATCAGATGTCTACAAATTTACAGGCTGTGACTAGGTTGCACTGCACACCTCCTCCAGACCAATAAAGACAATGGAAGCTAGCCTATTCATTTCAGACAGCTGAAGGTCTATTCAATCTGAAGGCTGGTGTAGGTATGGGTCTGTTCATAGTGCAACTCAGGTTCTATCCTAATAATGCTGGCAGGAGTAATGAATCAGAGGATTCCTGCTGTTTCCTTACAGCTAGCCTGACTCCCATCCTTTGGATGGCACAGAGTTTACATATAAAGCACTGGCATTTGAAGGAAAATATTATGATTATTACCAAGAACCTCATCCGAGACCAATACGATACACTGCACATCATCTGTACAGTGAGGGAACAAAATGCCTTCCTACATAAATTGCAACATGGAACATGCAAGGCAATATAAGTAGAGTTAATATTCCTTGCAGTCTTCAGAAACCTGCAATTCTCCCAATGCACTGAGTTCTTTCAGCATGCTTCACATCTTGTATGGCAGCTGAAATGAAACAGTTATATCGAGGGTACATTCCTGATACAGCAGTGCACACTACCATATATGATGCCATCACCATTGCCAGTCACAACCAGGAAGGACCTGATAGCATAGACACTGCCGAGACAGCCACTGGAGTTATCCATTCCCAAAGGTGAGTCTCTAATGGGACTCTACAAATATGTCCTCACTGAAGCAGAATGGGCTAATGCCCTGCTTCTCAAAGAGGATAATGTATCGTATGAGGTTTATGAACACCCATGTGCTTCAGCGCCTTCTACATTTCACCCCTTACCTTCTTGCAATAACTACACAATGACTGAGTGTCATACTTTGCCCTTCATCCCAAAAGATAAATGCAGCAAATCAACTTTGATAACAGTAACCGTGTAGCTGGGAAAAGTTGTTTGAAAAAGACTACACTTTCAAAAATGACTGAAACACTGCTATTACAGTCAAAACTAGCTCAGTGATCTGATTAAAAGCCTGAAATGACAAACTGAAGATGTACCTCAATGGAAGTTAGGATAGCCCAAAGTCGAGTTTGCATCCATAAAACCAAAACATGTAGCAGCAGAAGGAAGCCATTTGGCTTAAGTCTGCTCCGCCACTCAAGGAGATCTTGCCTAATTCATTAACCTCAACTTCATTTACCTGCCTTTTCCCCATAACCCCTACTGATTAAAAATCTGACTTGCTCAGCCTTGAATATTCTTAATGATCCAGACTCAATAGTTCCCTTTGGTAAATAAGTACACAAATTCACTACCCTAACAGGGAAGATATTCTTTCTTATCTCTGTTTTAAAAAGACTTCCATTGGATGGAACAACCTATCCACATCCATCCTATCAGGCACCCTACGAATCTCAGATGTTTCTCATTATTCTTAACTACAATGAGTATAGGCCCAACTTATTCAACCTTTCAAAAAAAATCAATCTATCCACATCTGGGATCAACCTAGTGAACCTTCTCCAGTCGGTTCCAACGTTTCTTAGATAAAGGGACCAAAATTGCTCACAGTATTCCAGCTGTGGTCTAACTATTGGCTTGAATAGTTTTAGCAAATGGTCCCTATATTTTATGTTCCATTCCCTTTGAAGTAAAGGACAACATTGCATTCACCTTTCCTACTACCTGCTGAACTTGAATGCCAGCTTTTGATGATTCATATATGGGGAATCCCAAAACGTTCTTGGTTGCAGCTTTCTGTAATTTTTCTCCAATTAAGTAATGTTCAGTTCCTCTATTCTTACTGCCAAAGTACACAATGGTCTTATTTTCCTGAATTACATTGCATCTGCTGAGTTTTGACCACAAACTTGGCCACGGTACATTTACTTCCTTCATCTAAGTCGTTAATATATATCTTGAAATAATGTGGCCTGAGCCTGATCTCCGTGGCATTCATTGTTTGATATTTTAAAAATGCCCATTATCTGAAATCTCTGTCTTTTATTCATTAACCAATCTTTTATTCACAGAACATAGAACATAGAACAATACAGCTCAAAACAGGCCCTTCCGCCCTCAACATTGCGCCGACCTGTAAACTAATCTAAACCCACCACCCTACACTATCTCATCATCATCCATGTGCTTATCCAAGGACTGTTTAAATGCTCCTAATGTGGCTGTGTTAACTACTTTGACAGGCAGGGGATTCCATGCCCTGACCACTCTCTGAGTAAAGAGCGTGCCTCTGACATCTGTCTCAAATCTATCACCCCTCAATTTGCAGCTATGTCCCCTCCTACAAGCAGATGTCATCATCCTCAGAAATCGAATCTCACTATCTACCCTATCTAATCCTCTGATCATCTTGTATGTCTCTATCAAATCCACTCTTAGCCTTCTTTTCTCCAATGAGAACAGACCCAAGTCTCTCAGCCTTTCCTCATAAGACCTTCCCTCCAGACCAGGCAACATCCTGATAAATCTCTGCACCTTTTCCAATGCTTCCACATCCTTCCTGTAATGGAATGACCGGAACTGTACACAATATTCCAAGTGAGGCCGTACTAGTGTTTTGTATAGTTGCAGCATGACATTACAGCTCTCGAACTCAATCCCTCTAATAATAAAACCTAGCATACCGTATGCCTTCTTAACAGCATGATCAACCTGGGTGGCAGCTTTCAGGGATCTACATACATGGACACTAAGATCCTGCTGCACATCCACACTACCAATTATCTTTCCATTGTCCCAGTATTCTGCCTTCCTGTTATTCTTTCCGAAGTGAATCACCTCACATTTATCTGCATTGAACTCCATTTGCCAGCTCTCAGCCCAATTCTGCAGTTTATCCAAGATCCCCCTGGAACCTGCAACATTCTTCCACGCTATCCACTACTCCACCGACTTTAGTGTCATCTGTAAACTTACTGACCCATCCACCTATGCCTGCATCCAAGTCATTTATAAAAATGACAAACAGCAATGGTCCCAAAACAGATCCTTGTGGACTCCAGGCTGAATATTTTCCATCAACCACCACTCGTTGCCTTCTTACAGAAAGCCAGTTTCTAATCCAAACTGCTAAATCACTCTCAATCCCATGCCGCCGCATTTGCTCCAAACACCTACCGTTTGGAACCTTATCAAAGGCTTTACTGAAGTCCATGTACACCACATCAACTGCACTATCCTCATTTACATGCTTGGTCACCTTCTCAAAAAACTCAATGGGGTCTGTGAGATACGATCTGCCCTTGACGAATCCACCTTGACTATTTCCAATCAAATTGTTGCTTGCTAAATGATTATAAATCCTACTTCTTATAATCCTTTCCAAAACTTTTCCTACAATAGATATAAGGCTCACTGGTCTATAATTGCCTGGGGCATCTCTACTGCCCTTTTTGAACAAGGGAACAACATTTGCAATCCTCCAGTTCTCTGGTACTAAACCTGTAGACAATGACAACTCAAAGATCAAGGCCAAAGGCTTTGCCATCTCCTCCCTAGCTTCCCAGAGACTCCTTGGATAAATCCCATCTGGCCAGGGGGCTTATCAATATAAAAAGGTCTGAAAATAGATAACTCCTCCTCCTTACTAACCTCAATTTTTTCTCATCTAATAGCCCCTATCTCAGTCTTCTCCCTTACAATATTCCCCTTTTCCTGAGTGAAAGCAGAGGAGAAATATTCATTTAGCACCTCTCCGATCTCTACAGGGTTCACACACAACTTCCCACCTCTGTCTTTGACAGGCCCTATTCCAACCCGAGTCATCCTTTTATTCCTCACATACCTATAGAAAGCTTTAGAGTTCTCCTTTATTCTACCTGCGAAAGACTGTTCATGTCCCCTCCTTGCTCTTCTTAACTCTCTCTTTGAATCCTTCCTAGCTACTCTGTAACTTTCCACCACCTCATCTGAACCATCTTGCCTCAACGTCACATAAGCCTCCCGCTTCTGCTGAACAAGAGAACAATTTCTTTAATAAACCACGGTTCCCTTACCTTATCACTTTCTCCCTGACAGGGACATACCTATCAAAGACACACAATATCTGTTCCTTAAACCAGCTCCACATTTCGATTGTCCCCATCCTCTGCATTTTGCTATCCCATTCTATGCATCCTAAATCTTGCCTAATGACATTATAATTGGCCTTCCCCATCTACAACTCCTGTCCTGTAGCATGTATCTATCCCTTTCCATCGCTAAACTAAATGTAACCAAATTATGGTCACTCTCTCCAAAGTGCTCACCTACCACTAAATCAAACACCTGGCTTGGTTCATTACCAAGTACCAGATCCAGTGTGGCCTCCCCGCTTGTCGGCCTTTTGACATACTGTGTCAGGAAACCCTCCTGCACACATTGGACAAAAATTGATCCATCTGACATACTAGAGTTATAGCATTTCCAGTTAATGTTGGGGAAGTTAAAGTCCCCCATAATGACCACCCTGTTCCCACCCAGAATCGTTTTGCCGATCCTCTCCTCCACATCCCTGGAACTCTGCAGAGGCCTTTAAAAAACTCCCAGCAGTGTGACATCTCCTCTCCTGTTTCTAACCTTAGCCCATACCACCTCAATAGATGAGTCCTCATCAAAAGTTCTTTCGGCCACCGTTATACCATCCTTGACTACCAAAGCCACACCTCGCCCTCTTTTACCACCTTCCCTGACCTTAATGAAAGATCTAAACCCTGGATCCTGCAACATCCATTCCTGACCTTGCTCCATCCATATCTCCGAAATGGCCACAACATCGAAGTCCTAGGAACCTAACTATGCTGCAAGCTTACCTACTTTATTTTGGATCCTCCTGGCGTTGATGTGGATGCACTTCAAACCAGCTTGCTGTCTGCCAGCACACTCCTATGACCATTAAATCCTGTCCATGACCTCCCTACTCACATCCTCCTGTGCACTGGAACTACAATACAGGTTCCCATCGCACTGCTGAACTAGTGTAAACCCACCCGAACAGCACTAGCAAATTTCCCACCCAGGATATTATTAACCCTCTGGTTCAAGTGAAGGCCATCCTGTTTGTAGAGGTCCCACCATCCCCAGATTGAGCCCCAATTATCCACGTACCTGAACTTCTTCCTCCTGCACCATCCTTGCAGCCACGTGTTCAGCTGATATCTCTCCCTGTTCCTCGTCTCGCTATCAAGTGGCACGGATAACAATCCAGAGATAACAACTCTGTTTGTTCTTGCAGCTTCCACCCTAGCTCGCTGAAATCCTGCCTTACATTCCTATCCCACTTTCTACCTATGTGGACCATGACTTGGGCTGGTCACCCTCTCCCTTCAGGACCCCAAAGGTACGATCTGAGACATCACGGACCCTGGCACCTTGGAGGCAACACACCAACTGTAAGTCTCTTTTATTCCCAACAAACCTTCTATCTGACCCTCGAACTGTTGAGTCCGCAATGACTACCATTCTCCTCCTTTCCCTCCTTCCCTTCTGTGCAACAGGGACAAACTCTGTGCCAGAGACCTGCACCCCACTGCATGTCCCTGGTAAGTCATCCCCCACAACAGTATCCAAAACGGTATACTTGTTTTTCAGAGGAACGACCACAGGGGATCCCTGCACCGACTGCTTTTTCCCCATTCTAACAGTTACCCAGCTTTCTTCATGCCTAGGAGTAACTACTTCCCTGAAACTCTTAACTATCACAGACTCTGCCTCCCAAATGATTCGAAATTCATCCAGCTCCTGCTCCAGTTCCCTAATGCTTTCTTGGAGGAGCAAGAGTTGGATGCACTTCCTGCAGATGTACTTGGATGGGACACAAATGGTGTCCCTCACCTCAAACAACATGCCGGAGGAACATAGTTCTCCCTGCACTGCTACCCCTGCTAGTCCCTTTATCAGAAATTTAAAAAAAAACAAGAGAAGCTTACCTGTTGTGTCTCTGGCATTTAAGGTTAGAGGAGATTGATGGGTGAGAGGCCCTATAAGGGTAGGGTCTCAGGTTTAGAAAACACTCACTTACATAGCTGAGGGGAAAAAAAGAAGTCCCTCCTTTTCCAGAAACCTCTGCTCTCTAAGGTGCTACCGCTGCTTAAAGTTTTAAATCAGTGGCTCACCTTTCCCGACAGGCCCCTGGTCCAAGCTTCCATTCTTCCTGCTGCTGGCAACAGAAATGGAGGGTTCAGAATTGTGTGACACCACACTGGGTGCCATTCTCTATAAACTTTGAGGTTTCCTCTGGCACAGTCTCTACCTCTGAGCCAGGAGAGCCATGTTCAAGCCCTACCTGCTCCAGATTAATGTACTACCCTAATTTCATGGGGTCTTGTTGAATAGCCTTATTAATAGTGCCTAATCCAACACCTTTGGAAATCCAAATATATCATATCTACCGGGTTCCCTTTATCTATCTTGCATGTAACCTCTTCAAAAACATCATCAAGCATAATCACCTTCATAAAGCCATGCTGACTTGCTTGGTTACATTATATATTTCTAATTTCCCTGCTGTTGTATCTATATGATCGGCTCACATTTTCCCAGCGACAAATGTTAAATTAATTGATCTATAGCTACCTGTTTTTGTCTCCTTGTTTTTTGATTAAGGGTGTTAAGTTAACAGTTTTCTAATCACTTGGGACTTTTCCAGAGATTAAGGACTCTTAGAAGATTATTATCAGTGCAACCATTATGTCTACAGTTACTTTGTTCAGAATCCTAAGATTAGGTCCAGACCTCCGCAAAAAAGAATAATTTCTAGCCTCCTCTCCAGCCCTAGCAAGTTCAATCGAGTGCCAGTGGGATTCAACAAAGCCAGTACTGCATGAATTGAAACGCATAGCTCCCACACCAATTTTTAAACCACAAACTTAACCCCTTAATTTCTCCAATGCCAGTTTCCCTGTGGCCAAAGTAGTAATTCCAAGATTGTTGCTTTGGAGGATCTGCTTTCTAATTTCCCTCCCAGCTGTGCACAATATTTCTGCAAAAATTCCTTTCTGTCCTATTTGTGTCACTGGTACCAATATAACTGGTTCCCTCTAATCTCACTCCAAATTCCTCTCCAGTTCTAAGGAGATGACAATAACACTGGGACCAGGCAGGTAACACAACCCTTGGGACTCATGGTCATGACTATAGAGAATAGTATCTATTGTCTTAATTATACTGTGCCCTACAACTATCACATTCTATTGCCTCCCTCACTTGAATTGATCCTTGTTCCACAGTGCTGTGGTCATATTGTTCATCATTCTTGTAGTCCCTGCTATTGTTCATTCAGCTGGCAAGAATCTTATAACTGTGGGACAATTTCAGCAGCTGAGGTTCATTAAATGTTTCCCATTGGGTCCAGACTTGCCTCATCAGCACTCACACTCCTGTCCCTGATCATGGACTAATTTTTAATACCTAACCTGATGCTCAGCTAGTTCAATTAGTAGCAGATCAGATTCTTAATTTCAGAGTCATGTGTTTGCACACCACGCTGGGTGCCATTGTCGATAAGCTTTGAGGGTTTCTTGTGACACAGTCTCTCGCTCTGAGCCGGGAGACCCAGGTTCAAGCCCCATCTGCTATAGTGGTGTGTAATAACATTTCTTAACAGGTTGATTTGAGAATATATAAGTACATAATCTAGGGATTCTTGTGGTATAGTGGCAATATCCTTATTTCTGGGTTGCAAAATCTAGATTCAAGTCTCACCTGCTCCAGAGATGTGTTATAAATGTCGGGACAGGTTGATTAAACACCTAATCTGAGGGACATGTCTACCATGTGAAGTAAAATGTCCAAGTAAGTTTCTCCTGAATATGGCAGTGTGCAGCTCAGAATCTAACACCTCAACCCGAACTTGCTTGAGCTGCAAGCACTGGCTCCAATATATGGTCACTCTGGATCACCTTGGCATACAGTAGGTCTCATATGCTCTACTGGCAACACATCATTAACCTGCCATTTTTGTATTGTATTTTATTTAACTTATTAATTCAGCACAGTAGTATCCCTGCACATTACCCTTTATTTTTACAACAATATTAATCTTGTATTTAACAAAATGAGAAACAAAAGACTAAATACAAACTTAAGACCTTGCTTTTAGTTAAAGGCTAGAAATACTTATCCATTCTACCCATCAATCAGCTGCTGTGTGCAGCCAAAAGCAATCAAATATCTCTTCACTCCCTCAGACAGTCAACTGCAAATTGTATTCAGTTCACCATTTATTTGCAACTCCCAAAAGAATATGGCCCATTTCAGTCACTGGAGGATCCAGTTTCAGTTGATTCTTAATTAATCAGCTTCTTGGTTGGGTAGAAAGAAAATATCCTTACTGCCAGCAGCCACATAATTTAAACTCTAGATTACAATTTAATGCCAGCTACAAAATACAAATTAAATTGAGTTTGGCCAAGAAACGCTTATACTCAGTCCTAGCTTGAAGTGACTTTGCTAGCTGAATGTTATGAATCTAACACAAGTGCTGAGCTCATTCACTCAATGTGGTTTGAGTTTTAGCTTGTTTTAAAATTAATTTGCTGTTTCACTGCAAAGCTTTTTAAAAATTAATGTGAGCACCTAAAAGAATTTAATCTGTAAATTTCATTCTAATACCAACAGAAGCTCCGAATTAAATTAAGTTTATACAAATTAAAGATTTAAACTTTCTTACTCATCAAATGCAAGCACCCTGTCAAAATTCCAGATGTATAGACTTTCATCTTTTCCCTGGATACCAGCATAGAAGGTTGGGAAAGTGGTAATAATGCTAGGCATGTTTGCACTTCCTAATATCATGTTTAAATTTATGCAAATAAAAGCAAGATAACATTTCAGTTTGGGATGTTGGAATGTGGGGGTTGCATACTCTGGATAAACTATATAAGTTCCACAGCAAGTGTTTGCAAGATATCTTGATTGGCCATGACATACACAAAATCAGTGGTGACAATACTACTCTGCAAAAACCAGACTCTACTTTAGAGGCAAGTTATACATGTGTGCAAGAGCTAGCACCATAATCATCATATTCCATCATCAACTCTATATGCCAACATCTCAGACCAAAAAAAGCTCTACCAGTCTGCAGGTAATATTATTAGGATCATTCTTAAGCAAGATGCTATTCATCCTAGACAACTTCAATGCACATGTTGAGGCACACAATAATTCATGGCCAGTTGGGCTCACTCATTATAGAGTGGGTACTATTAACAATAATGGACAATGTCTTGTTTAGCTTGGTGCCTGAATAAACTCTGCATTGCTAATAACTGTTGTGGAGATACCGAAAGCCTGAAGGAAGACACCAACTAAACCTAGTCAACACAACAAGGTGTGATCTGCATAGTGCTTGCCAGACCTACATCTACCACACCCACCTTGTTGTCAGCAGCAGAGTGAAGGACCACCTTGTCATACTTGTGATGTTATTGCTAAATAACATTAGTTAGGAAGTGTGGATTCAGTTTACTTTAAAATCTCACACAGGTTTAAGTAACAGCTCAGACTACAACTTGCAGTTACAGATAACTGTGCATGCATTCACACTCTAGTTTACTCTCTTCTCTCTCTCTCTGGGCACCATCTCCATCTATTTGACTTACACATTAACATCCTTTCCCACGTCCATCGCAGGCAGCAGCATAACCCTTCTGTTTTTATTTCAGATCTCGAGCATCTGCAGTTCTTTATTCTGGTTTGTTTTTGCTGGATTGCACATGGCAGTTGGTCATGTGGGTTCATTCTGTTTCTTGGCTCATTTGTATATGCAGCTTTTTAAGAATTGCTACCAACCAATGGTTTGCCAGGGATTGCCAATGTCAATGGTGTTGTCACAATGATGATGAAACATAGACAATCAAATTTTGGCTTACATCATGTAACTTTAATTTTTGGGGCTTTCATAGATTAAAGTGTTTTTAAAGAAGGAAAGACACTGACTGGCCACAATGATCACCTTATTGTAGACTGAGCCAGGCTCAGAAAATGAATGTCTAAACTGAGATTGTCTGAACTGAAAATAACACTTCTCTCAAAACCAGTCAGGTATGAAGAAACTCACATCTCCTATTTTTGACTCATACCTGTATGACAAACATCTCAAGTTCATTGCAGTCACATCCAAAGTCTAACAAATATTGATGCCATATCAGTCCATTAATTGCTCAAAGATAATCATATACAAGTTATTTCACCTTCTATGGAATTTCTTTTTTTTCAAAATTGGCTGTGGCCTTTTATATCAAAACATCAACACTCCTACCTCTTGCTTTTTTCACAGGATGGTTTGATTTGACTGCTTGGAAGGATAACATATCTATTGATCCAAAATTAATTCCTATATTGTACAAATCTTTCTCAAAAATTAAAGAATTGTTTTATAAAGATTCTTCAACCAGAGATACCTGATGATTAATACTTATGTGCTTTTTATATTATTTAATTCTAAATTTAAGCTTATCACCAGCTTGAGTTTGAGAGATAAATCATGCTAAGGAATAGCTGAAATTAATTTTGAGTTGATTGCATGACATGCATAAAGACCCAGTCAAGTAAAAATAGTGTTAAATTAGCTCCCTTGAAACAGCTCAGTCTTATTCTGCTCAGAATTCAATGCATGTAATAATACATATTGAAAATAGATCAACCCAATAATATCAGTTTATTCACAATGCCATGTCTAGATTTCCCTTGTTATAAACAATGATTTTTTTTTCAAATTTGGCTTGGCGCTGCAAATGCAGGGAGTGGTACAGAACCTATAGGCATGTGCCATGTGCCAGATTGTCAGAAGAAAGTGGGTTAAACATTGTATGTGGTGAATGTAACTTAGCAGCTGTGGAGGAGATAGCATTGTACATTGGACTGAAATTGAGATGACACCCATTTTACATGCATAAAATAGGCATCATCTAAACTTACTTTGAATTTGAGATTCATAGATCCTCAAATTGCACCAAAGGTGTGTCATCTGTTGTATTACTCCTGGCAATATTCAATGTTTACAGAAGGAACTCTTTGGGTGAGTTCACAGCACATCCGCAGATAAGTGTATTGTTTTTAAGTAGGACCTACAGAAAGTCTGCAACAGTAAGTAGAGTGGGTTCTTTTTTGATTATATGTTTTTGAGATATGTCTTTTGATTAAACTTAAGATATAAGCCATAACTATTAATTTAACCTGGGGTAGTATTTTGTAGAGGAATAAGACAGCATTATTTTCTGGTCTGTAGATTGTGAAGGAGCAAAAATGGCCTTTAGTAGAGTGATATGCGCTTCTTGTCAGATGTGGGAGTTGAAAGAGAGTTTAAGGGTTACTGCAGATTATATCTGCAATAAATGTTGCTGGTTGCGATCTTATCAGATCAAATGGATCGGTTGGAGAGACAGTTAGAAGCAATGAGGAATTTGCAACAGCAACAGTATGTGATGGATGGCAGTTATAGGAAGGGGGAAGTCTTAGATAGAGTCACATAGATGAGTTAACTCCAGGAAAGGTAAGAGAGGTAGGTGCCTAGTGTAGGTGTGTTCTGTGGCTATCCCCATTTCAAACAAGTATGCTGTTTTGGAAAATGTAGGGGGTGATGGATTCTCAGGGGAACGTAGCACAAACTGCCAAGTTTCTGATTTTGTGACTGGCTCTAATGCAATGAGGGGTACGTCGGCTTCCAAGAGAACAATTGTGTTAGGGGACTTTCGAGTCCGAGGTATAGCCAGACGTTTCTGTGACCAGCAGCGAAAAATCAGAATTTTGTGTTGCTTTCCTGGTGCCAGGATCAAGGATGTCTCAGAGAGGATGCAGAATGCTTTCAAGGGGGAGAGGGGCCAGCAAGAGGTCATTGTCCACATTGGAACCAACGACATAGGAAGGGAAAATGTCGAGATTCTGAAGGGAGATTACAGAGAGTTAGGCAGAAATTTAAAAAGGAGGTCCTCGAGAGTAGTGATATCTGGATTACTCCTGGTGCTACAAGCTAGTGAGGACAGGAATAGGACGACAGAGCCGATGAATGCATGGCTGAGGAGCTGGTGTATGGGAGAAGGATTCACATTTTTGGACCATTGGAATCTCTTTCAGAAGTCACCTGTACAAGAAGGATGGTTTGCACCTAAATTGGAAGGGGGCTAATATACTGGCAGGGAAATTTGCTAGAGCTGCGTGGGCGGATTTAAACTAGTAAGGTGGGGGATGGGACCCAGGGAGATAGTGAGGAAAGAGATCAACCTGAGACTGGTACAGTTGAGAACAGAAGCAAGTCAAACAGCCAGGGCAGGCAGGGACAAGGTCCAATTAATAAATTAAACTGCATTTATTTCAATGCAAGGGGCTTAACTGGGGAGGCAGATGAACTCAGGGCATGGTTAGGAACATGGGACTGGGATATCATAGCAATTACAGAAACATGGCTCATGGATGGGCAGCTTAATGTTCCAGGATACAAATGCTACAGGAAGGATAGAAAGGGAGGCAAGAGAGGAGGGGGAATGGCGTTTGGGATAAGGGATAGCATTATAGCTGTGCTGAGGGAGGATATTCCTGGAAATACATACAGGGAAGTTATTTGGGTGGAACTGAGAACTAAGAAAGGGATGATCACCTTATTGGGATTGTATTATAGACCAGGAGAAAGTGAAGACTGCAGATGCTGGAGATCAGAGCTGAACAATGTGTTGCTGGAAAAGTGCAGCAGGTCAGGCAGCATCAAAGGAGCAGGAGAATCGACATTTTGGGCATAAGCCCTTCTTCAGGCTTATGCCTGAAACGTCGATTCTCCTGCTCCTTTAATGCTGCCTGACCTGCTGTAAGGCAGGGCAGGTGACTGAGGTGTCAGTGAGGGAGCACTTTGGGGCCAGCGACCATAATTCTATTCGTTTTAAAATAGTGATGGAAAAGGATAGACCAGATCTAAAAGTTGAAGCTCTAAATTGGAGAGAGGCCAATTTTGACAGTATTAGGCAAGAACTTTCGAAAGCTGACTGGGGGCAGATGTTCGCAGGTAAAGGGACGGCTGGAAAATGAAAAGCCTTCAGAAATGAGATAACGAGAATCTCGAGAAAGTATATTCATGTTAAGGTGAAAGGAAAGGCTGGTAGGCATAGGGAATGCTGGATGACTAAAGAAATTGAGGTTTTGGTTAGGAAAAAGAAGGAAGCATAAGTAAGGTATAAACAGGATAGATCGAGTGAATCCTTAAACGAGTATAAAGGAAGTAGGAGAATACTTAAGAGGGAAATCAGGAGTGCAAAAAGGAGTCATGAAATAGCTTTGGCAAATAGAATTAAGGAGAATCCAAAGGGTTTTTATAAATACATTAAGGACAAAAGGGTAACTAGGGAGAGAATAGGCCCCACAAAGATCAACAAGGTGGCCTTGCCACAGAAAATGGGAGAAATACTAAACGAGTATTTTGCATCAGTATTTACTGTGGAAAAGGATATGGAACATATAGAAAGTAACGAAATAGATGGTGACATCTTGCAAAATGTGCATAATACAGAGGAGGAAGTGCTGGATGTCTTGAAACGCATAAAGGTAGATAAATTCCCAGGACCTGATCAGGTGTACCCTAGAACTCTGTGGGAAGCAAGAGAAGTGATTGCTGGGCCTCTTGCTGAGGTATTTGTATCATTGATAGTCACAGGTGAGGTGCTGGAAGACTGGAGGTTTGCTAATGTGGTTTAAGAAGGGCGGTAAATACAAGCCAGGGAACTATAGACCAGTCAGCCTGACGTCGGTGGTGGGCAAGTTGCTGGAGGGAATCCTGAGGGACAGGATAGACATGTATTTGGAAAGGCAAGGACTGATTAGGGATAGTCAACATGGCTATGTGCGTGGGAAATCCTGTCTCACAAACTTGATTGAGTTTTTTGAAGAAGTAAAAAAGACTGATGAGGGCAGAGCGGTGGATGTGATCTATATTGACTTCAGTAAGGCGTTCGACAAGGTTCCCCATGGGAGACTGGTTAGCAAGGTTAGATCTCACGGAATACTAGCCATTTGGGAGAACTGGCCATTTGGATACAGAACTGGCACAAAGGTAGAAGGTAGCGGTGGAGGTGTGATTTTCAGACTGGAAGCCCGTGACCAGTGGAGTGCCACAAGGATCGGGGCTGGGTCCTCTATTTTTTGTCATTTCTATGAATGATTTGGATGCGAGCATAAGAGGTACAGTTAGTACATTTGCAGATGACACTAAAATTGGAGGTGTAGTGGACAGGAGTTGGGAGGTTATGTTGCGGCTGTATAGGACATTGGTTTGGCCACTGTTGGAATATTGCATGCAATTCTGGTCTCCTTCCTATCAGAAAGATGTTGTGAAACCTGAAAAGGTTCAGAAAAGATTTACAAGGATGTTGCCAGGGTTGGAGGATTTGAGCTGTGGGGAGAGGCTGAACAGGCTGGGGCTCTTTTCCCTAGAGTGTCGGAGGCTGAGGGGTGACCTTATAGAGGTTTACAAAATCATGAGGGGCATGGATAGGATAAATAGATAAAGTCTTTTCCCTGGGGTCAGGGAGTCCAGAACTAGAGGGCATAGGTTTAGGGTGAGAGGGGAAAGTTATAAAAGGGACCCGAGGGGCAACTTTTTCATGCAGTGTGGTACATGTATGGAATGAGCTGCCCGAGGAAGTGGTGGAGGCTGGTACAATTGCAACATTTAAAAAACATTTGGATGTGTATATGAATAGAAAGGGTTTGGAGGGATATGGGCAGGGTGCTGGCAGGTTGGTCTAGATTGCATTGGGATATCTGGTTGGCATGGACGGGTTGGACTTGATATGTCAAGACTATCAAGACTAAGGGTCTGTTTCCATGCTGTACATCTCAATGATTCTATGACTATGACAATTGAGTGCATCGAGAATGGAGTTCTGGGAATCTTGTGAATAGAGGGAGTTAGATGAGAAAGGGAAGGTGCTGCTCCTTCGCCTTCAGAAATACAGTTATCATCCGACAGTAATTTGTTCCCAATCCTTGCGGAAACATTCAATTTACAGGCAGAGGAGAAGGAGTATTTTTGGTGATTCGTGTAATTTATACTCTCTCATCTCCACTTCAGAATAAATTGTTCAATCATAAACTTATGGTATGACAAGGCAGCTGAGCATGTGCACCATCCTGGGCACGTGCAACGTCCATGACACCACACATGTGCAGTGAGTGTCACTGCTTCAATGATTCAGCGTTGGTTTCAGAGTTTGAGTGGCAGCTGGAGTCATTGATGTATCTGCAATACAGAGAACTATATGGAGATGGTCACTCTTCTGGATATGAGTACCTAGGCAAATAGGATGAGTGGTCATCAAGTGACCCAAGAGAATCAGAGAGATCTTGCAAAAGGACCAAGGTGAATTTGCTCCCAACTTGGTTTTCCATTCTTGATACCAGTGAGGGCAATAGTTCCTCAATAGCCAAACCTCTGGCAATGTGGGAGATGGACCTGCAATTAGCGAGCTCGATTGAAATTATCATGCAGGATCCCAAAAGTAACATTCCAAATAATAGCTGCGCCACATTCAATTGAAAATAGGTATAAAGGGTGCGACAGATGGATGTAAGGCTTGAAAGGTGATGCAGAGGGGAGCGCTCTGGATTCCTGACTTGCTGGGATTGACTTTGGGGGACATACAAACAGGGACGGAGTTCCTTGCAAGGTCTTTTGCTACTGCTGTTTAGGAGGGTTTAATCTAAATCAGCACTGATGGGAACCAGGGAAAAACATCAAAGAAGAAAATCAAGGTGCACAAACTAGTGAGAAACTGAGGAGTGCAGATGGTGGAGATCAGTCGAAAAGTGTGGCACCGGAAAAGTGCATCAGGTCAGGCAGCATCTGAGGAGCAAGACAGTCACTGTTTCGGGCATAAATCCTTAATCAGGAATGTGGTAGTAGGGGTGGGGGTGGGAGGGTGCAGGGTACTAGCTTGGAAGGGATTAGGTAGATGCAGGTGGGGGATGATGGTGATAGGTTGGAGTGGATTGTGGAGCGGATAGGTGGGAAGGAAGATAGACAGGTAGGACAGTTCAAGAGGATGGTGCCGAGTTGGAGGGTTGGATCTGGGATGAGGTAGGTGGAGGGGAGATATGGAAACTGGTGAAATCGACATTGATCACCTGTGGTTAGAGGGTCCCAAGGTGAAAGATGAGGCGTTCTTCCTCCAGGCATCGGGTGGCTAGACCCGACAGCTAGAGGAACCCCCCTGGTGCTCACCTTGCACTCCAGCAATCTCTGCATACAACACATCATCCTCCGTCATTTCTGCCACCTACAGTCAGACCCCACCACCAGAGATATATTTCCCTCCCCACCCATCAGCATTCCGCAGAGACTATTCCCTCTGCAACTCTCTCAAAGATCCACGCTCACCGTCCCCCCCCAATTAACTTAACCTCCACTCCTGACACCATCCCTTGCCACAAGAGGTGTAAGACATCCACCTACACCTCCCCCTTACCTCCATCCAAGGACCCAAAGGATCCTTCCACATCCGGCAGAGGTTTTCCTGCACCTCCAAACACCCCATCTACTGTGTCTGTTGTCTTGATGTAGTATCCGCTATACTGAGGAGACAGGATGCCAACTTGCTGAATGTTTCAGGTAACATCTATGGGACACACACTAAACAATCCATCGTCCTGTGGCCAACCACTTCAACCCCCCCTCCCACTCCGCCAAGGACATCTAAGTCCAGGGCCTCCTCCATCACCAAAACCAAGTCACCCAACGCGTGGAGGAAGAACGTCTCATCCTACACCTTAGGACCCTCCAACCACACTTCATCAATGTTGATTTCACCAGTTTCCTCATCCCAGATCCAATCCGCCAACCTGGCACCGCCCTCTTGTACAGTCCTACCTGTCCATCTTTCTTCCCACGCATCAGCTCCACCATCTCCTCCAACCTATCAACATCATACCCATCTGCATTAACCATCCCCTTTTAAGCTATCTTCCCCCTAGCCTCACCGCCCCCTCCTATTTATCTCTCAGTTCCCTTCCCCTGCACTACCACATTCCTGATGAAGGGCTTAGGCCCGAAATGTCAACTCTCCTACTTCTCAGACGCTGCCTGACCTGCTGTGCTTTTCCAGCGCCACACTTTTCAACTCTGCACAAACTACTGAGACGGACAGAAAACATTAGAACAGAGGATATTAAGTGAACAGGTAGAGTCAGAATAAGGGAGAAAGTAAAACATTCAAAGCCAGGTTATAACACATTATGTGAATGCACGATTGGAGAGTTACAGCAGCAGATTGCCACATGGAATTATGATGTCTTGGCTCATGGAAGAGCAGGACTGGCTGTTAAATGCTCATAAAAATAAGGAAGAAAGAAAAGGAGAAGTGACAGCATTGTTCACAGACAGCAATGAAGTGCTGAAGAAAGAGAAACTCTGATTCAAGGACCGAACTGATTTGACGATAGTTACTGATTTAGCAGAGGGTTACATTGTTTAGTCTCATCAATAGGCCAGCAACTGCTGAATCAGATGTAGAGTAAAACATCTGCAAGGAAATTACTGAAATGTCAGGATAAAGTAGTTAAAATGTGGGAAACTGTCCTAAACAGCTTAGACCAGGATAAAAGTAGTGTAAAGCAGTGGTTCCCAAGCCTTTCAGTCTCACGGCATATTTCAATGATGTAAATACCTCCGTGGCACACCCATGTTTCCAACTAAATTAGTTTAATCTCTGAGAGTCACAGTGACGTCAAGGTTTATAGCACTGAAAAAGGTCCTTCAGCCCATTGGGTCTGCATTGATCAAGAACAACCACCTGACTATTCCAATCCCATTTTCTCGCACTTGGCCCATAGCCTTAGCATTGTAAGCGTGCATCTAAATATTTCTTAAACGTTGAAGGCTTTTGCTTCTATCACACTTACAGGCAGGGAGTTCCTTATTCTCACCACCTCTCGGTGAAAGGATCTTTCCTCACATCCACTCTGAACCTCCTGTCCTTAGCTTCAATCTGTGCACTGTGGTCACTGATCCCTTCACCAAGGGGAACAGCTCCTTTCTTTCTACCCTCTCTATGTCCCTAATTTTTTTTGTATATCTCAGGCTGATTGTAAAGATGATGGTAGTGATCTAGGGGAGCACATGATCTGATAATCCTAGTTCCACATGAACATATAGGGCTGGATGTGGTCAGTGTGACATGTGCCCCAATGATGGGGCTGAAAGTTGGAAATGGGGTGATCCTGCTTTGACAGTTTTCAGGATCCAGTGCCCCATCAGGAATTGTTAGGACTGCACTTGAAGGTGTGGTGCTGGAAAAGCATAGCAGGTCAGGCAGCATCCAAGGAGCAGGAGAATCGACGATTCAGGAATAATCCCTTCATCAGAAATGAGGCCTCATTCTTGAACGGCTTATGCCCAAAATGTCAATTCACCTGCTCTTCGGATGCTGCCTGGTCTGCTGTGCTTTTCCAGCAATACACTCTGATCTCCAGCCTCTGCAGTCCTCGCTATGGATGGCACCCTTCGTAATGAATTACTGGAGTCTGAAGGCACTGGAGCCAGTCAGGCAGGAACTGGCAAATGGGTGAGATTTATGAGAAAAGAAGACATCATTATTACTGGGGAGACTGTTACCACTTGGGGTTCCTTCCATAGGGTAATGGAGTCCGTCACTCTGCATCCCATGGGAGACTGTCAGAGTTTACCTAGCCGTCTCCCTGTATGAAGAAATTACCAGTGTTGGGAGGAAGTTGCCTTTAATTGGCCACTTAAGTGAAGAAGGGCTTATGCCCGAAACGTTGATTCTCCTGTTCCCTGGATGCTGCCTGACCTGCTGCGCTTTTCCAGCAACACATTTTCAGCACTTAAGTGGCTCTCTGAGTGAGTTGGCATTGTAGCGGGAAAACGGTAGATAAACCATCCCTTCACCTCGCTCTGCCATTTTACACATTTTCATGCCTTACCTTCCCACTCCCTCTTAGCCCGACCCAGAAGGTTTCATAAAATCAGCCCATAGTTTATGGATTGCTTCCAAATGAAGTCTGATTTGCCAGAAAACTTCTAAATAATGTAGCAGCTGGTCGATGGAATTTTTGAATATCTGAAATTAATGAAATATGAAAAACAGCAAGTTCCAGTTGAATTAAATAGTTCAATATTTCTAATTGGATGAAGGGTTATATTCCAAGCTCTCTGTTGAGAGCTTGATTAAATAATTTAAGCTTTATGATTATCAATTAAGACAAAGCTACAATCCCATTGGTCAGTCTGAAATTCTTTAGCTTTCTGTGAATGATGAACAAATCCTCCCACTGTATATAACTAAGCAAGATTATATGCCCCAATACAGAAACTCTGAAATCAAACCTGAAAACAGATGTCTCCTCTGCTTCAATTATTCTCCTTTTAGTTTTCTGTCTCTCCTCCCTTCTCCTGTCCTAAGACACCTGGACCCAGTCTCTGACTCCCAGCCTCCAAAGAGGGGTCGGTGGAGATGCCAGCAGGTGGACTGGGAACACCAGTGAGCAGCAGACAAGTGCGGGAGCAGGGATATCGGCCAAGTGCGGGAGCAGGGATATCGGCCCAGTGCAGGAACAGGGGTATCGGCCCAGTGTGGGAACAGGGATATCTATCGGCCGAGTGCGGTATCAGGGATATCGGCCGAGTGCGGTATCAGGGATATCGGCCGAGTGCGGTATCAGGGATATCGGCCGAGTGCGGTATCAGGGATATCGGCCGAGTGCGGTATCAGGGATATCGGCCGAGTGCGGTATCAGGGATATCGGCCGAGTGCGGTATCAGGGATATCGGCCGAGTGCGGTATCAGGGATATCGGCCGAGTGCGGTATCAGGGATATCGGCCGAGTGCGGTATCAGGGATATCGGCCGAGTGCGGTATCAGGGATATCGGCCGAGTGCGGTATCAGGGATATCGGCCGAGTGCGGTATCAGGGATATCGGCCCAGTGCGGGAACAGAGATATCGGCCCAGTGCGGGAGCAGGGATATCGGCCTAGTGTGGTATCAGAGATATCGGCCCAGTGCGGGAACAGGGATATCGGCCCATTGCGGGAGCAGGGATATCGGCCTAGTGCGGTATCAGGGGTATCGGCCTAGTGTGGGAGCTGGGATATCGGCCCAGTGCGGGAACAGGGATATCGGCCCAGTGTGGTATCAGGGATATCGGCCCAGTGTGGTATAAGGGATATCGGACTAGTGCGGGAACAGGGATATCGGCCCAGTGTGGGAGCAGGGATATTGGCCCAGTGTGGGAGCAGGGATATCGGCCCAGTGCGGTATCAAAGATATGGCCTAGTGCGGAAATAGGGATATCGGCCCAGTGCGGGAGCAGGGATATAGACCCAGTGCAGTATCAGGGATATCGGCCCAGTGCGGGAACAGGGATATCGGCCCAGTGCGGTATCAAAGATATCAGCCCAGTACGGGAACAAGGATATCGGCCTAGTGCGAGAGCAGGGATATCGGCCTAGTGCGAGAGCAGGGATATCGACCCAGTGCGGGAGCAGAGATATCAGCCCAGTGCAGTATCAGGGATATCAGCCTAGTGCGGGAGCAGGGATATCGGCCCAGTCCGGTATCAGGTGTATCGGCCCAGTGTGGGAGCTGGGATATCGGCCTAGTGCGGTATCAAGGGTATCGGCCCAGTGTGGGAGCTGGGATATCGGCCCAGTGCGAGAACAGGGATATCAGTCCAGTGCGGGAACAGGGATATCGGCCCAGTGTGGGAGCAGGGATATCAGCCTAGTGCGGTATCAGGGATATCGGCCTAGTGCAGGAGCAGGGATATCGGCCCAGTGCGGGAGCAGGGATATCGGCCCAGTGCGGTATGAAAGATACTGGCCTAGTGCGGGAATAGGGATATCGGCCTAGTGCGGGAGCAGGGATATTGTGCTGGTGCGGTATCAGGGATATTGGCCCAGTGCGGTAACAGGGATATCGGTCCAGTGCGGGAGCTGGGATATAGGCCTCATGCGGTATCAGGGATACCGGCCCAGTGCGGTATCAGAGATATCGGCCGAGTGCGGTATCAGGGATATCGGCCGAGTGCGGTATCAGGGATATCGGCCCAGTGCGGGAACAGAGATATCGGCCCAGTGCGGGAGCAGGGATATCGGCCTAGTGTGGTATCAGGGATATCGGCCGACTGCGGGAGCAGGGATATCGGCCCAGTGCAGGAACAGGGATATCGGCCCAGTGCGGTATCAAAGATATTGACCTAGTGTGGGAGCAGGGATATCGGCCCAGTGCGGTATCTGGGATATCAGCCCAGTGCGGTAACAGGGATATCGGCCCAGTGCGGTATCAGGGATATCGGCTCAGTGCGGTATCAGGGATATCGGCCTAGTGCGGGAACAGGGATATCGGCCCAATGCGGGAACAGGGATATCGGCCCAGTGCAGTATCAGGGATATCAGCATAGTGCGGGAACAGGGATATCGGCCCAGTGCGGTATCAGGGATATCGGCCCAGAGCGGGAGCAGGGATATCGGCCCAGTGTGGTATAAGGGATATCGGACTAGTGCGGGAACAGGGATATCGGCCCAGTGTGGGAGCAGGGATATTGGCCCAGTGTGGGAGCAGGGATATCGGCCCAGAGCGGGAGCAGGGATATCGGCCCAGAGCGGGAGCAGGGATATCGACCCAGTGCGGTATCAGGGATATCAGCCTAGTACGGGAACAGGGATATGGCCCAGTGCTAAAGCTGGGATATTGGCTCAGTGCGGGAACAGTTATATCAGCCCAGTGCGAGAGCTGGGGTATCGGCCCAGTACGGGAACAGGTATATCAGCCCAGTGCGGGAGCTGGGATATCGGCCCAGTGCGGGAACAGGTATATCAGCCCAGTGCGGGAACAGCGATATCAGCCCAGTGCAAGAGCTGGGATATTGGCCCAGTGCGGGAACAGGTATATCAGCCCAGTGTGGGAGCAGGGATATCAGCCCAGTGCAAAGCAAAGTGGTGGCCAGCAGTCATACCATTTGGATGTTCCCTGCGCTGGTCTGCTGGGGACGGCCTTCAGGGAGAGACTGTGATGTTTGTCTTTTTAACTTTCTTTCTCAGTTTTTTACTGACCTATGGTCATACTGTAATGTAACATTTTCTTCATTTCTCTTATTCTGTGACTAAGGTTTGTACCCAGATATCGTTGGACCTAAGATGGGCTGTAAGTGGTGACTCATAAACTTTTCATTTGAGTACATGTGACAATAAAGCTAATTCAATTCAATTCAATCTAATCAAACCTTCAGGGAATGCTAATATAGACAAGGAAGAATCAAACAATTATCCTTGTTATGATTGAGGAAAATTAATTAATATCGACTGCTGTGCAAAATAATGCCTTTATTTACTATATCCACACTCTTTTATTTTAACTGAGCCATAATTCATCAACATTAAGATATCAGAAACATGAATTTCATTCAAATGCCTCAATGCCTGGAAAATCCAAACTGGAGTAATGGAAGGATAATTTCCCACAACTGTTCAACAGTGCAGGAACAGTAAGTAAGTCATGTTGAAGCTCATTGACTGATCAAAATATGCCAGGAGCACTACCCGTGCCCTTTGTGCTGTTTTTCAACTATAACTTATTTCAGTGAAGGAGACTGGTGGAATAGGAATCTGGGTATCATGGCTCCATTTAAAAATAGTTATCATCTCTCCCAGATGATGCACATTGTCTGTGGACAACATGGGAACTTTAGGATGTGAGAACTGGTCATATACCGTCCAGAGAAGGCAGCCAGATTGTCCAGTACAGCTTGAAAGCCCTACAATCCTGCACTCCATTCTCAGGGCAAGCTTATAAAGCTTTAAACTTAATCCCTTGGGGATGACATTGGTTTCATAGAAGAGACAAATGATGTCTTCCCTTCGGATGACTGACTCGACACTGTCACCCTTTCAGTATTACAAGTCTGCACCAGAGATCCAGAACTGCTGATAAGTAATTCATTATAACTCTCTAATTGACCTTCATGTGAGTTTGACAGTTGTTTACTTCTCAAGCTACCTCATAAATTAAACTAGGAAAGATAAACAAGACCAGACAACAATCACTGCAAGGCTACCTAAGGTGTCTATTATTCCTGTTAAATATTATACTCATGTGGAATAGTATCACATTCTTTTTCCCTGGAATTTGGCAGTATTAGTATTTGTGCTCATGAATTTGTGCTCAAAGAACTGTAAGTCCAGATTGAAGGAAAGCAATTGGATAGTTATGTTAAGGAATAAAAATAAAAACAGCTGGATAACCTCAGCTGGTCAAGCAGCATCCATGGAAGGAAACTGTTAACGTTTCATCAGAATCTTAGTCATCAGTTAACATTAGAACTTAACCTTAACCTTCACTCATTCAGAGATATTACCTGACATGCTGACTTTCCCCAGCTACTTTTGTTTATATTTCAGATTGTGAGCAGCTACAGTATTTTGTTCTCAATAGACAATAGACAATAGACAATAGGTGCAGGAGTAGGCCATTCAGCCCTTCGAGCCTGCACCGCCATTCAATATAATCATGGCTGATCATTCCTAATCAGTATCCTGTTCCTGCCTTATCTCCATAACCCTTGATTCCACTATCTTTGAGAGCTCTATCCAACGCCTTCTTAAATGAATCCAGAGAGTGGGCCTCCACTGCCCTCTGTGGCAGAGCATTCCACACAGCCACCACTCTCTGGGTGAAGAAATTTCTCCTGAGCTCTGTCCTAAATGGTCTACCCCGTATTTTTAAGCTGTGTCCTCTGGTTCGGCACTCACACATCAGTGAAATATGTTTCCTACTGCCAGAGTGTCCAATCCTTTCATAATCTTACACGTCTCAATCAGATCCCCTCTCAGTCTTCGAAACTCAAGGGTATACAAGCCCAATCGCTTCAGTCTTTCAGTGTAAGGTAATCCTGCCATTCCAGGAACTGACCTCGTGAACCTACGCTGCACTCCCTCAATACCAGAATGTCTTTCCTCAAATTTGGAGACCAGAACTGCACACAGTACTCCAGGTGTGGACTCACCAGGGCCCTGTACAGCTGCAGAAACACCTCTTTGCTTCTATACTCAATTCCTCTTGTTATGAAGGCCAGCATGCTATTAGCCTTCTGCACTACCTGCTGTACCTGCATGCTTACCTTCATTGAGTGGTGTACAAGAACCCCCAGATCTCTCTGTACTGCCCCTTTACCTAAATTGATTCCACTTAGGTGGTAATCTGCCTTCCTGTTCTTGCCACCAAAGTGGATAAGCATACATTTATCTATTGTCTATTAACATTTACTGAGATTACCATCTGAATGTCCACCTATAATATCCTGTAATACAAGTTTACAAAATCTGTCACTCTCAGTTCAAGTTAGAAACTCACACCATCCCCTCCTCGTGGCCCAGGATTACTGTACATATGACCCTTGAGGACATCAGCAGTCAACTCAGGGGGAAATCTGTGGGTTTCTAGGAGATTCCAACTTGAGATCTCATGTGACTGAACACAGCAGTTCTTTGACACATTGGAGAAAATGACCCAAGCGTCAGTGAGATATGGGGAACAAGAATGACTTTCTTTTCTTTCATTCCGTGCTGCCGCTCTGCCTCATCAATAAGACATGGGTGTGAAAGGCTAATGCCTAACGATGGGCAAGTTGTCTCCATCCTGACCAATGGGTAGGAAGATCCTCTCAATCACTCCAAAGCGTATCCCTAAAAAGATAGCAACTCTGCCTGCTTCCCACTGCCCAGTGCTCCCAGTAAACG